>NC_091444.1:103697824-104014559 GCF_964237555.1 Oryctolagus cuniculus | reverse complement strand
ATCCTGTCCTTTAAGCCAGTATTTTTAATATGATATCCCCAACTGAATAAGACAATTTTCCAAGACAAAGAGTCTCCAACTTAGGATGGTTTGAACTGTGATTTTCCAATTTGACGGTGGTATGAAGGCACTATGCATTTGGTAGAAACTGTGCCTTGAATTTGGAATTTTGAATTTTGATTTTTTCCCGGGCTAGTGTTAAGCTGTCTGATCTTCTCTCCTGATGCAGGCAGAAGTAATCAGGGCAGCTCCTGGTCAGCCTCTGAGTCCTCAGGACAAACAACTGGGACTCCACAGGTGTGTGTTGCTAAGCTAAGGTTACCCTAGGTTAAGTGGGTTCAATGCATCTTCAACGTGGCATATTTTCAATTTGCAGTGGTTTTAGGAGGACACAACCCCATCATAAGTCAGGGAGCACTGGTACTTACGTCATTTTTCTTCTCTATCACATTCAGTATATTTCTAAGACAACACTAAGAGAGCAGTGAATTATCCCTGATAAATTTTCTCTTAACATAGTGTTTTATAATTTTAACATAGTTAATGTTTTTATAATTTTAACAGAATGCTTACAATTAGTTTTTTTAAAAAAATGTTTATTTGTTCATCTTGAAAAGCAGAGTGACAGAGACTAAGCAAGAGATAGATAGATAGATAGATAGATAGATAGATAGATAGAAAAAGGGAGAGGGAGTGAGAAGTCTTCCACCCACCGGTTCTCTCCCCAAATGTTGACAACAGCCAGGAATGGGTCAGGCCAAAACCAGAAGGCTGGAACTCCATCTGGTCTCCCATGTTTGTGACAAGGGCTCAAGCCTGGAGTCATCATCTGCTGCCTCCCCAAATGCATCAGCAAGAAGCTGTATTGGAAGCAGAGTAGCCAGGGCTGCATCCCAGGCATTGTGATATGGGTTGCATGCTCTCCAACCAGCGGCTTAACCCACGGCGCCACATCACCCATCCCTAGCTTGCATACGTCCCTATGATAATGTTTGGGGGCTACTTCTACTTCTTTTATTTTTATTCTTTTGAGGTATTTCATTAGGACTGGTTGTCACTGGGTTTATGGTCCACCCTGATAATCTCAAAGATTACCTATATCCACAAAGACCTTTTTGTCCAAATAAAGTCACAGTCACAGGCTCTGGGGGTCAGGACCTGGACGTGTGTTTTTGGAGACTAGTTCCTAATGCAATCATTTTAGCATGCTTTTATAAAATGTATGTTTTTAGACTAACATAATTAAAAATATTAACTAGTCAACATATTTTACTGTTTACTTTGCCATGTTTAATTTGCTTGTATTTTATTTGGCGTCTTTACCTCAATATTTATGAGTAAGATGGGAATACAGTATTTTTTTGTGTTTGTTCTATCAAGGTGAAATAGTTGCAAAATAATTTGTTGATCCTTTAATACTTTCATGTGCCTTAGAAAAACTTGAATAACAGGAGTTCTTATTCCTTGTAAAATTCAAAATTTAAAAGCTCCATGGAGCCATTTGGAGCTGGTGTCCTTTTTATTAGAAAATTTAAATAGAGATCACATGATTTTAAAACAAGAAAATGCCACGGACTCATGTAAAGCCATGAGCACAAAACAGCATCTTAAATCCTCAGCTCCATCACCTGTAAAATGGGCATAATAGCAGTTACATGGTGTGACCAGGTAGTTGGTTTAGGTTTGAGTGACCTGGAAGTCCCTGCAAACCCAATGTGCCACGCAATCCCTCCACCTGTCAATCAAAAGACCACTTTTCTGGGGTGCAGCTATTTAATAAGGGACTTAGATTTCATCAGGGACTGAAAATATGGATGTTGAGCTCCACATGAAATTTATAGTGGTGTCATAAAATTCCCAGGTGGCTTCATCCACGTGGAGGCACCACCCCTTACCTTATAAAAGAAGCCAACACCCAACAACCAGGGGCGCTTGCTTTCTCTCCCTCTCTGCTCTCTCTGTCTCTCCGCAGGCAGTTCCAAGGCCCACTCAGCAATGCAGTGCAGAAAACTCAGCTGCTGCGGCCGCTAGGTCTATGTCACCATCAGCAGTGCTCGCCAGCCTCCAATGCCATGACAGACGCCAGTCCAGGACCAAGTTGTAGGCGCCCAGGGCAAGCTAAACTGCGTTTGTGTTAACCAGAGTCAGCCGGGAATGGCCTCCAGCCAGCACTGCGATGTTTCCTACGGGAGTGGGTATTTGGCACAGTGGTAAAGACACCAGTCGGAGTGCTAGGGCTCCGGTCCTGGCTCTGCGTCTGACTCCAGCTGCCTGCTAATGGATACCCTGGGAAGCAGCAGGTGATGGTCAAGTACTGGGACCCTGACACTCACGTGGGAGAGCCAGATTCAGTTCTCAGTGCCCGGCTTTGGCTGTTGAGAGCATGTGGGGAGTGAATCGGTGGATGGGAGCTCTGTGTCTGCCTCTCTCTCTCTCTCAGATGAAATCAGCAAATGATTTGTCTGTGATAGATCCTTTTTTTTTTTTTTTTTTTCAGCACTGGGTGCAGAGAGCTAAGTTTCCTCCCTATGCATGCCGTTGATACTTTCTCTGTCTAAAGCTGACAGGTGACTGATGCTGCTGGTAATTATCTCTGCATGTTAAGGGCTGTAGTCATAGTTTTCTAAAAATAAAGTTATTGTTCATGAGAGGTAAAAGTGCAGTTCCCTACTGAAAGTATTCTAGATTTCCAGGGCATTTGCAAAACCCCCAGCTCTGCTGTTTGTTAGCCTGTTTGACCTTAGGTGAATTATATAATCCCTCAGTCCTCATCTGTAGATTATGGCTAATAATAATTTTTATCTCATAGAAACATCATGAAAATGAAATGAGATGATGCATTTTAAGTGCTTAATAGCCACACTGTGTGGCCATGGAAAACACTGAATTAAAGCTTACTGTTATTATTTTAGAACACAAGTCTCCCTCTTTGAAATTGGTTATAAATCGAATTCCCAGGCCAAGTTATCTTTTTAGATGAAGTCTGCCTGTCCGTAACATTATTTTGTTATAAAATTCAGAATGGAAAGGTGTCTTGGTCTTTTGGTGTACCTTGAAAGATTCTCCTGGAAGTAGGATTGCTTCCACCTGGGGCTGGGCGATTGGCCAGGGTTCAGTTGCCAATTCTGATGCCCATGTCCCATTTCAGAGCACCTGAGTTTGACACCTGGCTCTGCTCCTGACACCAGCTTCCTGCTAATGCTCACCCTGGGAGGCAGCAGGTGATGGCTCAAGTAGTTGGGTCCCTGCCACCCACACGGGAGACCTGGATTGGGATCCTGGCTCCCAGCTGTGGCTATTGGTGCTTGTGGGCATTTGGAAAGTGGACCAGTAATTGGGGTGGAAGTCTCTGTTTCTGTCTCTCTCTCTCTCTCTCTCTCTGCTCATCAAAAAAAATTTTTTGAAAAAATAGATTTGGCCAAACCCAGACCTTCTGTTGGTGGTATAATTTAATGTGGCTAAAATGCATGTCTAGTTATATTCATCCTACAAGTTTCTGGCTCAAACTATTTTATGCCTGGCAGTGAAATGGAATTATAGGAGATGTATCTATTAGCCACCCCCTTGCTGTCTCCTTGGTTGCCATCCTTGGATGCTACTTGACTCATGGTTGATTGTGGGGAGCAACTCGGACTAGACTAAGTTACTGGAATTAAGACTTATTCTATGCATCTGCTCTCCCACAATATGGCACTGGGAGAGGAGGAAACAGCTTCTATGCAGCTGCCTCTTGCCAATTTGAGTGATGACCTCCAGGAGCTGATCCTGCTCCTGATTGGAGGAGAGCAGCGTACTCGGCGTGTGGGTAGCAGAGTTGGGATTGGTGGAAGAGGACTATAAAGGAGGAGAGAGACAACATGCACCGGGAACATCCACCTGAGGAACACCTGTGCAGCCCTCGAGAGAGCCGGCCGGCGGTGTGCCGCTCCCCCGCGGAAGTGGGGAAAGTGGCAGGGGGAACCGCCCTTCCACGGAGGTGGAAGGGACGGTAGCCAACCCGGGAAGAACCAGCAGCAAACCTGGGAAGGGCCGAGCAGACGAAAGAACAGTGCAGGGTCCTGTGTCCTTCCTCCACGAAGACGGGGAGCTGCATAATGGTGCCGTGACTCGGATATGAAGCCTAGGCAGGGCTTAGTGTCGTTCCTCCACGAAGAGGGGGAGCGACAGTTGATGATTCTCAAGGAAAGCAAAAAAAGAGCTTTTTTCCCAAATGCTTCCTAAAGAACCCAATCTACTGCTTTCTGCCCTTTAAATGGTTAAACACTAAACACCACGTGCAAGGCAGGAGGCTTACACATGTCCCTAAATCCAGAGTTTGGTGGAGAGGTCGACCCCTCAGCCATACTTGTGTGACTCCATTGGAGTTTTTTTTTTAAACCTATTGTGGGTTATTGTGGTGCCATGAACCCTAATAAGGGCCTTAATAGGAAAAGCCATGGAATGAATTGTAATAATCTCCTGTGTGTGCTGCACTCTCCTCACTCTGGGGCTGATACAGAAACCCATGTTGGAACCTACAACCAACAACAGTGTAATGTTCTCAGGTTGTTCACAAACACTGTGAATAGAATCTGTTCTAGTTCCCTTTTTATCCTGACTGAGAATGAGGGAATGGGCACTGGCTGCCCACTGCCATCTACTGCTCTCCTTCCCAGCACGGAGGGCTACACCGTGTGCCTCTCTTGTGGGTGGAGGAGTCCTGAGACTAGTTCACGAGAATAAGCAGAATGAACTGACCCAGAGCTTGTATTTGCTACGACAGAGCCCTTCAACACTCTTTCCCAATGTCCCAGTGACAGCATGAATGACAAGGACTGTACAGAAACTATAACCTGAAAAGAAATTAATAGAATTGATCCTAATTAACGTAAATATGCACAGCTAACTATCCAGTCCATCATAGAAGGACAGGCAGTGGTTATTTTAAACATTTTTTTTCATCTAATTTCTTTGTAGGTGTGTTTCATCCTTATGCTGCAATCATTCAACACAGTGTAATGTTTCCAGTGGCGCTCTATGCTATACATTCTTGCAAACTGCTTTTGAGAAGAGGGGCGAGATAAAATGGTAAGATAACGGATTCGTAGAAATGCTAGAGGAAAGCAAGCGTGTGAGTTGGCTGTGCAAGATGGGGTGTGATTGTAAGCACAGCTGCTCTGGAAATTCTCCAGGTGCAAGATGAGATGTTTACAGAAGCCTGGGTCAGTCTGCATTCCCAGAGGGAAGCGCAAGGGGGTGCCGGGAATTCAGAGTCTGCAAGGGGATGCAGCCCAAGAATGCTACCAAGAGTTTTTGTTTGCCTGTTTTCTCACATTCAAAATGTCAGAAAATCATACGGACTGACTTTCCCTGCGTGCAAAGTTGCTCTTGAGAGAAAGGACTTCAAAAAACTGAAGTCAGCCAGTCTGTCTCATTAATTCACTAGAAATTTTTCTAAATGAAGGGCATCCTGATGGGGTGCTATGGTTTGGTTGTGGTTAACACCCCCAAGGTTTAGGTGTTAGAAGTGTGAGCCCCAGAATGGCCAGATTGAGAGGTGGGGGAACCCTTGAAATGTGGGGCCTGGTGAGAGGGGATTCAGCGGGGACCACCCTGCGGGAGTGGCTGGCACTGGATGAGGTCTGGAAGAAAAGCTATTGCAACAAAGCAAGCCTGACCCTCACCATCTCTAGTTTTCCCCCTGCCATGTGATCTCTCTCCCCCCCTCCCCCTCCCCCTTCCCTCCCCCTCCGCCTCCTTCCCTCTCCCCTTCCTTCCCCCTCCCCCTCCCCCTCCCCCTGCCCCTCTCTCTCTCAAGTTCTCCATCTATGTGGTACCATCCTTCATTTTCTGATTGAGCCAAGAGTCCTCATTGAGGCCAGAAAGATGTGGCTTCCAATCTTGGATGTTCAGTCTCCAACACTGTGACCCAGAGATTCCTCTTTTTTTTTAAGACAGCCCCAACCTCAGGCATTTTGCTTTAGCAACACAAAGCGGACTGAGACAGGGGAGTTTATGGAGTCTCTGCTCACAAGGGAATTTTCTCTCAATGTAGGCTTCTACCTGCATTTGCCCATTGGAAGGCAGCTATGCTCACCGCTATACACCAATGCTAAGTTTGCTCCTTGCTCTTCAGTTGTCTCTGACCTCTTCACTCAAAACAAGTAAGTCTTGTGTGCCATTGCCTGGGAGGGTCTGCTAGGGGGCCAGTTTGTTGACCTAATGATCTCCTTTGAGACGAAGTGTCCATGACTGGCGGTCTCTCAGTTATGAGCTGTGCCAGCTGTCCGGGTAGGATCATTATTTTGACTGGCTGTATCTTCCCCATCAGAACAAGGCCGCAGGGCTAAGTGTGGGGGTACCATTGGGCTTTCAGGAGTCAATCTCATAATCAGCTTCTTAGGTCTAATTCTGAGGACTCATGGCGACTCATCCATCACCCAAGCCAACAGTTGCACTCTAAGTAGAAGTATTACTCAAATACCATGTTAAATAGCAATAAACTTTTTTTAAAAGTCTATTTGTAGATTCTGTCAATTTCCTTTTCTTTGTTTAAAGATTATTTATTTGAAAGGAAGAGTTACAGAGAGGCAAAGGCAGGGGCAGAGAGAGAGAGAGAGAGAGGTCTTCCATCTGCGGGTTCACTCCCCAAATGGCCACAATGGCCAGAGCTGAGCCAATCTGAAGCCAGGAGCCAGGAGCTTCTTCTGGGTCTCCCTCGTGGGTGCAGAGGCCCAAGGACTTGGGCCATCTTCCACTGCCTTCCCAGGCCATAGCAGAGAGCTGGATCAGAAGTGGAGCAGCTGGGTCTCAAACTAGTGCCCATATGGGATGTGGGTACTGCAGGCGGAGGTTTTACCCACTATGCCATAACACCATCCCCACAATAAACTTTTTATAGAGGAATTTTATTATTTATGTTTGCAGTTTGAAAAAAATGCTTCTGGAGTTTTGGTATGTTATGACATGTTTTTGTGGTTGATGGAATCTTTGATAACAGTAGCAGCAAGTGGATACAGTATTGAAATGCATCTGTTAATCTCCAAATATTCTGTCAGTCCAAGCTTTAATCTTCTGTCATTGGGGAAAATGAGATAAATGAGAGAACAAGGATTTTAGCGTCAATCAAATCTAAACTTAATTCCAGGCTACCATATTATCCTGAGTTTTATTACTCAATTATAAAATGAGAATAACAATATGCATTTCAAGGGTTTGGGGAAAGGGGCAGGTGTTTGGCCTGGTGAGCAGGATGCCACTGTCCCACATTGAAGCATCAGGGTCTGACTCCTGGCTCCAGCTCCTGATCCAGCTTCCTGCTAATGCAGAATCTGGGAGGCAGCAGTGGTAGCTCAAGTAACTTCCTGCCACATTCCTGGTAGAACTCAACTGAGTTTCCAACTCCCAGCTACATCTAGGCCCAGCCCCAGCCAAGACAGGCATCTGGGGAGTGAGCCAATGAAGAGGAGCACTCTCTCTCTCTCTCTCTCTCTCATTGTCTCTCTCTCCTTCTTTCTGGCTCCCAAATAAATACATTTTTTACATCCTAGAAATGATTTTGGGGAAGCCTTGTATGTTATGAAGATACTTGGAATGCCAAGCAAAACGTTTCGTTTTCCCAGCAGATCTTTTGTCAGACGTGAGTTGTGAGCGTGCGTGTTTATTTCACACGCATGTCTGTTGGACAGAGGGAAGGTCTCAATTCTCGCTGGCACTGGTGGAGTACAGCGCTGATGGAGGGTGCTAGCAGAGCAGGTCTGGGCTTGAGGTTAGAACCTTTGAAGAATGAGAACCTGACGGTCCAGCCCTGCAGGTGCGATGGTCGATGGGGAGCACTCAGGTGACAGCCTCCCAGCCCCTCACCTGTGCCTTCACACTTTACACCTCACTTTCCACACGAAAAGAGATGAACATTGAGACAAGGTAAACAATAGAGTTAACATCCCTGTGATGCTGAGATGTAATTTCAGATTCTTTTTTCTTTATGAATCGGTCTTTTTGATGCAATAATCAACTGTTTTGAAGAAATATTCAGCTTTAGAGATACCTCTCAGGTCATGTATTATATTAGTGATTGCTAGAACAACTGTATAGCATGCCTAAATTAAATTCGTTAAGCTATCTTTTTCAAAAAACCAAATTAAGTTCAACCTGCTATTTTTAACTAATCAAGAGCCTCTAAAAAATGTGTGTGTGTGTGTGTGTATGTGTGTGTATAGAAAAGTTCCTATTGTAAGTGCCTGTAATAGAATCTGCCTTTTAGGAAAAAATTATTACTATAGAGAATGATCATGGAAATGCCAGGAATTCTAACAGTGATTTAGACCTCCCTCCCATCTGCAGAGTGACCACGAAGGGAAGCAGAAGCTTGTGTGGGATCCCTGCTCCTCCACACCTGAATTTTGTGGCATTCCAGCTTGATTATTGTCAGCCTTTCTACACATCTGTCTGGTTAGTTTCCTGTGGCCGTCCCCGACTGGACTGGGGGAGAGAGTGGCTCTGGAGCTTCCACCCTGGATCTGAAAATCTTTCTGAGAGAAGCAGGCTCTTCTCCCTCACCAACAAGCAGCCCTGACCAAGGGATTAATTTCCACAACCATCTTATTATGACAGTCTTGTGAACCAGGGATGGTAGTCCTAACTGATTAAAACACAACCATCAATGTCTACTCTCTCTTGGGTTTCACCTTAATGTATGATTTCATGCATCTCCAATTCAGTCAGTTAGCTTCCAATAGCTCAATCGTGAGCCTTTCTTTGTTAATTTGGGTCATTTTGAATCATGTACAAGGGTATTTCAAAAGAGCTATAGAAAATGGAATTTAAAAAAAAAGAAAATGGAATTAAATGGTACGTTTATTTTGGTGCTAAAATAAATCTCTACATATGAGGGATCCTCAAAAAAAAGTTCATGGAATATGCATGGATGTCAAAATTTGTTTGCAACAAAATAAACATCATTTAATTCCATTTTCCAGAACTTTTGGAAGTACCCTCATTTGTGTTATTTTTTATAGATTTATTTATTTATTCGAAAGTCAGAGTTACTCAGAGAGAGGAAAGTCAGTGAGAGAGAGAGGTCTCCCATTCAATGGTTCACTCCCCAGTTGGCCGCAATGGCCGCAGCTGGGCCAATCCAAAGCCAGGAAACAGGAGCCTCCTCTGGGTCTCCCACATGGGTGCAGGGGCCCAAGGACTTGGGCCATCTTCTACTGCTTTCCCAGGCCATAGCAGAGAGCTGGATCGGAAGAGGAGCAGCCGAGACTAGAACCGGCGCCCGCATGGGATGCCGGTGCTTCAGGCCAGGGCTTTAACCTGCTGTGCCATAGCGCCGGCCCCCATATGTGTGTTATTTAATAAGGTTGAAGGAAGCTGTTTCAGAGAGAACTCCATCCCACTCTGCTAACTTCCTGTTTTAATTTTTGCTGAGGGACTGGAACGCTGGATTGCCCCTACCTTACTGTCGAACCCAGAGGGCCGAATGTTGCAGAGAAACTGATGAGAGGAAGCAGGCTGGTGTCTCGGAGTCAAACACAACAGTAAGAGAAGGGAAGCATTTGCTTTCTTTGAGTAGGAAACAGATAGTTTTGTAAAATAAAATAAATAAACCAAAATAAGCTTATCTTTTAATCTCATGTCCCCACAAACTTTTTGAAGTAAGGTGAGATTTATCAAAATCATACCAAAAAGAAACGAAGCATGATATCGAGACAGTGGTGTATAATTCGAGCAAATGTGTATTCATTTTTCATTTTCCACACGCAATGGCAGCACTGAATGGAGGAGTTTCAAGGTATAGTTTCAAGCAATCTGTATTTTCTTCTCTTTTTGGGTTCCTGAATTACATAAAGATTGTTACATGTCTGGGGCATACTGATTTAGGAGAGAAAAAAAAAATACTCTTCACCATCACGCTAATTTCGTCTTCCTTTGTCGCTACCCACCTGCCTGATTTCATTATGGTAGAAAGCTCCTGGGCTTGGCATTTTAGGCTGCGACACAGCAACATCTAAGTATGGGATCTCAAGCAGGCAGCCCCATCTGCTTGGCTGCTCATTTAACCAGAGGGAGGAGAGGCACCAGCTCCGGTCATCTTTCCGGGATGCTGGGAAGCTACTCCTGAGCTCCTGCCTCGACTTTTCTTCTACTTCGCTGAGGAGGTGAGTTACAGAGCTGACCTTTATGTTTGGAAGAGCAAGCCGGAATTCCTAGACATTCCAGAGCGAAGCGTGCCGCGGGGCTTATGTCCCAAGAGATGGGACTTGTTGTTTGGAGGGGACTTCGGGAAGCTCAGAGAATATTAAAGTGAATGTGATCTCACGCCACCGTCACAGGCCTGGGACATGCGAGCCACACAGGCAAGATGTCACTTAATGTACGTGGCACTCGGGTGGGAGAGGAAAGCTCATCTTCAAATTACAGGAGAGGAAGCTGGGATGCGGCCAGGTCAGTGTCTTATTGCAGATCACAGCAGGGGAAGGGCAGAGCTGAAGTCTGATCGGCAACGTCTCAGCGTGGTCTTCATTCAGACTCCTGTGCTTCCGAAAGCCCCTTTCTGTCTGGAATATCGAGATACCGCCTTGTTAAAACAGGAGTGCCACACTTGCTGGTACTCGGGCTTGCTGTTGGCACTTGAGGCACAACACTTGGTCATCGCTTATCCCTCCTAAGCCATACACCCCTCAAAGGCAGTACACCCCTCAAAGCTGTACACTCACTTACATCATAAGTGCTCCAACGAGAACTTTTCCCATCAAATGTTTGCTGAATGACTTGTGGGTAGGAATGAGGAAATGAAGGAAGGAAGGAATGTATAATTGTAAAAGCGTGAGTCTTTTTTTTTTTTTAAAGGATTTATTTAATTATTTGAAAGGCAGAGTTACAGAGAGAGAGGGAGAGACAGAGAAAGAGATCCTTCATGTGCTGGTTCACTCCACAAACAGCCAGGGCTGGGCCAGGCCAGATTCAGGACCCTAGAACTCCATCCGGGTCCCCCATGTGGATGGCAGGGACCCAAGCACTTGGGGCATCTTCCACTGCCTTCCCGTACACATTAGCAGGGAGTTGTATGGGAAGTGGAGCAGCCAGGACACGAAGCAGCACTCATACTGAATCCCAGCATGGCAGGTGACAGCTTAACCCACTGAGCCACAAAACTGGAACCCGTGCTATTATGTATTTATTTATTGTATGTTTTATTATTTGTTTTCTTTATGGTTATTATGTTATTCTTATTATGTTATTCTTTACTTTATGGTTTTTTTTTTTCTGTTTTTTGCTAGTGGATAGATCATTATTGGTTCTATATTTTTCTCCATTTGTTGGGAAATTGTGAATTCCAAATCCTCACATTTCTAACATGTATTTTTCTATTATGCATCTCACCATCTAAATCCACCTGCAGGGCAAGAACACTGCACACTTTTAACTTCTTCCAACTGCAGCTTGTTTTCTGAGACAGACTCCTTGTCCACTTCCGTGTGTTGATATCTTTCTGTAGTCCTCCTGCCCCTTGAGGCTCCGTCCTGATGCATTAGGTTGTGAGCCGATGGGGAGGAATGCAAGGTGCAGCAGTCCAAGAACCACCCTGAAGAGCACCACAGCTCCTCTCCTGCTCCTTGTGTTTCCATGAGCTGATCCTTCCTGGATGGCGTGTTTGATGAGCTGGGATTTCCATCAGCCGCATTTCCACATAGATCTGATCCCCGTTGGTTTTATATCCAGGACTCTCCCAAATTTCTGGTCCACTGATGAGACTCTTTGTATCCCTGTGCTTTTCAGGGGATAATTGTGATGGGAGGACATCACATGTGCTTGGGCTGCCCTGTTATCCCATCTTCATTTCACTTTGTGTCTCGTATTCTATAGCCAACCCTTATGAACACAAGTGTTTTGATTTTTTGCCCTTCGAGCTTGTTTATTCTATAGCTATTCTTGCTGAACATTTCTTTTACAATTTCTTTGTCTGTTTTGAAGACTTTCTGTTCCCTGAAGACTTACCTTGTCTGCACGTCTAAATACTAATATTCTCCTCCAGTGAATCCTTATGGTCCTTAACTTGACTCTATTATGAATAAGTCATAGCATAAATGAGAATTTAATATCTATGCATTTAGACCTTTTCAGAGCAGGATAACTTTGTATCTTCTTGTTATTTATTTATTTTTATTTGAAAGGCAGAGCAAGAGAGATAGAGAGATCTTCCATCTTGTTGGCACTCCCCAAATGCTTGCAACAACCAGGGTTGGGCCAGGCTGAAGCCAGCAGCCCAGAACCCCATCGTGATCTCCCACGTGAGTGATAGGGCATCAAGTACTTGAGCGGCCACCTGCTGCCTCCCAGGCAGGAAGCTGGATCAGAATCAGAGGTGAGCTTGATCCAGGCAGTCTGACATGGGATGTTGGTGTCCCAAGTGCTGGCTTAACCCTCAACATAGCATCCACCCCTAGCAATGCCTTCCATATAATAGGCAGAACATCTGTAGCTGGAAGTAAATTGATTTGAATTTTTGACCAATTCCTATCAATTAGGGACAGTTCATCTGTACAGAGTGCTTGGACTGATAGTTCCACGATCAGTTTATTAACTTTAGGTAGTGTTTTTTTTAGACCATCAAATATTTATCGAGAAGCACAAGAAAAAAAAAATTTTGCTTGTGACTTACTTTCATCCTTAAATTATACTGATGTCTTTGTCATACTCCCCACTTTTATGTTAAGAAGCCGAGAAGACTCTTAAAATAGTTCTCCTTTGCTCATCACCTATGGACATCAGCTAAGATCAGATATCTTCTTAAACAATGGCATCTACCCAGCACAGCACACACCCGCCTGCATCTCTCGCAGACAGCGCTGTGCTGACAAATTGCTGATTTATCACAGAGCTGCACCCTGATCTTTCACACTGCTCAACCTCATCAGGCGTCTTTCCATCAAAGTGTGTTTCCATGGTGACACACACCCCATCTGGCCATTGGGTGACTGTAACACAAAGGTCACGTGAAGGTTTATGACATTTGGATTTTGGATCACGTTTCCAAAACTACAAATTCTGCATGCTTGTGACATTTGGTTGCACTCAATTAATGTTTTCCCTGGCTGTACATGTTTGTGTCCAGTTGGATTATATTTGTCTATCGGAAACAAAAGTACCCAATGTAGCTGATTTTAATAAGATTCACAATTTTTTCTTCATTACACTTCTTTCCAGGAAATATTTTGTGTTTAAAAGGTGCCATAAAAGAAAATCATTGTGAATTGTATATCATTGAGATTGCTAAAAATATCTCAAACTGCCAAGACCAGAAAATTAATTATTGATTATGTTATAATGTTCTTTCACTTCAAAGAATAATTGTGCTTTGAATTTATATTTAAGTGGGATAACAATTTGTCAGCATGAACTGTTACCTTTTTATATTCACAAGTATTTGATGTGTGGGAGGCAGGAACAAATGTATTTACATTGAAATACAATCATTTGCATCTGAATCGGAGACTGTCTAAAAAGGAAAACCTTAAGCTTTTAAGAAAATGTTTAAAACTTTAGAGTCTTACAAAAAGAATTTTAAATATAATAAAAAACATAGCTGTTTCAGATAATAAGACTCAATATCTTAGAGTCCATCCTTTCCAAATATATCTATTTAAAATAATAACTAACATTACTGAGTACTTCCATGTGCCTGATTCTATTCTAAATAATAATATTCTAAGTATTAACTCATTTAATCCTCACAGCCACCCTAAGGAGTCTATGCTATATCTTAATATTACAAACTGATACACAGAGACTGGTAACTTGCCCAGTTACTGTTTAACTTTGAAACAGTTACAAGGTACAACCAGGACTTCTTTTTTTTTTTAAGACTTTTTTATTTTATTTGAAAGGCAGAGTTACAAAGAGAGGGAGAGACAAATGAGGAGTTGGGGGTTGGGAGGGGTGGTCTCCTATCCACTGTATCACTCTCCAGATGGTCTCAATGGCTGGGTCTGGGCCAGGCTGAGCCTGGAGCTAGGAGATTCATCTGGTCTCCCGCATGAGTGACAGGGTCCCAGGTGCTTGAGCCATCTTCTGCTGCCTTCCAAGGTGTGTTAGCAGGGAGCTGGATCAGAAGTGGAGCAGATAGGACTCTAACTGTTGCCCATATGGGATGCTGGCTTAACCCACTACACCACAACACTGGTCCCACGACCAGGATTCTAACCCAGGTGATCTGGCTCCAGAGCCTACATGAAATGGCCTGCTGCTCTCCTTATTAAGGAGATTCCAATCAAAACTCCAATGAGATTAGTTCTTCAGATTGAAGCTAAAAATTAGACTTCATTTGAAGGAATAAGTAATGCAAAGTAGCCATAAAAAGTCTCCAAAAAGAAGAAGAATAACTTCTCAGATATTTTTAAAAAATAGAAATGAATTTAAACTGCTACTTTCAAAATTATGAATTTATTTTTCACAATTTTCTTAAAAAGAAACCTAGGGACAGGTGTTGTGGTGCTGCAGGGTAAGCCAATATTGGGACTTCCAATCCAGCTTCCTGCTAACATGCAGCAGGTGATGGCTCAAATAGTTGGGTGCCTGCCACTCACATGGGATATCTATATGCAGTTTCAGGCTTTTGGCTTTGGCCTGGCTCAGCCCTGGCTGTTTAGGGAGTAAACCAGAATATGGAAGATCCCTTTCTGTCTTTCTGTCTATGTCTCTTTGTTAAATAAATTGAAAAATAAATAAGCAACATTTAGAATAGGGGATTGGTGTTGTGGCATAGCAGTTTAAACCACCACTTATGATGCTGGCATCCCATACGGGTGCTGGGTCAAGTCCTTGCTCTTCCACTTTTGAAATAGCTCCCTGCTAATGTACCTGGGAAAGCAGCAGAGGATGGCCCAAGTGCTTGGGCCCCTGCACCCATGTGGGAGATCATGAAGAAACTCTATGCTCCTGGTTTTGGCCTGGCCTGGCCCTGCCATTGTGGCCATTTGGGAAGTGAACCAGCAGATAGAATCTCTCTCTCTCTCTCTCTCTAACTCTGCCTTTCAAATAATAATAATAATAATAATAATAATAAAGTTTATCCAATGTTAAGTTGTTTTCAGTGCAGTGTCAATTACTCATCACACGGATGCAGAAGCAGGTGTGCTCTCTGTGTGTCCTCTTGACTGCTTAGGTCACACTCTATGACCCTCAGAAAGGACTGTTTCTCACTTGTGGGCTATATTTAATGCTTCCTTCTTAAGTCAGTTGCTTGAACAATAAAACACAGTTCTCAAAGGAAGCTCATTGAACGTTAGCTAACTTACCAGAGATTTTAATCAGAATTATTAATACTGAGTTGGTAGGGAAGTGTTCAAAGAATCCAGGCATACCAGGGGTCTCCAAAAAGTTGATGGAAGATGCAGACTATGAAAAACCTATGCATGGGTTTCAAAAATTTTTACACCCAAATCAACATGCTTTAAATTCTGTTTTCCATGAACTTTGTGAAATATTCTTGTACAGTAAAAATATTCTAGTAATAAATACAATTATGAGAATTTACCATAAATTTTAATTCAGTGTCAGTGTAGGGTTGTTTTGGGGTGGTGCTTTTGTTTTTGCTTGTGCTTTGCTTTTTTTGCTGTTTTAAGTGCTTTTAAACATGTCTCTTGGGGCAGATATTTGGCCTAGTGGTTAACATGTTGGTTAAGAAGCCCTCATCTCGTAGTAGGATGCCTGTGTTCAAGCCCCAGCTCCTTTCCCAATTTCAATGTCCTGCTGATGATGCACACCCTCGGAGCAGCAGTGATGGCTCAGGTAGTAGCGTCCCTGCTGTCCAATTGGGAGGCCTGGATTGAGTTTTTTGGTTCTAGCCACGGCCTCAGCCCAGCCCTGACCATAGACCATAGTGGGCATTTGGAGAGAGACCAACAGATGGAAGGCTTTCTCTCTCTCTCTCTCTGTCTCTCTCTCTCTCCTTCTCAACTAAACCAATGAACATTCTAAAGTCACCTCTCTAGCTATGGCTAGCTCCAGGAAATGAAGGTGTTAACTCTCCTGTAGAAGAAATAATAAAATGATTCAATCAGTAGCCAAAAACAACAAAATGCTGGCCTGGATAACATCCTTCCTCCATCTCTCTTAACTTGGATCCACAGTCAGAAAGATCAGGTGACTCCATTGGTAACAGCCAGCTAGAAAGTGCTGTTCTCTAGACAGATTTCCTGAACTGATCAGCACTACAGCAGCAGGTGTTAGGAGGGAGGTCAGCCATGCTGAAAGAGCCCCGTTTCCAGAGCCCATGGAAGCAGACACGAGGCAGCCTGTGTGTAGCTGACATGGGCACAGGCAAGGGGGAGTCTGCACAGGGAATTTCAAAGTGGGTGGTGTTTAGAGTCATAGTGGAAAATAGCACCGGCGCCGCGGCTCACTAGGCTAATCCTCCACCTAGCGGCGCCGGCACACCAGGTTCTAGTCCCGGTCGGGGCGCTGGATTCTGTCCCGGTTGCCCCTCTTCCAGGCCAGCTCTCTGCTGTGGCCAGGGAGTGCAGTGGAGGGTGGCCCAGGTGCTTGGGCCCTGCACCCCATGGGAGACCAGGAGAAGCACCTGGCTTCTGCCATCGGATCAGCGCGGTGCGCTGGCCGCGGCGGCCATTGGAGGGTGAACCAACGGCAAAGGAAGACCTTTCTCTCTGTCTCTCTCTCTCACTGTCCACTCTGCCTGTCAAAAAAATAAAAAAATAAATAAATAAGAAAATAGCAGGGACTGAAAGATTCAGAGTAGGGGGGCTCTTGAGACAAGACCAGGAACAGCAATGCAAGTCGTATTTCTAGAAGGACAATGGGAGTGGGATAGGAACCAGGAAGAAACAGAAGATGTGCGTGGAACAGGACCCGGGGTCAGGCTGAGCTCCTCCAGCCCATTCAGGTCCCTGTCCAGGTTGATCTTTGAGACATTTCTGATGATGAGCTCCACGAAGGGAGGCGAGGGACAGAGATATTAAGAGAAAAAGACGACAGTGGGTGATGGGAATCCTGGGAGGACCCAGAACCACCACCTGCCTGTCATGCGCTCAAATGTCTCATCATCAGACTACTTTTGGGGCAATTTTAGAAGACCTGTCAAAATAAACAGTATTTCCAGAGAAGTGCTTTATCGAGCCCCTATGAAGACAGCCATTAGCTTAGTTGATCAGATGAGCTGTTAGTTTCCAACAGAGAGAGTAAACTCCTGAGGGAATGAAATTCAAACATTTGAATTTAAAGAAGAGTGAGTTGCCGCACAGGCACTCTCATACAGACTGCAGATCAGAGAAAAGGCTACCTTGCATTGTCCATTTGTGTTGTCCTCTAGCCTGTGTACTTTGAGAATGCACTGCTTCCAAAGCATTTTTTTTTTTTTGGACAGGCAGAGTGGACAGTGAGAGAGAGAGACAGAGAGAAAGGTCTTCCTTTGCCATTGGTTCACCCTCCAATGGCCGCTGCGGCCGGCGCACCGTGCTGATCCGAAGGCAGGAGCCAGGTGCTTCTCCTGGTCTCCCATGGGGTGCAGGGCCCAAGCACTTGGGCCATCCTCCACTGCCTTCCCGGGCCACAGCAGAGAGCTGGCCTGGAAGAGGGGCAACCGGGACAGAATCTGGCGCCCCGACCGGGACTAGAACCTGGTGTGCCGGCACCGCAGGTGGAGGATTAGCCTGTTGAGCTGCGGCGCTGGCCTTCCAAAGCATTTTTAAGTGTATTATTTTATTTCACCCTCTAGTCCTATGGGCATATTTTATCATTTCTGTTTTAGAAATGGGGATGCTAAGATTTTAAATAATCCCCTTGCCCCCAAAGTAATGGACCTTGTACATGGCAGAACCAGAACTCAGACTCATCTGCATCTGATGATTCAAGGATTCTTCCAGGATTGTCTTCCGAAGTCCAAGAGGTGCTGATGGCTTCACTAGGGACGGTGTCTCTGGGAATGATGGGGGTGAGGGTGGGAAAATGCTTCATGCAGACAGATCAATGGCCAACCATTGTTTGGTGTGTGCCAGCCCTTATCGGAGTGCCGTCACAGACCCTGATGTAGCTTAGACTTTATGGGACTTGCAGCCTAGCATAAAAAAGACATTCAACCAGTAATGATAAAGAAAAGACACAAATAAGTATAACTTTACAGAGGATTGGAGATCAGGTACCAGATGGTGGCTACCATTGATGGAATGCAGACTTGTGCTTTGGGAACTGTCACATTTACTAAAGGAAGAAATAAAAAAATGATAGCGAGAGTGAAAGAGCATGTGGATAGGAAATTCAAGTGGAAGTACAGATTGGAAGGAGTGGGAAAATGTACTTAGCTGGGTTTATGAGCTGGGGCGTTCAGGGTAAGTTTGAATACCCAGGGAGAATTATCCACATAACAACCTGAGATACAGGTCATGTTAGGAAACTGGCGCAGTTGGCCGCTTGGCCCAGCTACCTGAGCCAGGCTCCACCCCCATCCTAATGGGATTGGCTGCTCCTGCTTCCCTGCCCGCCCTCAGGCAAAGTTTTAAAAGGGCCTGTTCCTGAACACGTGCTCTCTCAGTCCTTATCTCCTGCTCTCTTTTGGTTCCTCTCTCCAGCCTCCCCCTCTGGTCTCTTGGCTCTTGGCTCTTCTCTCTTGGCCCTTCTGTCCTGCTCTCTCTCGGTTCCTCTCTCTAGCCTCCTCCTCTGGTCTCTTGGCTCTGCTCTCCTCTCTCCTCTTCTCTGCTCTCTCTTCTCTCCTTGCTAGCTCCTCTCCTCTCTGTTTCTCTCTCTTATACTCTCTTTCCCTTCTTTCCTTCGCCGCCCCTTCACTCAGGTCTGTAGGTTGTTCCCCAATAAACCTTTCCCTTACTCCGGTGTCCGGTGTGCTTTGCGACGGCTAACATTAAGATATAACAGGTCAGGTGCCAGGAGCCAGAGAAAGAACCCCCGTCATGAGCCCGGGTGATAAGATAGATTAGCTAGGGGCCGGCGCTGTGGCTCACTTGGTTCCGCCTGTGGCACCAGCATCCCATATGGGCGCCGGATTCTGTCCCGGTTGCTCCTCTTCCAGTCCAGCTCTCTGCTATGGCCCGGGAGTGCAGTGGAGGATGGCCCAAGTGCTTGGGCCCTGCACCCGCATGGGAGACCAGGAGGAAATGCCTGGCTCCTGGCTTCAGATCAGTGCAACTCCAGCCATGGCAACCATTTGGGGGGTGAGCCAACGGAAGGAAGACCTTTCTCTCTGTCTCTCTCTCTCACTGTCTGACTCTACCTGTCAAATAAAAAAAAATTTAAAAAAAGATAGATTAGCTAAAGCAAAGGGTTCAAGGGCTCTCCTAGACGTGGTCTTCAATCTGCATGCACATCTCAGGCTGGCCTTAAAGGGCAGGAGAGCTCATGAGGGACAAACAAAGTAGGTAGCAGTACCTTGTGCGGGAAAAACTCAGCCCCCATTAAAAGCTACGGTCCCTCTTTTTGAAGGAAGAATAACAGCTAACATCCATTTGTTGATCCTGCGCCTGAGTCTATCTAGTTTAGTTCCCCTAATGACACTGTGAAGCAAGCACTTGAGGTCTGAGGAGGTCAATCAATTCTGAAGGCCATTTCCAAGGTCCAGACTCAGGTGAGGGCTTTAATGACCACCGCAGATGGAAGGAGGAGGAACAAAAAGGCATTTTCGGTTCCGCAATTCCTGGCACCCAGGGGGAGAATCAAGTTCCTTATTTTCTCTTGCAAAGACCAAATGTGTAACTTTATAGCCCAATGCTGTTGGAGGGGAAATGACATTAGTATATCTATCAGAGTCCACAGTGTTTTAAATGCATTTTGTCGGACTGAAAAATTAATTTATTTTGAAAGGCAGAGATTCAGAGAGAGATATCCCATGTGCTGGTTCACTCCCCAAATGCCCCCCAATAGCCAATGCTGGGCCAGGTCAAGGCCAGGAGCCTGGAACTCCACCGGGTCTCCCACATGCATGGAAGGGGCCCCAGTACTTGAGCCATCACCTGGTAGTCACCATTAGCAGGAAGCTGGAATTAGAAGCAGAGCTGGGACTCAAACCCACACACTCCACAAAGGGACTTGACTCATGAGCTCAGTGCCTGCCTCAACACCCTGATATTCTGAAAGTCATCTCATCTTCTCATCTTTGCACTTGGAGGTGCTCCATCTACTAAACTCCTCTCTGTGTTGTTCCCCTGATAGATTTGAAGATGGGGAGGAAAGAGGTTAGTATGCAAAAGGAGGCATCAGAAGATATCCAATACTGGAAACACTAGGCTTATCAAAAAAGGCTCTGGACGTATCTTTGAAGCCCGTGGGGAGTTGTGCCAGGACAACCAAATTCAGAAGGCAGAGCCGACTCTTCCCAGCACTTGCTCAAGTGGAGCATAACATAGGGCAGGGGCATTAACCTCTGCCCTCTCAGCTGTGGGACAGGAATAATCGGAATGTCATGGGCCTCGTGAGGATTTAACGAGACAACGCCTATGTGCTGCTCCCCAAACAGTGTGCGATGCTGAGTAAGGCCTCCAAACATGTTAGCCTCTAGAAAAAATGAAGTCCTGTCTACGAGAGCATTTTATAAGCCCCCAGTACCATATAAATGTGACTTATTTTTAGAGGCAGAAAAAAGGAAGTTGGCTCAGCATTGGATTATGAGTATGAAGGCACCGGGAGTCTCTTTCTAACTGAGATGTTGATATTGCTGTTTCTCTGTCATGCCTTTTCTATTCCATCATGCTTAAGGTAATAGTATCCAAAAGGCATTTCGTGTTTCCTGTGCAAATGTACCGCTGCAGATCTGGAGAATACAAGTTGTGTCGCAGAGAACAAAAGGGAACCTTTAAACATCAGAAAACCAGGAATCTCTCTGGCTTTGTGCCTCGTTATCTCCCGACTTTGTCAGTTTTCATTGTCAGTGCTGTTTCAGATGACAGTGGCTTCTGGACCCTTGCCTGCTGGCCACTTGAGAGATTAGGGGCCTCATTTTTTTTTTTTTAAGTCCACCGCTGTGTTGATTCCCAGCTATACAGTTACCATTTGTAAATCAGTGGAGCAAGAAATTAAGGACACCCTGGCAGCCCTGCCTATGGAACACCAGTAGCGATAGAGGTCTAGCATTGCCTTGCTACTGCCTCCCATCCGTCCAGCTCACGCACAAATAAGCATAATTATCTTAATCACCCTGAGGAAGTAATGAGGCGCGGCAGCAAGCAGATTAGGAGAGATGAAAGACAATCCCTGCACTCTAGAATACAAAAATGGAGACCTGCTCCTAATGCCTTAGTTTTGGGTTTTAGTTCTTAGGTTCATTTCTATTTTAATTTCTTTGCTGTCTGTGGTGATGCGCTGGCTTTGCTTTCCGGTGCAAGTTGTTTTGCCCAAATGACACAAGCTCAATAGGCACCAGAAGAGGTGGGGTAAGGAAGTCGGTGCGTAGTATCACAACTGAGCAAGCTTAGTTCTCCTCTGTGAATGGAAGGACCCAAATCCATCTTCTCTGTTAGTGAGAAATGTCCCCGCAGACACTCTGGGGATGTGTTCACTTGCTAGGGAGCCACCAACGTGCCTGTCTCCTGCCAGCAGGCCACAGCAGTCACTTACTGCCCCCTTTCAAGAATCCAGGGTGAGCAAAAACAGCCATGTGTGTAAGAAAATGTAGGGCCTTGGCACAATACCCCCAGGCTGACTCCAAATAGGTTCTTCAGTTGTGGGGCAGTCCATCCACGTGTTCTGGGAGCATTGACATGGAAGGTTTCTGATGTTGGGAAGTTATCTTAACAGGCATTCGAACCTGATGGAATGCTACAATGACGAAAACCTGAGGGCTGTGGGAAAACAAATGACAGACAGAATGGATAGCCCTGAAACCCTAGTACATGAAAATCTATTTTAAAATAGAATGTGGGTAGCGCAAGTATGTATCATTCCACAAGTTATGCTGCAGTGGTAGACCACTGGCTTGGCACTTGCGTTGTCTGCATCCCATACGTCCTACTCAGTTTTACTCCTGACTCCAGCTTCCTGTTCATGCAGACCCGGGAGATAGTGATGATGGCTCAAGGGCTTGGGTTCTTGCTGCTCACATAAGATAACTGAATTGGGTTCCTGGCTCTTAGCTTTGGTCCTGGGGCCACTGTAGGCATTTAAGGAGTGCACAAATGGATGGGAACTTTATTCCTATCTGTATCTCTCTTTCTTTGTCTTTCAAATTAAATTATGAAAAAATTATATTGGAAATTAGCTAATTACTTGGGACAACAAGCAAGAATTTCAGTTTATAACACATTCCAAATAAATTCCAAATGTGGAACTAAGCACAATTTTAAAAACCCAATAGAAACAAGAAGAAAATGATGTACAATAGTTTGATGAACAAGGACTTTCTGACATAAAAAATAACAGAAGATCATAAATTTTAGAGATTATAGATTGCAGAAATACATACATAAAGATGCTCCCAACAAATAGGTAGCTATAGGGACAAATGTTGGTCTGAACGTGTGTGTCTAAACAACTCCCCTTCTGTCAGTTTTATTTATGGAGAGTTTAAAAAAAATTTTTTTGAGAGGCAGAATTACAGAGAGAGAAAGGGAGAGAGAGAGAGAGAAAGAGAGAGAGAGAGAGAGAGAGAGAGAGAGAGAGAGGTATCTTCCATTCTCTGATTCACTCCCCAGGTGGCAGCAATGGTCAGGGCTAGACCAAGCAGAAGCCAGGAGCCAGGAGCTTCATCCAGGTCTCCCATGTGGGTGCAGGGACCCAAGCATTGAGCCATCTTCTGCTTTTCCCAAGTGCATTAGCAGGGAGCTAGATGGGAAGTGGAGCAGCCAGGAATCAAACCAGCACCCACGTGGGATGCCAGCACTGCATGTTAGGGATTGTCTTGCCGTGCGTCAGGCAAGTGAACAAAGCCTTGGGGGTTCTGTAGCAACTTTCCCAAGGAGTTTGCGGGTTCTTCTGCGACACACCTCCTCCTTGTTCTCTTTGGTCTTCTGCTGGTTGAATACATCTAAATATTGTGTTCCTATCATAATCAACCTTTGCTGTTCCTGATACAAAGGTCTAGTCTTCCCTGTACAAACTGAAGTCTCAACCATGAGGGGAATTGTTATGCTATACCTATATCCTAGAACATTATACATGTTTTTGTTTTGACAAGCAGATAACAACATGAGACGATTCTTATGGTATTATATTGCTTTAAAATAAGAATAAAGAGGTCATATAAGATGACAAGATTAATTTGGTTCTATATATGCATTTATAATTTGAAGGAAATAACATTTTAACCATGGTTATATCTTAGTAGTGTAATTATGGGTGATTTATTTTTAGTTTTCTTTCGATATCATGTCCCAATTTCCTATAACAATTGCTCATTTTTAATAATAAAACATTGAAATGGTAGCAGTAATCATATAAAATGATGTGGAGAGGAAAAAGTAGTTGGCTAAGGAGGAAGTCACCGAGGACATGAAACTCTGCTGGATGTTTTATAGAAGTGGGAGTGGGCAGAAGGCTGAGGGCAAGACTGCAAAGGAAGCTTTTTGCCTGGGACAGAGACCCTCAGCTGTGATTCTACTAAAATACAGCTTCAAGTCTCAAATGCCCTAATGGTGAACACCAGAAGAACTCTGGGTGACTGGGACAGATCTTCCTGCTGTCAACCTGGGTTTCTTCTTCCACAGTTGGGCACGAAGTTCAGAGACTGAGTGTGAAGCCCTAGCATGGTTGCTGGCACCCAATGCTTCCTGGCTGGTGATCTGCTTTGGCCACACCTCTGCAGGTGCAGGGACACCTGTGCAGCCTGAGATGCACAGAGCAGTTATGCCAGGATGTGGTCCCCCCCCCCCCCGCCCCCAGACCTGCTTTTATGCACACAAGTAGCCAGGAGCAGCTTGCAAGCCTTAGACTGCTATCAAGAAGGGGCAACAGATGTTAGCAGAAATCTGTGAAATCCAAATACTCAAGTTTCCTAAAAACAGAATTATTCACATCCTCAAACCAAAAGGATCTGTTCTTCAGAAAAATCCGTGCATCTAAGTGCCTTTTGCATGAATAAAAACTATGTGGAGAAATCCTACAAAACAATGTTCAGCATTGTGGACTTGGTAAGTCATTACGCTCTCTGTTCAAGGCCCAGCTTCAGCATATGTGGAAACATATTGGAGGCTCTGTTGATACCAAATATTTGCAGATTTTGGCTGACGGATGCTAAAGCAGTCATATGGCAGATGGTAAAGAAGTGTTCGCTGAAAGTACCCCGTGATGCGTGAGGATTGCGAGGGAAATAAGTTTCTCTGCAGAGAAATATTTTAATGTGTCGTAAAAACAGTAAAACAAAATGCCATCTCAAGAGGCTTGCATTGATTTAGCACATAGAAAAACTGTGTCAGCTGTGGAGTCAGGCTGTTTGCATTCAAAACCCAACAGATAGATCCCAGCAGAAGGTTTCATGGGACTTTGGACACTTAACTTAAACTCTGCAGACTTTGGTTTCCACAACCAAAAAAAGTAGTGATGGCCTCTTGGGGCTACAGTGAAGATTAAGTGAGATAATGTATGTCTAACATCTAACATAGCCCCTGGTCTACATGGACAATCTTTGACGAAAGTTAGCATCATCATTATTGTTGTTTTTAATATTGTTAATATAAGCGGTGGGTTCCATACAATTAATCTCTACCTGCTGTGAGAGTCTGTATAAATGTGCAGATTGAGAGGACAGAAGATGGAAAGAAAGATCAGAAGGTAAATGCTGGAGTCACTTCCCCTGCCACTGCTACCCAAGCCTCTTTTCTGTCCCAGCCTCCCCCACCCCAGTGACTGGAACGTTAACTGCTCTTTTACGCTAGCCGAATTGTCAGAGGTACTCAGAAAAGCTCCTCTCCCTTGCTGGTTGCCCAGCCCCTACCTAATCCTGCCATCATCTCCCCCTGGGTGTTGACAACAGCTGCTTACATCTTCTCCCTGCTATCACTCACAGTCCACACTAGCTCACAGTCCACACTAGCTCACGGTCCACACAACACCAGAGCCATCATGTCTCTCTCTGCCACTGGAAAACCTTCACCGATTTCCACCGTCCTACAGAGAACATGCAGGCCACCTTGCCAGGACCTCCAAGACCCTGTAGTCTGGCTGCTGATTACTGCATCATGCCTCTTCCAATCCCTCCCTTCCTCACTGCATTTCCTTCCTTGAACAAAACATGTTCCTAGTGGCTCCCAGCCTTTGCATGGATTACACTGCCTGCCTTTGACATGTCCACTTCTGCATAAGTACCTGGTCCTTTCCTGACCTTCAAGCCATAGCTTCAAGGTCACCTCTTCAGCCAGGTGACCTTCTCGCCTCATATTTTTCCCTAGGTGGTCACCCTGTCTTCAGTGTGCATAAAATAACTTGTGAGTAATTGACCTCACTTGTTTAGTTTTTTCTTTGTTGTTGTCTGCCTCTCACAAAGACTTTAAACTGAAGCTTGGGGTCATATTTGTCTTTTTCTTTTTTAAAAAAATTAATTTTAACAAGATACAGAGAGAGAAGGAGAGAGAGAGATTATCTTCTATCTACTGGTTTACTCTCCACTGCAACAGCCGGGGTGGGCCAGGTTGAAGTCAGGAGCCAAAACTCCATCTGAGTCTCCCTCGTGGGTGCAGGGGCCCAAGCACTTGGCCATTTCCCACTGCTTTTC
This sequence comes from Oryctolagus cuniculus, assembly GCF_964237555.1. Classification (NCBI taxonomy): domain Eukaryota; kingdom Metazoa; phylum Chordata; class Mammalia; order Lagomorpha; family Leporidae; genus Oryctolagus; species Oryctolagus cuniculus. Next base: position 103,988,917 of record NC_091444.1, on the reverse strand, counting down.
CAGGCCATTAGCCAAGAGCTGGATCAGAAGAAGAGCACCTAGAACATGAACCAGTGCCCACGAGATGCCAGCACTGCAGGTGGAGGCTTAACCTTCTACGCCAAAGTGTTGGCCCCATATTTGTCTTTTTCATGTTTACACTTGCAATGCTTAGCTTCATGCACTATGCTGGGCACAGAGAAGATGTTTAGTACATGTGCGGCAGGGAAAAACAGGGAGACTATCTCGGGGATGTCTGTGGGGAGTGAACCAGCAGATGGTAGACCTCTCTCTCTCTCTCTCTGCCTCTTCTTCTCTCTTTGTGTCACTCTTTCAAGTAAATAAATAAATCTCAAAAAAAAGGAAAGTGGGGATGGCACAGCAGACCTAGCCTGAAACCCTAACTATCATCCACCTTCCTGCCCCACTCTATGATGTCTTCCCAGAGCTGAGAAAAAGGTAAAATAAACCACTTCTTGCTGATTAATTAATCATAGACTCAACACAACATTTGCATGTGCCTGAATGCAATTATTTTAAAGTATGTGTTAGTGGATGCAGTAAGCCTAATACACACGTCAAAGTTTCAACTTTATTTTTTAAAGTTGATTTATTTATTTGAAAGAGGGAAAGAGAGGGGGAGGAGGGAGAGAGAGAGAGAGAGAGAGAGAGAGCAAGCAAGCGCTTCCATGTGTTGGCTCACTCCCCAAATTCCCACAACAGCTGGGGCTAAGCCAGGCCAACGCCAGGAGATGAGAACTCAGTCTGAGTCTCCCACATGGGTGGCAGGGGCTAAGTACCTGAGCCATCACCTGCTGCCTCCCAGGATGCATATTAGTAGAAACCAAAACTTGAATCCAGGCCCCCCAATATGGGAGGTGGGCATCCCCAAGCGGTGGCTTAACCAGCTGGAATTCACTCCTGCCCCTGAAGTCTCAACCTTAGATGCGAGAATTGGGCTTACTTGGAGACAGAGTTTTTAACAAGATAATTAGGTCAACAGGAGGCTGTGTGGTAGGGCCCTGATATAATACCAGTGGTATGCTTATAAAAAGAGGGCAGTGGGACACGGATTCACCCAGAAGGAAGACCAACGAGAAGACCTGGAGAGAAGAGCGGCACCTGTGGGTCATGGATCGAGGCCTCAGAAGAAACCAGCACTGACCACACCTCGATTTCAGAGTTTTGGGAGACTCGGCATCTGTGCTCCATAATGGAAGTCTTAGTCAGCCGACACAGCAGACAATCATAAAACCTGGCAAAGCCTGGGGCACATCTTGGGAGGCCAGACAGAGGCATCTGCAGGACTCAGCAATATCTCCAGGCTGTAGGAAATCTCCCTGTGTGCCCCAGATTCTCTTCCCTATCTTCATTTCTGCTGTGTGGTACCTTGAGTTGATGGGTAGATTAAAAAAAAAAAAAAGATTTGCTTATTTGTTTGAAAGGCAGAGAGAGAGAGAGAGAGAGAGAGAGAGAGAGAGAGAATCTTTCATCCACTGGTCCACTCTCCGAATGGCAGCGATGGCCAAGGCTAGTCCAGGATGAAGCCAGGAGCCAGGAACCCCATCTGGGTCTCCCATGTGAGTGCAGGGGCCCAAGAGCTCCGGCCGTCTTCCTCCACTTCCCCAGGTACATTAGCAGGGAGCTGGATTGGAATTGGAACAACTGGAACTCAGACTAGCACTCATATGGGATGCCCAGTTCACAGTCAGTGGCTTAATCTGCTGTGCCACAATGCTGACCCCATGGTGGTTAGATTTTAGAGTATATCTCCTTTCATTTTGATGTTCTTTTCAGACTGCTCCCTTCTCCTATACCCCAAGGCCTAAGAAAATCTCTTGGCCAACCTCCCACTAACGGAGTCATCTAGCCCTTCCTGCAAGGGTAGACAGTTGGATGTCAGAAGAGCTGCACATGGCTTAGAAGACCTGAGTTACTAACTAGGGATTCATCACACTGTTTTTGTCCTGATTCTCCACTGACAAATTTAGCAATTAGCTTTTAGTGGGCTGATTCATACTTCCTTTCAGTGTAAAGCATTTGACTATAAGGTACCAAATATATTGAATTAACAAACGGAAAATATATGCACACATAGAGTTAAAAGATGTTTATTTCCCACAAAAAATTTTTAAATCTACATATAGTCATTTTTTAAAGATTTATTTATTTATTTAATTATTTGAAAGTCAGAGTTACACAGAGAGAGGAGAGGCAGAGAGAGAGAGAGAGAGAGAGAGAGAGGTCTTCCATCCAATGGTTCACTCCCCAGTTGGCCACAACAGCTGGAGCTGGGCCAATCCAAAGCCAGGAGCCAGGAGCTTCCTCCAGGTCTCCCATGCGGGTGCAGGGGCCCAAGGTCTTGGGACATCTTGTACTGCTTTCCCAGGCCACAGCAGAGAGCTGGATGGGAAGTGGAGCAGCTGGGTCTCGAACGGGCATCCATATGGGATGCCGGCTCTTCAGGCCGGGGCATTAACCCACTGCACCACAACGCTGGCCCCAACATACATATAGTCATTTTTAATACACATTTCCATGGACTTTTTCTATGGAAAAAAACATGCATGGATTCCAAACATTTTCGTACCTAAATAGACAAACTTTTTTTTCAAGGCTTTATTTATTTGAAAGGCAGAGTAACACAAAGAAAAGAAGAGACAGAAAGAGATCTTGCATCTGCTGGTTCTCTCCCCAAATGCCCACAACAGTCAGGGGTGGGCTAGGCTGAAGCCAGGAACTCCTTCCAAGTCTCAAACATGGGTGGCAGGGACCCAAGTACTTGAGGCCTCATCTGCTGCTCTCCCAGGCACATTAGCAGGGAGCTGGATCAGAAGCAGAGCAGCCAGTACTCGAATGGGCTCTCCAGTATGGGCTGTAGGCATTGCAGGCACAGCCTATGGTCCATCACGGTAAGTGACACCTCCCATGGTCTCAGCAACCCTTCACGGAACGCGGTAGAGCCTCCATCCGGTCTTTTCCAGGTGCTCTGATGATCGGGTCATTTCTGGGAACCTCCGAGGCTTCGGCCATCCCATTCCTGGATCCCTAAGGCAGCTTCGGGCAAGTGGGGGTCCGAGTCTCCTTGTACCAGGATGGTCACACAGCAGCTCGTCTGTGCTGCCTTGCAGCAAAGCACAGCTCCTGCTCCAGCAGCTCTCTGTGGCTTCTTGCCTCTTCTTGGACTCAGCCAAGGTCCAGGACGTGGTTGAATGACAGATTCCGCTCTGTGCTCCCCTCTGATGACTAAGGCTTGTTTCTGGGTCAAGCTTGTCACGACTCCCTTTTCCCTTAGGGGAAGCTGTCTCCCAGCTCCTGGTGAGAGGCTGTCCTGCAGGCTCCCCAGATTTCTGGATAGGAGCTGCAGGACCAGCCAGGGGCTTCCTGCCTCCATCCCCTCTCCCCACAGCCCTCATCCCAGCTTTATGGAGAGGGAGCTCCCAGAGAAACTGAAGGAAACTAGGCTGGTCCGTTAGGAAGAAGCTGAAAGCCAGCGTTACCGTCCTCTGGGTATCCTATGTTGCCTTTACCCCCGCTGTCTGATCTGATATAGGTCATCCAACCCCCGCCCTGTTCTTATCTCAGATTCTATCACTGTGGTTACTCTGTGGGAGAATGGCCCTGACACATCCTAGTTCTGCCATCAAAATACTCTCTACTCCTGAGGATTTTACGTCAGTTGGGTCTTCCCCTCAAAATCTGTGTTGCTCTCTTCTAACCCCTACCCAACTTCACTCAGCGCACCTTCGCATGGGGCGGGGGGGGGGGGGTGTTGAGAGCTCTTTAAAGTAGCAATAATCTATTTCCGTGCAGACCCGAAATAAAAAATGAACACTCATGACTGTTTTTAAATAAAATTTTTAAAAATATTTATTTATTTGACAGGTAGAGTGGTGGGGGGCAGGGCAAGGTGGGAGAGACAGAGTCTGTCTTCCATCTGCTGGTCCACTCCCTAAATGGCCAATGTAGGGATAGAGTCCCTAGCTTGCTAAATAAGCTCTCCTGGAATGTATGACCTTCTACACGCCACCAGCTCCCCTGGAATTTATGGCCCACTGCTTCCCACCAGTGACTCCCCACTCCCCGTGCCATCTCCTTTGTGTGGCGCTTCCCTCCAGTGCCTCCCTGTGCCATCCCCTTTGTGTGGCCTTCCCGACACATAACGTATACAGCCTATACGTTTAAATGAACCAATGAACATGTTAGGTCCCAATACCTTGCCATATAGAGAGTAAGAAGGTAACCTACGTAGGAGAAGACCTGCACCCTTGTAAGTGTGAGGCTATAAAAACCTCTCTTATGTAAACGAGAGGGCCTTTTGCCTGCGCACTGCTAAAGAGCTGTGTGCAGGTAGGGAGTCCCAGCCGGCTGGTAACAAATGCTTTTGCATCTGGGACTGTGCCTTGTGCATTGATTGGGAAATTCGGACACAACAGCCACGATGACCAAACAAAAGCCAGGAGCCAGGGACTCCATCTGGGTCTCCCAAGTGAGTGGCAGGGGCCCAGGCACTGGAGCCATAATTTGCTTCACCCCGAGATGCATATTAGCAAGAAGCTGGATCGGAAGCAAAAGAACCAGGACTTGAGCCAGGCACAGTAGCATGGAGCTGGTTCAACAGTGGAGCAGCCAGCATTCAAAGCCGCATTCCAACATGGGATAGTTGCATCACAAGTGACAAATTAAACCAATGTACCACAATGCTAACCCCTTACTGTTACTGTTTTGTATTTACAGGAGAAGGCTAAAGAGAGAGAGAGTTCCCTTTTGCTGGTTCATACCCCAAATGTCCACAATGGCTAGGGCTGGGCTGCGGCCAGAACCAGAACCAGAAACATGGTACTTAACCCAGATTTCCCGTTGGCAGCAGGATCCCAACTACTTGAGCCATCGCTGCTGCCTCACTGCTGGCGTTCAGGGTCTGCGTTAGCAGGAACCTGGAGTCAGGTTTTAAGCATTTACCCACCTACCTGGCAGTTGACAAAAGAAGGATCTGTTATGTATGACAGTTTCACAAAAACCTCTACAGTGGAGTGCAAAGGAGACGCGCACATGGCTAGGCCATTGGAGGAAGAAGAAGGACACAGCTTTTCCTTAAGGAGGTGGAAGCAGCGCGTTCTACCTGCTCTCAAGGTGTATCTTTTGTTTTACAAAGATGAAGAAGCCTTGATTGATCAGAACTTCTCAGGAATTAGTGTAGATTACATTAAGTCAAATCTCTACATGAGTAAGTGTTCCACAAGCTCATAAACTAGCTATAGCAAAGGCAAATTTAGGCAGTAGTTCATTAGGGCTTGTCTTTTAAGATTAGAAAAAAAGCTTTTGGCTAATAGTAAGTCTGTGTCATTTTTTTAAAAAGATTTATTTTATTTATTTGAGAGACAGAGTTACAGAGAGAGGTAGAGACAGAGAGAGAGGTCTTCCATCTGCTGGTTCACTTCCCAGATGGCTGCAATGGCCGGAGCTGCGCCAATCCGAAGCCAGGAGCCAGGAGCTTCCTCCATGTCTCCTATGTGAGTGCCGGGGCCTAAGGACTTGGGCTATTTTCTACTGCTTTTCCAGGCCATAGCAGAGAGCTGTATCGGAAGAGGAGCGGCCAGGACTAGAACCAGCACCCATATGGGATGCCGGTGCTTCAGGCCAGGGTTTTAACCCACTGTACCACAGTGCTGGCCCCAAGTCTGTCTCCTTTTAAAGGCCAAGTTGAAGTTTGTCAAGTTAGTATGTGGGCCTGGTCCTTCTAGGATATTTTGGAAAGTGTGTTCTTAATAAATAACTAAACTGAGGGCCGGTGCTGTAGTGTAGTGGGCTGAGCCTCCGCCTGTGGTGCCAGCATCCCATATGGGCACTGGTTCAAGTCCCGGCTGCTCCACTTCTGATCCAGCTCTCTGCTATGGCCTAGAAAAGCAGTTAAAATGTGGCCCAAGTGCTTGGGCCCCTGCACCCATGTGGGAGGCCCAAGAGAAGCTTCGGATCAGCCGAGTTCCGGCTGTGGCGGCCATTTGGGGAGTAAACCAGTGGATGGCAGACTTTTCTCTCCGTAACTATCAAATAAATAAATAAAATCTTTAAAAACAAATGGATAAATAAATAACCAAATTGAGAAGTGTAAAGATTTCCATTTCTTTAGAATAGCTGGAAAATTAATTAATCAATTAATCTGGGTTATCTGCATATAAATGTAGGTTGATGTGATCAAATAACAATTTTAAAGTTTTAATAGCACCTTTCTAAACATGTGTTATTAATTCTTGAGTAGAATAATATATTTGAAGTTATGTTTGATTTATTCCTAGAATTTCTTATACCTGGTTCTATTTTCCTGATTAAGACATTAATTAAAGAGCTCATTGCTCGCTTTGTACGAACACAGAAAAAAAGGGGCCTGATTGGGTGAGGGTGGATAGTAGACTTCCTACACAAATCTAGGGACTGGGTCAGGCTTGTATGCCCTGTCTTGGATAGCTATTGAGCAGGTGCTGGATCCCAGAACATCGGTAGCTGTGTGACACCGTCTCAGCATTCCTTCATGCCCAGGGCTCAGGAGAGGCAGCATAAATAAGCCCAAGGCCGTGGGGGGGGTCATGGGAATTGACGGATTAAAAGAAGGAGAAAGACCTGAAACCTTAAGATCAGAAATGGAGACCAGGAGCAGGTACTTAGCCTAGTGGTTAGGGTGCTGGTTAAGAAGCTCGTGTGCCATCCTGGTTTAAATGTCCAGTCCTGACTGCTGACCAGATTCCTGACCGTGCAAACCTTGGGAGGCAGCAGGAACGGCACAAGTAGTGGGGATCCTGGATTGAGTTCCCAGTTCCTGGCTTCGGCCTGGCCCAGCCTCGGCTGTTGCAGACATCTGGGGAGTGAACCAGCAGATGGAAACTCTTTCTGTCTCTGTCTCTCAAATAAAATTTAAAAAATAGTAACAGTAAAAATTTCAAAATGAAAAACAGCTCCACAATGACTGTGTGATGATATGGGTACTATTATGAAGCGTGAACTGGAGTTAATCAGCCGAGGCCATACAAGGACAAGATAGGGAATCCTAATTTATGCCCAAGTAGAACCCTTCAAAGTTATCCAGTTGCATTGGCACATGGATTAAGGGGAGAGCAATGGCACAGAACCGCAAGCCAGGAAATAAATTTTACTGCACTTCCTATCAGTAGGGAAAGGATGGAGGCTTTATGAAAGCTGCCTGGACAATTCACCAATATGAAAAAAAGAAATGAAAGGAGACTCCTTCCTCAAGTCATATCTAAAAATCAATTCCAAATGTGAATGACAAGGTTATAACAGTTTTAGAACATGTAGGGAAACATCAGAAATAGTTTCCAAATCAATGTGATATTTGTTATCTATCCCCATCTGACCAGACCCCTCATTTTCTCTATTTATAATGACAGTGGATGCAGAAAGTGTTCTTTTTAAAAAAAAAAAAAAACAGATTTTATTTATTTGTTTGAGAAGTAGAGTTACAGAGAGAAAGGGAGAGTCAGAGAGAAAGGTCTGCCATTCACTGGTTCATTCCCCAAATGGCCACAATGGCTAGAGCCAGTCTTCCCGGTCTCCCACGTGGGTGCAGGGGCTCAAGGACTTGGGCCATCTTCCACTGTTTTCCAAGGCCATAGCAGAGAGCTGGATGGGAAACAGAGCAGCGGGACACATACTGGTGCCCAAATGGGATGCCGGCACTGCAGGCAGAAGCTTAGCCTACAACACGGCAGCACCGGTCCCAGAAACTGTTCTTAAACACAATAAAAATCACCCACAAAGGTCAAGATTCATTATTAATAAGATTACAACTGTAATTTCAATTATCTAAAGATTTATAGAAAGAGTAGGATCGAACTCAACAAACTGGAAGAAGAGTGCAACACATGTAAGGACCATAAGATTTATACCCAAAATATATAAGGAATAGTTATAAAAAATGAAGATGATAAGCAAGCCTGTAAACAAATGGGAAAAGATATGAAAACACATTTGAGAGAATTGTGTCACAATCTGTCTCATATGCAGAAGATAAAACCAACTGCTGCAAATCAGCAATAGAAAAATAAATAATTCCATAGGAACACAGGCACAAGAAACGAACACCACTAGGTCCAAGTTTTGAAAAGCATAGGAAAATATATTCAACCTTATCGGCAATCATCACAATTCATGTTAAGAGCACGGTGACATTTTATCTCACTAATTTGGCAAAAGCTTTTTAAAAACCTGGTGATACTTGTGAAGATGATGATCATGAGAATAAGAGAAGTCTACTCTGCTGGTAGCTTGTAAAATGACACAATCATTTTGGAAAACAAATTTACATTTTCTTGGAACATTGAATAAGCCTACAGTTAAAGAACCAGAAATTCATCCTCTAAGCCTGTGCAGAATGGCGGATCCACAAAATGACAGAGCATTATTTGCAATGTGACATAATGGTGCAGTGACACACTACACAGCAGCTACGTAGATCACCATGGATGAATTTCACAAACATAATACAGTCACACACACACACACACACACACACACACACACATCACAGAAAGTATGAAAAAGCTTGGGAAAGTGGACTTCATCCAGATCCGAGAAACTAAAATGAAAAGCAAGCCATTGATAAGTCCCAAATTTGCTATAATGGTTAGTCAAGGTTGAGGTGACCTGGGAGGGAGGACTGAAATTAGCACATATAGGACACCCTGTGCCTTGAGGTGTTTTTCTTTTTGTTTTGTTTCCAAAGGTGTATTTCTTTTATTTGAAAGGCAGAGTTACAGAAAGAGGAAGGGGGAGGGAGAGAGAGGGAGGGAGGGAAGGAGGGAGAGAGAGAGAGAGATGCAGAGAGACGTTCTACCCATTGGTTCACGCTCCAAATGGTCACAACAGCTGGGATTGGGCCAGGCTGAAGTCAGCAAGCCAGAAGCTTCTTCCAGGTCTCCCATGTTGATGTAGCGGCCAAAGCACTTGGGACATCCTCTGTTGCTTTTCCAAGAGCATTAGCAGGGAGCTGGATTGGAAGTAGAGCAGCGAGGACTAGATCCTGCGCCCATATGGGATGCTGTTGTCATAGGTGGTGGCTTTACTTGCTATGCCACAGCACCAGTCCCCTCAGGGGTGTTTAAGATATTCTGCTTTTGGCCGGCGCCGTGGCTCACTAGGCTAATCCTCCGCCTTGCGGCGCCGGCACACCGGGTTCTAGTCCCGGTTGGGGCGCCGAATTCTGTCCTGGCTGCCCTCTTCCAGGCCAGCTCTCTGCTGTGGCCCGGGAGTGCAGTGGAGGATGGCCCAGGTGCTTGGGCCCTGCACCCCATGGGAGACCAGGAGAAGCACCTGGCTCCTGGCTCCTGCCATCGGATCAGCGCAGTGCGCTGGCTGCGGCGGCCATTGGAGGGTGAACCAACGGCAAAGGAAGACCTTTCTCCCTGTCTCTCTCTCTCACTGTCCACTCTGCCTGTCAAAAAAAAAAAAAAAAAAAAAAAAAAAGATATTCTGCTTTTTAAGCTTGGTAAGATATGAGTGTTGACTTAAAACTTTGCGCGCTCTCTCTTATTCATAGACATGTGTATAAATATAATTTTAAAGAAAGAAAAAACAAATTGGCAGTTTTTTGGCAGTAAAATTTTGAATAAACAGCTATACACTGAACAACTCTACATACAAAATACCTTCCATTGCATGGATATCACAGCATAAAAGTTAAGGGCCCACTCACCTGCTCCTACATTTTTTATGAATGATACAATTGGAACACTCTGGCCCAGACAGGCCATGGACTCAATGCACTGATAAGCACAAACTAACAACAGCTACATAGTCATCCATAAGATAGGAGTTTGAGAAGATTTCAACCTGAAATAGTCCTTTTTTAAAAAGAAAAGTTATCTGAGAGGCAGGAAGAGACTGACTTCAGGGAAAGAATTCCCATTCACTGTTTCCTAAATGCTTGCAACAGCCAGGGAGGGCCAGGCATTTCCTCCCTTCTACAGGCTTTTCCAAATTCACACGGAAGGAAGCCTGGGGACCACAGACCCATAGTGGTGGCCAGGCCACGGTGACCTGTGGCATGCCCCGTGAGTTAGCCTCCACTTGCTTTGCCCCTATGCAGCCTGTAGTTTGGGTTAAGACTAGCAGATTCTGTGGCCCAAGCAGACTCCTGAGGGTAAGACATGATTGGAAAACTGAACATCTAGTAGTTGAATTCTGGCCACTTCTAGAAAAGAGCAAGAGACAGCATTTGCAGCCGTGGCTGGTCAGGAGAAGATGCCCCAGTCAGAGAGAGCTCTGGGTCTGCTCTGGTCCACTCTGCTCTCCCATCTCTCTAGACTGAATCCCACGGGCCATTGGCTTGGCGCCACCCTGACCTTGTTTCCTTCCTTGACTTTGCGTGCCTTTCGTCTTATTGCATATCTTTTCTCAATCTTAAAGATGTTTTGTTTGTATTTGTTTAGTTATTTACTTATTTGAAAGGCAGAGTGACAGAGACAGGGAATATCTCTCATTTGCTGGTTCACTCCCAGAATGGCCACAAAAGCCAGAGCTGGGTCAGGCTAAAGCCAGGAACCAGGAACTCCATCTGGGTCTCCTGCATGGGTAGCAGGGGCCCAAGTACTTGGTCAATCTTCTTCTGCTTTTCCAGGTGCCTTAACAGGCAGCTGGATCAGAAGCAGAGCAGCCAAGACTGGAACTGGCCCCTGGTAGGAGGCTGCTGGTGTGGCAAGTGGTGGCTTAACGGGCTGCACCACAATGCCGGTCCTCTTTTCTTTTCTCATTTTTTTTAAAAATATTTATTCATTTATCTGGAAGGCAGAGTTAGAGGAAGAGAGAGAGAGAGAGAGAAAGAGAGAGAGAGAGAGAGAGAGAGATCTTCCATCTTCTGGTTTACTCCCCAAATGGCCACAACAGCACAACAGCTAGGGCTGAGCCAGGCTGAGGTCCGGAGTCTGGATGCTGGCATTGAGGTGGTGGCTTGACCCACTGTGCCACAGCTGCCCTCCTCCCCGCTTTATCATTCTTGCATTGCCAGATAGTGTGAGAGGAAGATTTTAAGCCCAGGGATCGAGTTTACTCCAGTTACTGCCCCATCATAGTTCCTCCCAGGCACCCATGTTACAAGCCCCTCTCTTCTCTAGCAGACCTTGTCCTGTGCACACCCATGCTCACATACACACTCTCTTACTGTACTGAGCGGTGCTGCATTGGACAGGCCAACGTTTACTTTATCCAAATACAAGGGTTTTAAATGGCAAGTCGAAATGGCATTAAAAGCTAAGTTTATTTTGGTGCAATGAATTTCAAAATCCACGCACTTTTTTTTCATAATATGCATTTTCTGTGAACTTTTAGAAGATCCCACTTATGCACGGATTTCGAAAATTTCTTGCACTAAAATAAGCCTAGCTTTTAATGTCATTCTCCAGAACTTAATTTTTTAATTGTTGTTTTTTGTTTTAGTCACTTTTAAAGGCATAGAGAAAGACAAAGAATCTTCCATCTGCTAGTCTACTACCCAAATGCTCACAACAGTACGAGTTGGACCAAGCCAAAGCCAAAAGCCTGGAACTCAATCCTGATCTCCAACGTGGATGTTAGGGACCAAAGTACTTGAGTCATCACCCGCTGCCTCCCAAGGTGGACAATAGCAGGGGCTGGAATCAGACGTGGAGCTGGCACTGGAACCCAAGTACTCTGTACCCAGTGGTGACATCCCTACTGTGCCAAGCACCCACTCCCATTCTCTAGAACCTTCTGAGGCATCCTGATAGTTACTCTCTAGATCTTTTGCCTGAGTCTCTGAAGACTGACAGCCTCTGTGCCCATGTGTGTGTTCCTGAGCCTGCCCCCTTTGCCATGTCCTGGGGCCCACTCTGGCTTCTCGCTTTGTCTTTTCATCCAGCTATTAACTCACTCAGCAAACAGAACTTTTTCCTGCGTTAAAGCACCCTGGACACAAAAATGAGCAAATGATGGCCTCTGCTTATTCTTTTTTTTTTTTTTTTTTTTTTGACAGGTAGAGTGGACAGTGAGAGAGAGAGAGACAGAGAGAAAGGTCTTCCTTTTGCCATTGGTTCACCCTCCAATGGCCGCCGCGGCCAGCGCACTGCGCTGATCCAATGGCAGGAGCCAGGTGCTTTTCCTGGTCTCCCATGGGGTGCTGGGCCCAAGCACCTGGGCCATCCTCCACTGCACTCCCTGGCCACAGCAGAGAGCTGGCCTGGAAGAGGGGCAACCGGGACAGAATCCTGCGCCCCGACCGGGACTAGAACCTGGTGTGCCGGCGCCACAAGGCGGAGGGTTAGCCTAGTGAGCCGCGGCGCCGGCCGGCCTCTGCTTATTCTAAGAATTTTGTGACCTTGAACGAAATAAGAATCATTGCTGTATTTATATGTACACACACAATTAAATTTATTTTATAAGCAGATTCTTTAGGATTGCCTATATTTGTGGATGTATGAGTATCATTTTAGAGCTATTTGAGGCGCACTGAGGAAAGCATTCCTGTTCTGGTTTTCAGGGCTAATTGGTAGAGATGTCAAACTTTCTAGGGTTGTCATTAGCCAGAATCAATCCCTTGGGAGTGATCAAAGTCGCATCTTAACTTCCAAGACTGGCTTAGAATTGGATCTCTCTCCTTGAGCCAGAGAGTCAGGTAACACTCGCTGAAGCACCTGTGCAGGTGAGTATATGGAACCATGGAAATAATCTTCCATATCACACTCATCAAAAGCGATAGTATCCCTTTTTACTTAAAGAATTTATCTTAGGCTTCAATCTTGATGTTTTGTGTCACCTAATTCACAATCTTAAAATAAATGCATGATCTAATTGATGATGTGTTATCCCTGCAGAGAGAGTACAACTCTGTTAATTAGTTTGGTTTTAAAATAATATTTAGAAGTCACATTGAATGCATGAATTACAGTCACCACATATACACTTTGATATAAACTAAGAAACAGTCTGAAGCAGGTAAGGCCTGTGAAGAAAATATTTTGAGTAGAAACTGCAGGTTACATTAGATTACTCTAAAGCTGAGTCCCACACTCATTTCTACATGTATTTTATTTCTTAATGCTTCTAATTCAGTCTCATGTTGACACATTATTCTTCCACTCTTCTGAATTATTTAATTAACAAAGTCCATTACTAAATGGTTCTCCATATTTTTCTTAATTAGAAGGTATTTTCAGATTGTTTATTTTATTTATTCATTTGTTTGTTGAGAGACAGAGAGACAAACAGCACTCTCATCAGTTAGCTAGCCCCATAAGTGCCTACAGTGGCCAGGGCTGGGCCACGGTGGAAGCCAGGAACTCCAAAGTCAATTCAAGTCTCCTGTCTGGGTGGCAGAGACTCAACTACCAGCTGCCTCCAGGGTCTGCACTGGCAGGAAGTTGGAACTGGGAGCCAGAGCTGGGACTTGAAACCAGTAATTCAGATTTGAGGTTTCTGAGATATGGGTGCACCAACCATGAGGCCAGACACCCACCCCTGGTTATCAATATTTAAAAATTCTCTTAGTGTCAGTTGATCAGACAATACACAAATGAACGGGACAATAATGTCTGATCATTTCATGTCTCACCATCTAGCCTATCTCTGAACACTGGTTTTGAAGTGATTTTTAAAGCTGATTTATCAGCATCTCAGGCATTACTAAAAGCAAATATTTTTTTAGGTGAATAACATTCATCCTCATTCCAGAGCTGCATCAGTTTCTGAAAGGGAGTGGAAGGCTCTCATATGCAGAGTTTCATTTTAAACATGCAAGTTTCATGCTGAACACAAAAAGAAAGATTGATTATCATTGTCATTTTCAGAGTTCAGTCCAAGAAATAAAATGTGGGGAGCATTTTGCTCTGAGAAGTTTTGAAAATGTGACAGATGTGAATGCTTTGGTTTCTCCTAGAGAGAAGATTGTGACCTCCATTTTCCAGGTGCCAGATCGAGAGGGAGAGAAAAAATTATGCCGCATTTCTCCAGCCCTGACAGTAGCAAATTCCTAGGGGGCAAAAGTCACCTTCGGCAAAATCATGAACTAGATTACATTTGTACCCAAACTTCCTCCATTTCTTGCATGAGTCTTTCTTGCAATTTCCCTGACTTTGGGATCTAGGATCCCTCACTTGAATTCATTGCTGGCTTCTACATCTTTAACCATTTTACTCCCAACCCCACTATGAAAACTGAGCATGGGGCAAACACTGGGCACCGTGTTTAAGACACTGCTTGGGATGCCCACGTGCCATAGCAGAGTGCTTGCAGTCAGGTGCTGGCTCCACCTCTGATTCCAGCTTCCTGCTAATGTGCACCCTTGACACTGATGATTCAAGGAGTTGGTTCCCTGGATTGAATTCTTGCCTTGTGGCTTGTACCCTGGCTTTGCCCCAGCTGCGCACGCATTTGGGAAGTGGATAGGAGCTCTGTCTCTCTACCTTTCTCTCTACAAACTACAACAAGAAGAACAAAAACACTAAGTGGTCTCCTATTCTCTCAGCACCTTCTCTCTGTCAATCAATTCAATAATTTTTAATCAGTGAAAACACCTTCCTCCTATAACACTGCAGCGCCTGGTGCTGTGGGAATAATCCAGGACTCTGAGCCACAGCATCTGTTTGAATCTTCTAGCCCTTGAGTAACCCACACCTGAGTTCCCTCACCTGTAACACAGGGATAACAAGATGGACCTCACAGAGATGGTGTAAAGTTAAACACTACATGGAAAGAATTACATAAATGATCTTATTAATCACTGATGTGCATTCAATCAAAGGCCTTCGATGACACACATGACAAAGGATTACAGAGTCTGTGATAAGCAAGTGAGAAAATATTTTGTGATATCTACAAAGTTCTCTACATTTCTATGCAGAGGTAAATTTATGCATTAAACAGTAATCCACTCTGCCACACATCTATTAGGACAGATACTGTAAAAAAGTAAAAATAGAAACAGCAAATGTTGGTGAGGAGGAAGAGAAACTGGAATCCTTGTACACCATCAGTGGGAATGTAAAATGCGTGTAGCCATTATGGAAAATAGTGTGATCATCCCTCAAAAGCTTAAAAATAGAATTACTATTCAACTTAGCCATCCCATTCCTGGGTATATACCCACAAGAACTGAAAACAGAGATGCAAAGAAAAACTGGTACCGCTGGAGTTAACAGCAGCATTTTTTTTTTTTTTCTTTGACAGGCAGAGTGGACAGTGAGAGAGAGAGACAGAGAGAAAGGTCTTCCTTTGCTGTTGGTTCACCCTCCAATGGCCGCTGCGGCCGGCGCACCGCGCTGATCCGATGGCAGGAGCCAGGAGCCAGGTGCTTTTCCTGGTCTCCCATGGGGTGCAGGGCCCAAGCACCTGGGCCATCCTCCACTGCACTCCCTGGCCACAGCAGAGGGCTGGCCTGGAAGAGGGGCAACCGGGACAGAATCCGGCGCCCCGACCGGGACTAGAACCTGGTGTGCCGGCGCCGCTAGGCGGAGGATTAGCCTAGTGAGCCACGGCGCCGGCTCTAACAGCAGCATTCTTTACAATAGCCAAAAGTGAAGGCAACCTGAGTGCCAGGCATGGATGCCTGGGCAAAGTATGGATTTTGATTTGCACTTGAATGTGTGTATATAATTGAATCTCACTGAGTCTTTAGGAGATTCTGACACACTCTACAACATGCATGAACTTGAAAGATCTTGAAATAAGCTAGTCACCAAAGAACAAGTACAGTAAGATTCTACTTCTATGAGGTCCCTAGAGTGGTCCAACTCCTGGAGACAGGTAGTAGCATGAGGGTGGCCAGGGGCTGGGTGGGGGTGGGGAGAATGGGAGTTTCTGTTCATTGGGTAGAGTTTCAGTCTTACCAGGAGAAACGAGTTCCCTGGATGGATGAAGTGCTTACTGACATTACACTGTAAATTTAAAAATTGTTAAAGTGCTAAATTTTACTACCATAATTTTTAAAGATTTATTTATTTATTTGAGAGGCAGGGTTACAGAGAGAGGGAGAAAGAGAGAATCTTCCATACGCTGATTCACTTCCCAGATGGCTGCAACAGCTAGGACCGAGCCAAGAGCCAGGAGCTTTTTCCGGGTCTCCCACACGGTGCAGGGGCCCAAACACTTGAGGCATCTTCCACTGCCTTCCCAGGAGCCTTAGCAGGGAGCTGGATTGGAAGTGGGGCAGCCTGGACACCAACCGGTGCCTGCATGAGATGCTGGTTCCGCAGGTGGAGGTTTTACTATGCCAAAGCACCGGCCCCTACTACAATATTTTTTAAAAGGCATTCAACCAATATGGCATATCAATGTCCTCCATTTCTTGTCTGAACAATTGTCTGTAAAGAAAGTATCTAAAAAACAAAAGAATGTCATCAGAGCCACCACTGTGGCGTAGTGGGTAAAGCCGCCAGCCACCTGCAGCGCCAGCATCCCATTTGGGTCGGGATCGAGTCCCGGCTGCTCCACTTCTGATCCAGCTCTCTGCTATGGTCTGGGAAAGCAGTGGAAGATGGCCCAAGTCCTTGGGCCCCTGCACCTGTGTGGGAAGACCTGGAAGAAGCTCCTGGCTCCTGGTCAGTCCCTGCCGTTGTGGCCAGCAGGGGAGTGAACCAGCAGATGGAAGTCCTCTCTCTCTCTCTCTGCCTCTCCTTCTCTCTCTATGTAACTCTGAGTTTAAATACGTAAATAAAATCTTTTTTTTAAAAAAAAGAATGTCATTAGAATTTGTTGGTAGGCAACATTTTTAATAAGGCAAGTCTTCTACACACCCTGTGCTCTACATAGTATAACTGCCTATAAATTGCTTCCACTCCCTGATCCACTACCTCGAAGAAGCGCAACCTTGGGTTAGCTCCTTAACCTCCTTTAGCCTTTGTGAACTCATCCGTAAAGTGAAAATGTAAATGTCTTTCTCATAGGGTTCTGCCAAGGATTAAATTAAACGCAGCACAAGCAGGGTCTGGCAGATGTATGACATGGCATCAGTGCTCACTCAATATGTCTATTTCCTTCTACAGAGAAGCTCATTGCAATGACAACCAATGGTAGCTATATCCATACCAGAAGGATAGATATAGATGGATGGGAGAAGGGTGGTCTCACTCTTTCTTTAGAGGGTGATAAGGACTTTGTAGCATACGTGTGTCCATTACAGAATCCTCTTCTTTTTGGTGCTACCAGAAGCAGTAGTTCCTGGGGCCAGGATTGTGGTTCAGCGGGATAAGCCGCCACTTGCAATTCCCATATCCCACATAGGAGAACAGCTTTGAGTCTTGGCTGCTCAGCTTCTGATCCAGCTCCCTGTTAATGCACCTAGGGAAGCAGCAGAAGACGGCCCTAGTACTTAGGCCCCTGTCATATGGGAGACCCAGATGGAGTCCTAGGATTCTGTCTTGTCTGGACCAGCCCCAGTTATTACAGCCATTTTGGGAGTGAACCAGTTGATGGAAGAGCTCTTTCTCTCGCCCTCTCTCTGGGTCACTCTGCCATTTAAATAAATAAAATAAATCTTAGCAAGAACAACAACAACGAAGATGAAGCAGCAGCAGTAGTCTTCAGTTTATCCAATCAGTGTGGTCCCTGCCCAGCACCAGCAGCTGAGCGAGACCCTACAGTGAGTCATTCAAACTACTTGCCCTGATTTGCTCAGCCTGAAAGATGGCTCTTCATATATTTTTTTAAAATAGCACCATAGATGAAA
Source organism: Oryctolagus cuniculus (assembly GCF_964237555.1). Taxonomy (NCBI): domain Eukaryota; kingdom Metazoa; phylum Chordata; class Mammalia; order Lagomorpha; family Leporidae; genus Oryctolagus; species Oryctolagus cuniculus. Next base: position 103,971,252 of record NC_091444.1, on the reverse strand, counting down.
CACTCCAGGGGGTGAAAAACCACATTCTTGATGGAGTTGGGTGGGAAAAAAATATGTTATGTCTTTGGAAAGATTCTCTAACTTCTCTATGGCACTGTATTTTGTTCCTTTTTGTGACATTGACTTAGCTGGTTTTCCTGCTTTTCAAAGCTATCTTGTACAGAATCTACTGCTCCCATTACACTAACCGGCAATGTAAATATTTCAACAAACTCTGGGGGATCACTTTACTCCAGCCTTAGGTAAATGTATAATTTAACACCACCAAGACAACTCACATCACCTCAACATTCGATGCCTCTCAGCAAATTAATTACATGGCAAAGAATTTTGCAAGATTTCAAAATCAGAAATTAGTTTTTGGTGCAATAGGCAAAGCTTTAACTTCATCCCAACCCTACGGACGCTCAAAAAATAACACACCTTGGGATTTTTAAGGGTAGGTAATTGCTTAAATTGAAAGCAAGGCAATTCTTCCACAGATGTACAAGTTCTGAATGCTGAGCCTATTAGTTAACTATTATAATAAGAGGAAAGGCTAATTGGGAAGATTCACCCTGAACCATGTTTGCCCTAAAAAGTCTATTTCAAGGTCTTTGACACTTAAAGAGTCCTTCCACATCCTTTTCATGGTGTCAAAGGAAGTTCACTCTGGAGTGAGATATGCAAAAGTCATTTTCTCTGTTACAGATTTTTCTCTCTCCTCCTTTTCCTTTTCTTCTCTCTCCCGTCCCTATCACCCCAAAAGTGCAGTATGTGTGAAAGTCTCTGACACACAAATAAGTTTTCACAGTAAAGAGCTGACCAGCAAACAAAGCAAGCATGCAAATGCTTCATTAAAATGATTGCTACAATTTGTCCTACAATTCACCTGTAATTGTCCAGCGTATTGCTCATTAGGACAGGGGGATCGGGTTTGAAAGCTGGGGCTCCAGTCTGCCTTTCAGCTTAGGGTCACAGGAAATGTGACACAGCGGGTGTCCTGCGTGGCAGCCCTCTCACCTGCTTGGGTCAAACTCAAGTAGGAGAGGTTCTCCAATGACAGAACCAGTCTCCAACGTGTGTTGGCATTGAGAAGGAACCAGACAATGGCTGCATGTGTCTTATTTTTGTACATTCAGTCATCTACCCCAGGAGGATCAGATTCACTGACACACTCAAGATCTTCCTGCAGGAAAAGGATATGGTTAGCATAAGGCAGTAAGTTCTCAGAACCCACAGACAAACCTGTAATTAGATTTCTGAAGAATGCTTAATGCTGGACCATGAAAGCATGAGGCATTCTACTTGTAAGTGGTATTTCTGAAGGGAGAATTTCCTATCAGTCTTGACTCTGGCTGCTTCTGTTTGCAAACGTACGCACAGTTTTAAGGTTTTCATGAAAGGGACAAACAGCTAAAACTAGTAGTTTCCATTTATTAAGTCAACAAGTGCCAGGACCTTACATACAATCTTGGCTGTGACCTTAATATCCTTTAATCCTCTGTGAAGGAATTAATCACATAGATCATTAATTGTACAAAGGATAAACGTCAAGGTTCTGAGAAATTAAAAGAATTATGTGAGGGGCCGGTGTTGTGAAATAGTGGGTAAAGCCGCCGCCTTCGGTGCCGGTTCGAGTCCCGGCTGCTCCACTTCCCAATTCAGCTCTCTGCTATGGCCTGGGAAAGCATTAGAAGACGGCCCAAGTCCTTGGGCCCCTGCACCCACGTGGGAGACCGGAAGAAGCTCCTGGCTCCTGGCTTTGGATCGGTGTACCTCGGGCCTTTGTGGCCATCTAGGGAGTGAACCAGCAGATGGAAGACTTCTCCCTTTCTCTCTCTCTCCCTCTCTGCCTCTGTAACTCTGCCTTTCAAATAGGTAATAAATTAGTATTTTAAAAAAAGAAATATGTGAAATTCAGCATGGGAATTGTGGTGTAGTGGGTTAAGCTGCTACTCCTGTGTCTCATACAGGAGTTCCGGGGATCAAGTCTGATCCAGCCTCCTGCTAATGCAGATCCTGCGAGGCAGCAGTGATGGCTGAGAACATGAATCCCTGGCACACATCTGGGAGATCCAGATTGAGTTTCGTGCTCCTGGCTTCAGCCTGTCCCAGCCCTGGTTGGTGCTAGCATTTGGGGAGCAAACCAGAAGATGGAACCATCTTTCTCACTGTCACTCTGCTTTTCAAATGAGTAAATACACTTTACAAAAAAAAAAAAAAAAAGAACTGTGCAGAACTCCTACATCCAGTGATAGAATGAATCTCAGTGATAAAAAAGGCCAACCTCTTTCTACGGAGCTATCAATTTTCCTGCCTGAAATAATTAGTATATTGAAAATGCCAGGAAAAGAGTTTTCCAATAAGAACACTGAAATCTTTGTATGAGAGGTTGATGATAATTATAACAATAATACAATTGCAATAATTAAAGCTAATATATGCTAATTATGTGTTATATACATGTAATATCCTGAGTCCTTATGTGAGAATTTTATTTAATCCTCAAAATAAATAATAATGTAGACAAAATTCTTATTCACCATTTTCTAGAGTGGTGTATTGAGGTACAGTAATAACACATATTATATGTTATTACATTATGCATTATAACATAATTATATAGCACATATAATTATATATTATATTATGTTCTAATAATCTCACTATGTTTAGAATTATTATATATCATATATTATATATTATGCAGATTATGTAGCTGATAGGTGTGATATATTATATATTTAGCATTTAATACTTGATATTGTATATTCAATGATGTTATTAAATATATTTCTAATTTGTATTATATTATATTGTATACTGAATATATTGTATATTCAATAAGATGCTCCTAAACATATATTTAGCATCTAATAGTTAATATATTCAATAAGATACTCTTTGTAACATAGTTACTAAACTGAGAGGGCAGTGGACCATATATTAAACTACATGTGTGCAGTGAATCCTATTTTTCTTTCTAAGTTGAGTTTTGTGTGAACTGGGCTAGGCAACAGGATGCCCAGATAGATGGTGAAGATGACTCCAGGTGTGGTGCTGAGTGCTTCTGGACGAGATTAGCATTTGCAGCAGCAGACTGCGTGAAGAAGCCCTGCCCTCTCCAATGTGGTCAGGCATCACCCATCCTGCTGAGGGTCCAGAGGGAATAGAAGGTGAGGTCCAGCTCTCTGAGTCGGAGCACCCACTCTGCTCAGATCTTAGTCCCTCAGATCTCACCTCCACTGATTCTTGGGCCTTCACACTCAGTCAGGGACTTAACACCTTTGCTCCCCTGGTTCTCCTGCTTTTGGGCTTGGTGAGAACTGCACCACTGGTTTTCCTGGGCCTCCAGCTTAAGGTGGCCACTATGGGACTTCTCAGGCTCTATAAACGCATGTGCCAATCCTTAATAAACCCCATGTTGTGTATATATATGTATATATAATATATGTGTGTGTGTGTGTGTGTGTGTGTATAGTGTATATGTGTATATATATACTGGTTCCCTGACTGTGGAGAGCCCTAACTCACAGAGGTGTTATAGGGGAAAACTCTATCCAAGTCAACTAAATTAAATATAGAATGGAATGACGTGGAAAGGAGTAGATAATTAAACCTTGCAGAGTTTTGCATTACAGAGAGTGGCTTTGAAGTGCTCTCACACATTTGTAGCACTGTTACAACTTTTCCTTCTATTTTGCTTCCTTACATATACTTCATCCTGAACATTTCCCACACCTGCAGCATCCTATTTGCTTGCCTGATTTTGCCTAACTATGTTGAGGAATCCCTAGAGATTATCTACAACATCACACTGTCAGTAGCATGCAAGAAACCAGGTGCCTGTTGGCTTCATAATTCCTTATACCCTTTGGACACAAGCATCTGATGCAGAGGATAAACCACTGCTTGGGATGCCCACGATTCACATCGGTGTGTCTAGGTTTGAGTTTTGACTTTGTTTCTGATCCAGCATCCTGCTAAGGCAGACCCTGGGAGGCAACAGGTAATGGCTCAAGTACTTGAGTCTCTGCCATCCAAGTGGGAGGCCTAGATTGAGTGCCTGGCTCCTGGCTTCAGTACAATAGCCCTGGCTATTGTGGGGATTTAGGAAGTAAACCAGTGGATGAGAGATCTCTCCCTGTGCATCTGTTTCTCTGCCTTTCAAATAAATAACATAAGTCAATAAATTTTGTAAAAATGTCTCACACTCTAGTATCTGATCACACATGGTCGGTGAATGTGTTGATAGTTCCATAGAGTTTAAAACACTCCAGACAACTGAATGGAAGCAAGAACTTTGCTCTGTGTTTTCAGGTCATTTCCTTCCAAAGCTGTTTCTACTCCATCTCCACTCCAACACATTGCATGTGTGTCTGACCAGTCCTCGGAGCAAATGTAGTTAATTATCCTGAGGGAGTTACAGAGGGATGTGTGGGGAGGGGACATCCAGGGGAGCAGGGTAGATACTAGGTTGTATAAATTCAAAATTGCTGTTGGTGAACTGCCTGCTCTTAGTGCCTCCTTCCTACACCTCTTCCATTTAGTGTAAGTGCTCAAACATTTTAAATCTGTGAACTCTTGGGGCTGGCATTGTGGTGCAGTAGGTCATGTTGCTGCTTCAGATACCCACATCCCTTATTAGAGTGCCTGGAATAAAACCCCACCTCCTCTTCCAACCCAGCTTCCTGCTAATGCACCCTGGGAGGCATAAGGTGATGACTCAAGTACTTGGGTCCCTGCCAACCACATGGGAGACCTGGATGGAGTTCTTGGTTCTTGGCTTTAGCCTGGCCCAGACCTGGCTATTGTAGGCATTTGGGTGAGAACCAGCATACAAAAGATTGATCTCTCTCTCTCGATCTCTCTCTCTTTTCATCCTGCCTTTCAAATAAATAACATTAAAAAAAAAATTGTGAACTCCCAGGGACAGTTCTGGAGAGAAGGTAAACCCTCAGGCTAACCATACCTTCCACTCAAGGGATGCAGGGGATTTGCTGTTTTGGAAGAGACACTGATCTTCCATGGAGTCTCAGTGTCTCTGTGCGAGTCTCAGTGTCTCTGTGCTCCATAGGCTCCAGCCGCCAGCTTAGCCCTGTGCTATAATTGCTATAGGGCCCAAGTGTCACCTTCTCAGTTGGCCCCGCCCTCACCATCCTACTTAAAATAGCAGCTTCCATTCCCCACCATCCTTCTTCCCTACTTGATTTATCTTTAGGTTTATCATCACCTGAAATGCAACATATTATATATTTTATTTCATCTCCACAACCAGACACGCTCTCCACAAGGGGGCAGGAGTTTTTGACAACTCTTATATTGTCATACCTCTTACATCTAGAACAACATCTGGTGTGGGGAGCAACTGAGACTAGACTAAGTTACTGGAATTAAGACTTATTCTATGCATCTGCTCTCCCACAATATGGCGCTGAGAGGAGCAAACAACTACGCAGCTGCCTCATCAGTTTGATAAGCTGCAGGTGCTGATCCTGCTCCTGATTGGAGGAGAGCAGCGTGCTCGGCGTGTGGGCAGCAGAGTTGGGATTGGCGGAAGAGGACTATAAAGGAGAAGAGAGACAACATGCACCAGGAACATCTGAAGGAACACCTGAGGAACACCTGAGCAGCCCCTGAGAGAGCCGGCCGGCGGTGTGCCGCTCCCCCACGGAAGTGGGGAAAGTGGCGGGAGGGGGCGGGGAGCGGGGGGAGTGCCGCCCCTCCACGGAGGTGGAGGGGCCGGCAGCTAACCCGGGATGGCGTCGTTCCTCCGCGAGTGGGGGAAGGGCAGCTTACCCGGGAAGGGCCGAGCAGACAAAAGAACAGCGCAGGGTCCTGTGTCCTTCCTCCGCGAATGGGGGAGCGACAATCTGGTTTACTGGAAACCCTTTATCGATATTTTCGAAAGAATTAAGTAACAGATAATTTCTTTCTTTCTTTTACTGAGGGAGGGTCAGAGAGAGAAATGGATCTTCCACCTGCTGGTTCAATCCCTAAATGGCTACAACAGCAGGGGCTAGTCCGGGCCAAAGCCAGGAGCCTGGGACTCCGTCTGGGTTTCCCACATGTGTGGCAGGGGCCCAGGTACCTGGGCCATCTTCTGCTGCTTTCCCAGGCACATTAGCAGGGAGCTGGAACAGAAGTGGAGCAGCCAGGACTTGAACCAGTGCTCATATGGGATGGTGGTGCTGCTGGCAGAGGCTTAATCTCTGTGCCACAACACAGGCTCCAGACAACTTATTTTTTAATTTCCTTTATGTGTACTGACTATAGGAGTAGGGCACATGGCTTTGGCATAAGGACATCTATCTTTATTTCCTGTAGAAATGGAATTGGGGTGTCCATGATTATAATTTTTAACAAAGATGATCACAATTTGTATTATTCGTGCAGCACTCATGAGTACCTTCCCAGCCGAATTCCCTGGAACCCCAAACCCACCCTAGAACTCACCAGGTAGTGAGTGGAATGTCCTGGTGGAACATGTACAAAGGGAAAAGGTCAGGGCCCTACCCTGGACTGTGCTACTAACTTGATATATGACCACCGGCAAGTAAATTAACCCAAATTTCCTACTCCATAAAAATACAGAGTTGAAGTACATGATGTTTAAATAACCTTTCACTTCTATTACACCTGCCATCCTCCAACCCAATTGATTTCACCAAGGCAAATGTCCAATTATAACCACAAGTATTGCCTCAATCCGGAGAGGGCTTAGAGACAAACATACACCCCCTCCCCCCCCCCCAAAAAAAAACCAGGAAAACCTCACAATAGATTTCAAATTTTTAAAAAGGCATTTTAGTTGTAAAATTTTATAAGATGGATGTCTGATAACTTTTTCCACTTTCTACAGAGGTTTTACCCACTATTTTTGTCCTCAAATTCTTGTCACTTTTCTTGACTCCCCCAAAATGAGCCCTATAAGCTTCTCTGTATTAAATTTTCCTGGAAAACATATCCTGAAAACAAAGCTTTTTAAAACTATGGCTTTAGTTTCAATTAAGAATCCAAACCAAACATTCTTAATCTGATAGTAATTATTTGGAATGTTATATTTCCCATTATGAGATCCAGTGGAAGTATCTGATATTAAATAAATTTAAGTTGAGGTAAGAAAAAAATACAAAAAAAGACTTACCATGTAACAATTAAGATATACTGCTCCGTTCTATTCATTCTATTGGTTCCTGAAACATAAACAGTAGGAAAATAAAGCATGTTTAATAGATACAAAAGGAGACAGTTAGTATCTACTTTATGAAAGTTCAACTTTCAATTAAATTACATAGTGAACCTTCACAGCTCCTTCTTCCCACACAATATAATGATGAGAGTTCAAAACTCATAGAGAAACAACAAGTTGGAAGACGTGAACAAGATCTTCAAATACAGTGTATTTTACAAACAACAATGCAAATCAGATCTTGGACTCCCTCTGCCCAGCAAATTTAAATAAAAGGATAAAGTTGTCTTTCAATAAGTCCATGGAAAATGAATATTATGAACAATAAACCTGCACGGGTTTTCACTTTTCTTTTTTGAATGGAGGGATTGATTTACTTATTAAAAACCAGAGTGACACACAAATAGAGAAGGGGAGAGAGAGAGAGAGAGAGAGAGAGAGATTTCCCATCTGCTAGTCCACTCCCCAAATGGCCACAACAGCCAGGGCTGGTTCAGGTCGAAGCCAGGAACCTGGAACTCCATCCAGGTCTCCCACATTGGCGATAGGGAACCAAGCCCTTCAATCGTCTTCTTCTGTCTTCCTAGGCATATTAGCAGGGAGCTGGATCAGAACCAGAGCAGCAAGGACTTGAACCAGTGCTCTGACGTGGGATGCCAGCATCATAAGCAATGGCTTAGCCCACAATGCCACAACACCAGTCCCTGAACTTTTTCATCAAAATAAACTTATCTTTTAATTCAGTCCTCCACAAGATTCCAGAAATCTCCTCATATGTGTAAATATGTAAGTCAGATCCTTTATAGGTCCTTAGGTTTGAGAAACTGGCAGAGATGGGGCAACCAGCCCAAAGTACCCCCCAAAATGATCAAGAAAACAGGAAGTCTACCTGTTCTAATAAGTTAGGAATGCAGACAATAGCTTAGATGATTTAGATAAGGTTAGTGATGGAAGAGCATGTGAATTTCAACTCGCTATCATTTACTTGTATATTGGTAATTTTCCATTTTGGAGTATAAACTCATATAGAAGGCAATTCTGCTAACTTTTTGCAATCATATATAGCAGAGGTTTTTTGTTTTAATTTTTATTTATTTATTTGAAAGGGAGAGAGAGACAGAGAGAGAGAGAGAGATTTTCAATTTGCTGGTTCACTTCCCAAATGCTCACAACACCCAGGGCTGGGCCAGGCAGAAGTTAGGAACTGTGAACTTCATCCAGGTCGCCCATGTGAGTGCAAGGACCCAAGTACTTGAGCCATCACCTGCTGCCACCCAGGGTGTGTTTTAGTAGGAAGCTGGAATCAGAAGTGGAACCAAGCCAGCAACCAGCCACTCTGACATGGCATTTTAACCATTGCACCAAATACCCCCCTGCAAAGAAGGGCTTTTCAATTAAATGCATTTGAACAGTTCTAGCACCCACAAGTACTCAGTGACTATTCATTGAGGGATGAATAAAAATGGAGAGACGGAATTCCTAAAATGTGCCTACTATAAAATGTCCAAGTGTATATCACACTGATTCTGGCGGTTGCTCTCTCCTAAGAAAGGAACCATCAAGTGTATCCCAACTGAGATTATAACAGAAGGGAGTGGGCTTTCAGCATAGACAGAGTAGGGAGAGAAAGTACAAGACAGTCCTTTGGGCCACGTGAAGTCTAAGCTCATTGTTTTTGGCCGATCACCAAGAAGCCAGGACATGGTGCTCCGATCATTTGAAGCTGTGTAGTTTCATCCTTGATTCCCCAAAGAGGATCATGCTCTGATTCTAACATTTACCAAAGTGGCAGCTTTTAGAATTTATGGTCTTAAAGAGGCAATTACTAAGATCGTGACCTTTGTGAAGTCATTTTTGATTCTGGGCTTCGGTTTCCTTATTAGTAGAGACTCATATATTTCAGGCATTTTCATTAAAGAGGAGTGTTGTGCATACAAGTGAGATCACAGAATGGAAGACAGAGAACTGTCAGATCCATAGGTACTGTCTCTTCTTACCTGAGAAGGTCACCACCCAGGTGTACCGTAAATAAATAAAGGAGTCTTCCTATAAAGCTTGAGGAATGCATACAACGATTTCTCTTACATCAAGTTGGGAGAGCAAAGTAGGGGAAACATGAGGAAAAAGTTAAAATACTTTAGGATGGAGAAGACCTAAGTTAAGGCAATACCAGTGGAATAGAGGAATTAGGATAAATGTGAGAACTGATTTCATGGGGCTGAAGTTCACGTACAGATATTTGCAGGGTGGGTTTTCTGAGGTGCAGAAAGCAAGAACTGGTGCTGTTCCTTCCCTTGTTTTGTCCTGGATCCTGGTTCCAGGTTAGGGTTAGGGTTAGGCTCAGGCTCTACAAGGGATTACAAGGTGCTGTTGGCCTACAATGTATGGTCTGATTCCGGACAAGTTCCTTCAGTTCTCTGAGTCCTTCGCGCAGGATTAGGTGGATGGGTTAACACTGGAAAACAGATGAGAGGCCTGAGCTGTTACTCAATCCCAATTGATTTTATTAAGATTTATTTATTTATTTGAAACTCAGAGTTACAGAGAGAGAGGGAGAGATCTCCCATATGCTGATTCTCTCCCCAGATGGCTGCAACAGCCAGAACTGAACCAAGCTGAAGCCAGGAGCTCCTGCTAATGTGCCTAGGAAACAGTGGAAGGTCATCCAAGTGCTTGGCCCTCTGCACCCATGTGGGAGGCCTGGATGAAGCTGCTGGCTCTTGGCTTTAGCCTGGCCCAGCCCTGGCTTTTGTGGCCATTTGGGGAGTGAACCAGCAGATGGAAGATCTCTCTCTCTCTCTCTCTGCCTCTGCCTCACCCTCTCTCTAACTCTGACTTTCAAATAAAGTAAAATAAATCTTAAAAAAAAAAGTTGCTTTTTTTGTGTGCAGACACTGGCTATTCTATTATTACTTCTTAAATTTTCCTAAATATGTCCTAAGTAGTCAGAATTACATTCAATAATATATTGATTCAGATTTGTTTTTATAAAAATAACTTGAACATTTGAAGTTATTTATATAATTGTAAGCTACTCAGTGTTTTTCATATTAAAAATTCACTGTTCAATTTCTAGATTTTAAAGATATTTTGTGAGGAAGGGCTTTGAATATGCTGAATGACCTTTTGACACTTATTCAAATAATCACTTTCTTTTTTTTTTAAACAGAGGCATTGAGAGGACTTGATGACTTCTGTTAGTTAATCTCTTCCATAACTCTTTTCCCATAAAGAACATCACGCTTGCTATACCCATCTAGATTATAAACGGAACTAAAGGACATTTGGAGATTCTCACAAATTTTTGAAAAAAAAAAAAAAAGTTTTATTTGAAATGCAGAGAGAAGCAGAGGTAGAAGAGAGAAAGGCAAGATACAGATATTGATCCGCCATCCCGGATTCCCTCCCCAAACGCCTGCATCAGCCAGGGCTACTCCAGGCTGAAGCCAGGAGCCAGGAACCCAACCCGGGTCTCCCACGTGGGTGGCAGGTGCAGAGCCTGGACTGGAACCCAGGGACCCAAAAATGGGATGGCTGTCCCAAGTGGCTTCTCGGCCGTTGGGCCAAAGGCTCCCCTCTGTGGGCCGCACCTTTGGAGGGGAAGCTGGCACAAGCCCTTGAGGTCCTTGGAGGCTGCTCCTGGGAATGCGGCCCACAGGGACCCACCCCCGGCAGCCCCCAGCAGGCCCGGGAGAGGCTCCCACTGAGGGCCCAAGCCCCGGCCTTGGCCTTGGGCCTTCTCAGCAGGCTGCCAGCCGGCCTTGGTCCCTGGGGGCGCTCTCACTACCCCCTTACCTCTCCGGCCTCAAACCCGCCCATCCTTTGGGGGGGCTGCGGGGGGCACTAAGCAGAGCCGGAGTCCCGGAACCTCCACGGCGGGCGCCGCGCCCCCTTCCCTCGGAGCGCGCACGGGCCAGGGCGGGACCCTGCGGGGAGCCGCGCGGTGACCCCCGGGGGCTGGACTGAAGGAGGAAGACTCCCCAGTCAGACCCCGGCCCGGAGCAGAGCCGGGACCCCGGACTGCCGGGCCCGCCCCCGCCGAGGCCACGCCCCCTCGGGCCACGCCCCCTCGGGCCACGCCCCCTCCGGCCGGCCGCGGCGTCCCCGGGGAGGGCGGTGAGGAGGAGGTGCCCCGGCTTCCCGCCCAGGTGAGGGTCGTCCCGGCGCCGCGGGACCCTCCGGGGGCGCAGCGGGCGCTTGTGGCCCGGGGAGGGCGCGGGAAGCTGAGGGGAACCGCAGCGAGAAGTTGAGCGGTGGGCGTGCGGCGGCGACCTGTGGCGCGGGCCGGAGCAGGTGGCGGGGCTGGGGGTCCCCGCGAGCCCGGAAGGCTCCTGTGAGGGGGGTTTCCCTATTTAGGGAGCGAGAACGCAGACGGGAGACGTGCGGGCGACCGGAGGGGCGGTCACGCGTACCTGCTCACCGAGCGCCCTGTGCTGTTCGCACCTGGCTGGCTAAAAAGTCTGTTCTTGCTAGGGTGGGGATTGGCCCTGAGCCTTGAGACGGTGGTGGAAACCCTAAAAAAAATAAAAACTCCATGGGTTTGGTTTGGGCAGTTTTTCGGGAGAATTACCTGGTTGTTGCAGCTGCTCCGAAAGTCTCGCACCGATCCTACAGCTGGGGGGTGGTTTCCGGCGGCGCGGGGCGTGCGGGATTGTGTGTTGCCTGCAAGGTGTGTTTGTGAAAGTGGGACCTCTGGCCCCAGACCCTGCCCTAAGACGCCCTGACATTTGTGGTGTTGCAGGCCCGGGCCGGCAGCTGCAGCCTGGACGCGGGTTCTGGGTCTCCGTGTCTTTGCAAGCTTTGCTAAAGGTAGGTGATCAGATTGGCAAGTTTTTTTTTGGATGGGCCAGGGCCCACATGCCAGGGTTTGACAGATAAATGAGGGTGCGTGTTACTCATGCTGTATTGATTTGGATTCCCTTATAAAAGATAATTGTTTTAAAATGGGAAAATGGAGAGATGAATAAGCTTTCGAAGATAACTTGGGCCTTATGAATATACTGATGTACTGCCTAGCGTGTGAAAAATTGCACTCATTTGTCTTGGTCCCTTTATAATATTATTGTCGGGGACAAAAAGAAATGCAATGTAAAAGATTCAATTTGGTGATCTGTAATACTAGTTTAGTATATCTGTCTATTAGCAGAGATTTTGGTCACATCATGCAGTGGAGAACCATCCTCCTGCACTTCTTTTTTCAACCATATCTTTTTTTTTTTTTTTTTTTTTGACAGGCAGAGTGGACAGTGAGAGAGAGAGACAGAGAGAAAGGTCTTCCTTTACCATTGGTTGACCCTCCAATGGCTGCTGCGGCCGGCGCACCGCGCTGATCCGATGGCAGGAGCCAGGTACTTATCCTGGTCTCCCATGGGGTGCAGGGCCCAAGCACTTGGGCCATCCTCCACTGCACTCCCTGGCCACAGCAGAGAGCTGGCCTGGAAGAGGAGAAACCGGGACAGAATCCGGTGTGCCGGCGGCACAAGGCGGAGGATTAGCCTAGTGAGCCGCGGCGCCGGCCCAACCATATCTTTATGTCTAATTTTTTGGGCATATATTCTTTGAAAAGTCACTTTTGTTTGTCCAGTCTAAAATATCTGAAGGTCTGTTAATGGCCACAGATAATTTTGGTTAAATAAATAAATATTGGGAAGTATAATTCTTTTGTGTAAATTTTATACATTTTTGATTTAAGGTATTTATCGTTCTAGTAATTTCTGCAATTTCATTTCCAACTTTTTATCTTTTTACAAATTAAAATCCTTTCATTCATTTTTTTCTGTGTATGGGGAGCTTAGCAAACTCCCTTTCCCAAGTCCCAGGAAACAAACTCGTTGTCCATCAAAGAGTAACTACAAGATGTCCAGTGGGCTTTCAGGTTAATTCACAGGAACGAGCTTGTCCCTTGGGGGACACGTGTGAGGATCTTCACACTGGGAAGCATAAACGTTTTGAATTGAAATCATCTATCATGGAACATCTAATTTTTGCCATGGACCGTGACTGGCGTGTTAAGCATTAGGACCTTCAATACTTGCTAATCCTTAATCTTCTGTTCTGAACATAGAGGTCACAGTAAGGCCTTGTGAGAAGTTTTTATTTTTCTTTCTGAGTATTGAGTGATAGAATGCATGCACAACTGTAAGCACAAGCCGAAGCCTGTAAGAATCCCAGACTGTGTGGACAGGCTTATATCTACTCGCCATTTCTTGGTAAAGAACGTAAGATTTTACGTAGAAGTCAAACACAGTCTGCAGGTTCAATTTGGCCTTCAGATGCATTTATTTGGGTCAACTCAGTTCTTTAAAACCATTGACTGTTTACCAACACTTCCAGGAGTTTAACTTTTGCATAATCCCCAGAGTCCTAGTTTTCCTGAAACACTGGAGGGCTGGCTGCAGCCAGAATGGGGCTGCCCACTTTGGATGGAGCCTACGCTGTAGGCACCAAGCGGCTACGCTCTGCTTATACTTCTTCAAGGCTGGCTGTACTCGTGCATTTTACCTCCCTCAAAGGCCCCTGTGGACGTCTGAGTTTCTGATTTCTGCCTGACCACATGCTGTACTAACTGTCACAGTTAATTGTGTGCCCCAAACTAACCAGTTTTCATCCTTAAAAAAATGGAGAGTAATCTTGTGTTACAACTAACAGTGCACTTCCTGTTAAGCCTAGGGTGATACATCAATGATGACAGTTCATACGCACTGGCACTTTTGACATTGATCCAGAGGCTTATCCTAGAGCTTACAGTGGTGTCTAGTAGTTGACAGGTTTTTGGCAGGGGTGGGTGGGGGAGGAGAGGAAGGTGTTAATAATGCCACTCTTTAAAGATTGATACGCTTTCTAGGAAAAGATAGCCTTTTTTTTCAGTCCCATTTATTTTATGTATCTATTTTTAGAAAAACAGATTTTTTTAAAAAAGATTTATTTATTTGACAGAGTTACAGAGAGAAATAGAGACAGAGAGAGGTCTTCCATCTTCTGGTTCACTCCCTAAATGGCCTCAATGGCCAGGGCTGGGATAGGCCAAAGCCAGGAGCCAGGAGCTTCTTACCAGTCTCCCATGTGGGTGCAGTGGCCCAAGGACTTGGACCATCTTCCACTGCTTTCCCAGGCACATTAGCAGGCAGATGGATTGGAAGTAGAGCAGCTGGGACTCGAACCAGCACCCATATGAGATGCCGGGCGCTGCAGGCAGGAGCTTTAACCTGCTGTACCACAGCGCCGGCCCCTATTTTAAACAAATACTTGTTTCCCATAATTACACAGGGAGAAATGGATGGCATAGAGCAGAATATATATATAAAGGCACATAAGTAGACTTTTTTCCTTCTCTAGTGAATATTTTTAAACAAATGGTCGGGAACAAAACATTGGCTTTGGCTCATTCAAAGTAGAGCCCACCTGCAACTGGGAAGGGCTTGTTTGCATTATGCTTTATTGGCTGTTACTGGAAAACCGGGAGGGAGGCATGTCTAGTCCACCTGCTCTGTAGTTTAACCAGATCAGAGATCGCTACAAATCTGTGTTTTCTGTGAGAAATGGGAGAAACTTGTCTGGGGACTCAACCTTGTAAAGCAAATTCCAATTTTTGTAGCCTTGTCTTGAGAAGGCTTGAGTTTCTTATGTTCATAATCACACCAGGAGAATATCTGTGCAGTTAATGAAAATGAGGGATGCCTTCCTGACAGGTGCAGCCGTATGTATGGTCCCGAGACCTGACTCTGTGTGAGAGCAGCACAAGCCAGTGTTTTAGGGGCCTACGGGCAGAGACGACAGCAGGTCCTGCAGATCAAAAGGGCTCCCTGTGTTCTTATCAGGAGGGAGCTGGAGCTGAAGTTACGGAGTGATGACAGAGAACGCGGAGTGAGTTTAGGGAGGTCAGAAATAGCCCCACCATTCATGGTCTGTAGCATGGGGTCAGGAAAATCAGATGATTTCTGTGTGAGATCATTGTTGCTACAGAGACCAGTTTTTTTGTGGTTGTTGTTGTTGTTGTTGTTGTTTTTTTTTTTTTTTTTTTTTTTTTTTTTTTTTTGACAGGCAGAGTTAGTGAGAGAGACAAAGAGAAAGGTCTTCCTTCCATTGGTTCACTCCCCAAATGGCCGCTACGGGTGAAGCCAGGAGCCAGGTGCTTCCTCCTGGTCTCACATGCAGGTGCAGGCGCCCAAGCACCTGGGCCATCCTCCACTGCACTCCCGGGCCACAGCAGAGAGCTGGACTGGAAGAGGAGCAACTGGGACTAGAACCCAGGGTACTGGCGCCGCAGGCAGAGGATTAGCCCAGTGAGCCACGGCGCCAGCCAAGACCAGTTCTGTAGCCCGTCTGCTGACATCCCAGTGTCTCTTCCTCAAAAGCAGGACTTGTTTGAATCCAGCGGTAAACTTCCTGCGATATATTTTCAGCAGGTGGAAGCAGGTGTGTTGCCAGAGTCTTCTAATAAGAGTCTACAGAAAATATAGGATGAGCGTTTATAAAAGTGAGAATCATGGTATTCAAATATTATTTGGTTATGAGTAAGACCCTCCGAAGCTTTCTCAGAGTGCTCCATATTATGGTGTACCTTACCTTACAAGGTGACTGAAAATGGTCTTCTCTGAATATGCTTTGCAAAAGTTAATAATTGATTGGTATTTGCATTATATTAGAAAGTGAAATATGCTTCTGTTCTTATATGAAGCAATTATCCATAAATGGTTTTTCTAGAACCTCCCATTGATAAATTTGGTCATTGCATATAAAAGTATTATAAGACACTTGGAGAGTGAGTTTTTGGTATTAACTTATGACTTATGTACTCTTCTTGAAGGTTATATAAGTTAGAAGTGTGGAGTTAGAGCATGAAAGCCTACTAATGCAACCAGTTCAAGAAAAATAACCTCTATTTTTTATTTTTCCCTACTGAATTATTCTAGGAAGTTTTCCACTTAACCTTTTCCACTTAACCTAATTTTATTGATGTACAGTTATTTTTTTACTCTGTTCTTATTAGTCTTTTCATCCTTAATACTGTTCATTTGTACCTTTTCTCTGGTATTTTTCTTGCTCAGTCTTGAAAAGAATTTGTCTATTTTCTAAAAAATTCTCTTTGAAGAGCTATTGTATTAATCAGTCCTCTAATATTATTGGTTCTCTATAATGTCTTTTTTAAAAGTTTTTCTACCCTTATCTTCCTTTTTTCTACTTTCTTTGGTTTTATTCTATGGTTATATAATTTTTTGCCTTTCTGTCTTTACTCTGGGTACTGATTTAGCTACATGCCATGCTTTTTAAAAAAATTATTTATTTATTTGAAAGGCAGAGTTACAGGGAAGGAGGGAGGGAGGGGGAGAAATAGAGAGAGAGAGAGAGAGATATCTTCCATCCACTGGTTCACTCCCCAAATGACCTCAACGGCTGGAGCTGGGCCGATCCAAAGCCAGGAGCCAGGAGCTTCTTCTGGGTCACCCTTGTGGGTGCC
The DNA here is from genome assembly GCF_964237555.1 of Oryctolagus cuniculus. NCBI lineage: Eukaryota > Metazoa > Chordata > Mammalia > Lagomorpha > Leporidae > Oryctolagus > Oryctolagus cuniculus. Next base: position 103,954,621 of record NC_091444.1, on the reverse strand, counting down.
CAAACACTTGAGCCATCTTCTGCTGCTTCCTCAGGTGCATTAGCAGGGAGCTGGATCAGAAGTAGAGCAGCCGGGACTTGAACCAGCATCCATATGGGATGCCGGCATTGCAGGCTGTAGCTTTACATGCTACACTACAGTGCCGGCCCCCATGCTGTGCTTTTTGATGAGCTGTATTTTCATTATTATTTGGTTCTAGGTCTATTTTAATATATTCATTATATGTCCTCATTGTTGAATTGTTGAATAGTATCTTTTTAAATCATACAATCATATAGACTTTTGAAAATTATCTTTTAGTAATTCATTTCTTAATTTCATTTCAGTCGTAACATGCTCAGGAAGAATAACTTTTGTGTGTGTGGGGGATTCCAGAGGTATTCCAATACATCCACTCTAGCTTCTTGATGTTTATCTATCCTTAAAACCTTTTTTTTTTTTTTAAAGATTTATTTATTTACTTATTTGAAAGGCAGAGTTAGAGAGAGAGAGAGAGAGAGAGAGATCGATCTTCCATTCGTTGGTTCACTCCCCAAATGGCCACAATGCCGAAGCTGGGCCCATCCGAAGCTAGTAGCCAGGAGCTTCTTCCAGGTCTTCCACTGGGTGCAAGATCCAAGGGTTTGGGCCATCCCCCACTGCCTTCCCAAGTGCATTAGCAGAGAGCTGGATCAGAAGTGTAGTAGCCAGGACTTGAACTGGTGCCCATATCTGATGTTGGCTCTGCAGGCCTCTAAAGATTCCTTCTTTATCTTATGACATCCTGATTAAAATGTGCCTTGGTATGAGTTTCTTTGGGTTTACTTTGCAATTCCTTGAGCATCTTGGATTTGTAGATCCATGTCTTTCCTTAAATTTGTGAAGTTTTTAGCAGTTAATTCTTCAGATAGGATCTGTTCCCTGTTTTCTCTTTCTTCTCCTTCTTTAACTCCCAGAATGTATGTATCTGTCTTGTTGATGGTGTTCCATCTGTTCATTTTTCTTCATTTTTTTCACATAACAGTTGCAAATGAGTTGCCTTCAAGTTTACTGAATTTTACTTCTCCATGTTTTAAGTCTGCTACGGAACTCCTATCTGTTCAATACTCAGCAAATATATGGATCACCTTCTCTGCTCCAGTAACGGTTTTATAGAATTTGGGATACATTATTGAACAAATTGGACAGAAATTTCAACCCTCATGAGGCTTGCATTTTAGTAGTGGAGAAAATAAAGTAGACATAATAAACAGGAGATTATTTAGTATGTTAAGAGATAATAAGGGCTATCAAAGCAGGAGAAAGAGAATCATAATTGAGGATTGGGAGGCAGGACTGAGTAGAGAAGGGCAGCTTAAGATTTTAAAAAGGATGGCCTGAATACATACAACTAAAATATTAATAAAAAGAAATAAGTAAATATAAAAACTTTAAAAAGGTATTATACCATCTTTAAATATTTCAGAGAATTCACCTGTGGAAAAATCAGAAACCTGAATTTTTTGTGAGAACTTTTTAGAAACATTTGTGTATTTGAAAAGTAGAATTACAGAAACAGAGAGAGGGACAGAGAGAGAGAGAGAGAGGGATATCCTTCATGTGCTGGGTCTCTCACCCGAATGCCCACCACAGCCAGGACTAGACAAGGCGGAAGCCAGGAGCCAGGGACTCAGCCGAGTCTCCCACATGCGTGGCAGGAATCCAAGCACCTGGACCATCACCTGCTGTCTCCCAGGCACATTAGCGGAAAGTTGGATTGGAGGTGCAGAGTAGTCAGGACTCATGCCAGTGTGAGATGCTGGTGTCCCAAGTGGCAGCTTAGACCTGTTGTGCCACAACAGCGGGCTCCTTGTAAGAAATTAAAAATTAAATTAAAAATTAAATTTTTCTAAAAGGAAAAGTTAGTAATAAAAAACATGAGCAGGATGACTACAGTGGGCCATAGTGAGAAGGTGATGGCTGATGTATGTGGCTATGGGAAGAAAGCACTGCGGACAGAGGGGACAGACAGCCCAATGGAGGAAGAGCCTGCCATGTCTTGGAATGTCACAGGCCAATTTGGTTCTGTTAGGAAGAATTAAGTTCAGGCCTCCAAACACAAGCAGAGTAATTGCTGAGATAAATGTTAAGATCCTGAAGTAAAATGCTTTTATTTTTTATGGTATTATGACCTTTTTTCTATCTTAAAAAAAACATAGCTTAACTTTTAATAAATCATTTAGAAATGATGTCTTCTCTTTTAAAATGTAGCTTTGAAGTAGCTTTTCAAAATTATGATAAATATACATCTATCAAAACACATTAAATATGTATGTTGAAGATAATTGTTTGGCTTATATGATTGTATAATTAATAACTTACTTATGTTTTTAATTTGAGGGTCTAGGGGATTATATTCTGTGAATGCTAAAAGACTTGAAAAATATATGAACAGTCATTATCATATAATTATTATAGTCACTAAGTAATTAGTTATTTTTAGTTGCCAACAACTGTGACATATTGGTATTTAAAAAATTTTTTTTTCTCTTATTTGAAAGGCAGATAGATAGCCAGAGAAAAAGATCTTGCATCTGCTGGTTTACTCCCCGAATGCCCACAACAACCAGGACTGGGCCAGGCTGAAGCCGGGAGCCAAGAACTCCATCTAGGTCTCCCACATGGGTGCTAGGGTTACATAGACTTCAGCCATCACCTGCTGCCTCCCAGGGTGTACGTTAGCAGGAAGCTGGATTTGGAAGCAGAGCCAGGACTCAAAGGCACTCTGATGTGGGATGTGGGTCTGCTAAGCAGCATCTTAATCATGGCACCAAACGACTGTCACTGTTCTTAAACAATACAGAATCTTGTAGTGGAAAATGGGCAGAAGACTTTCTTGTAGTTAGTTCTAGGATTTCCTTACTGTATGATCTTAAAGAAGTCATTGTAAGTGGCTTCATTTTACCTACTAGTTGGGAATATTCATTGTTTTCTTCCACGTGGGATTTGGCAAGATCTCTTCTGATTCCAAAATGACTGTGATTATTGTTTTATAATGCACAGTGTAGTGATACACCGCCTTCAATATTTGTCTGACAGAGGAGTGACAAAGGGAAAATGGCATTTTAGACAAGCTCCTGCTCATTCTTAATTCTGCGGTTCTCTGTTCTGCTATTAAGAAGATGCCTCCTCCCCACTCGTTTGTTGTTTTCTGCTGTTTGTTCTGTTTGTTTGAACTGCTTCTTCCCTACACCTTTGCCTGATCACTTCAGATTTAACTGCTCTTCACCTGGGCTCCTAATCAGACTGTATGCATGCTTCTGTTGTCTATCAGTTTCCATAATATGCTAGTTACATATTTATTTATCTATGTGCTTTCTATCTTTGTGTTGCCATACCTCATCTAACTAGTGCACATTTGGTGTTCAGTTATATTTTTATTGAGTTCTTATGCCTATATTGAAAAGCCAAGTTAATCCCTGATAGTTAGTATATTAGAGATGAAATTTGTGTTCAATAGCATTACTGCTTGGAAGGCAGTATTCCATGTAATGAGTGCTTCTCCTGGATGAAAATTCCTGTTTCAGACATTTAACAAGATATAATTGGTCTTTTGCTGTAACATTTATTTTGTGTAGATGGCACCAATGCCGATTTGCAAGACTCAAGGAGATAGATGTAAGAGGTAGTTATCTTGTCACTGATTACGAAGTCATTACAGAGGATAATTATTACTGATTACTTCTTTGCATTTTGGATCAAAGGCACAAATTTTATAAAGAGTAAGTGTTCAAAAACCATTTAGAAGTGTTTTTATGTAGTGATAGAATTTTTAGGAGGCATGCATAGCCCTATACTGTGTGGTATGCCCTTAAATACAGTGAATCAGAATATGATTCTTTTAAAAAAAAAAACTTATTTATTTATTTGAGAGGCAAAGTGAGCAAGGGAGGTAGGTAATAAGAGAGAGAAAAAAGAGAAAGAGAGAGAGAGAGAAATATTCTGTCCTCTGGCCCACTCCCCAAATGGTCCCAATAGCCAGACCTGAACCAGGCCAGAGACAGAAGCCTGGAGCCCCATCTGAGTCTCCCCATAAATGGCAGAGAGCTGGATCAGAAGCAGAGTTGCCAGGATTCAAATGGACACTGATAAGGACTGCTGGTGTAATCAACAGTGGCTTAATCTGCTGCACCACAATGCCAGCTCCTAGAATATGATCATTTGTCTGGAGTTTTCATATCCTTTTCAGTTCTCTCTCATCATTGTTTGTCTCTTACTTTAAAGTACTTTTTTTAAAAAGAAAAATATTTATTTACTTATTCAGTGGATATGAATTTAACATCAGTTATAGGCCAAGCAAACAGTTAAGCATTATTAGGTTTGGAGGAGAACAACAGAGGTGTGATCTCTGTTGTCAGAATTAATGGATGAACAGACATTTGTCCATCTAGTCTGTGTTTGCTGATCGCCTACCATGTTCTGGACACTGTTCTGAGAATTGCAGATGCAGTGTGAAAATAGCGATGTCTGTACCCTCTTCCCTACCCTCATGAAGTTTACATTCTAATGGGCACATAACAGAGTAAGTGAGGAAGCCACATAAGGTGACTCAGGAAAGGCCTTTGTAAGAAGTGATAGCTGAGCAGACTAAAGGCTGAGAAATAACCAAAGAAAAGACACATGGAGGCCAAATGGCAATTGCCAAGGATAGGAATGAATGTACTCTGATGTGCATTGGTTTGTAGTGGTTTTATTTTTATTTTTTGGCTAAATTTATTTGAGAGGCAGAAAAGAGGGACAGTGAGAGCAAAAGGGAGAGTGAGAATGAGAGAGCGAGCGAGTGAGCGAGCAAGCATGTGTGTTCCCCTATCCACTGATTCATCCCCCCGATGTCTGCAATGACCAGGGCTGGGCTGTGCTGAAGTGCGAAGCCAGATACTTAATCTGGGTCTTGTGTGTGGGTGGCAGGAGCCCAATTACTAGAGCCAGCTCCTGCTGCCTACCAGGGTCTGTGTTAGCAGGAAGCTGGAGTCAGGAACCAGAGCCTGGAATTGAATCCAGGCACTCTGATGTGGGATCTTGGGCATCTTAATCAGCAGGCTAACTGTTCCAGTTTGTAGCTTCTGAAAGTGAGATGATTCAGAAATTTATTTCTGCTTCCTTTTTTTTCAATTAAAAAGTGAGGGCATCAACTGTGAAGTTTTATGAGAGGGGTTGGGCACTCAAGAGGCAACCATTGAAGAAAGAACATTGTGAGGAGAGAGATCACTGTGAAAACAGTTACTTCCAAGAACTGGGAACATACGCACCAGGCAGGTGCAGTTGGGTGCTTGGCAGTGTTGAAGGTCTCCTTGCAGATTTGCTGTCCTGAATTTCTCCAGCTGTGGGTGCAGGTGTGAAGACAGTAGAGGCCTTAACCAGATTTTTTTTTGTCTAGGAAAATGAGTGTTGAGGATATTTGAAACAATTCAAGTCATAGAATCCAGGCTAGGGACAGGAAAGGGAGCAGGAGGTTGAGGCTGAAGAGGGTTGATGAACGTCCAGAAAGTTGGGGATCAATGGATCAGTGCTGTGGGTAGAGTTGAAAGTTGTGTGATCACACAAGTGGATTTCATGGGCCAATAGCGTGGAATATTAATACATTTTTAGTAATATGTGCTTCTGTGTATGTGTAAACACATGCTAACACAGTGGCAATCACATTTTTAACTTAAAAGCAGTTTAGGGGCAGGTGTTGTGGCTTAGCAGGTAAAGCCACCACCTGCAGTGCCAGCATCCCATATGGGCACCAGTTTGAGTCTCAGCTGCCCCACTTCCAATCCAGCTCTCTGCTGTGGCCTGGGAAAGCAGTAGAAGATGGCCCAAGTCCTTGGGCCCCTGCACCTGCCTGGGAGATCTGGAAAAGGCTCCTGGCTCCCGGCTTCGGATCGACACAGCACTGGCTATTGTGGCCATTTAGGGAGTGAATAAATGAATGGAAGGCCTCGCTCTCTCTCTTCCTCTGCCTCTCTGTAACTCTGCCTTTCAAATAAATATATAAATCTTTAAAAAACAAAAAAGCCAGAGTGTCTTGGCTTTCCATGCCTGAAATACTCTCATGGGCTCTTCAGCCAGATCTGAATGCCTTAAGGGCTGATTCTGAGGCCAGAGTGCTGTTTAGGGCATCCGCCATTCTATGGGTCTGCTGTGTATCCCGTTTCCCATGTTGGATCGTTCTCTTCTTTTTAATTAGTATTAGCAGACACTAGTCTTGTTTATGTGATTCCTTTGACTCTTAATCCTTTCATTATGAGCAATTGTGAACTGAAACTGATCACTTTGACTAGTGAGATGGCATTGAAATGCCACCTTGATGGGATTGAATTGGAATCCCCTGGTATGTTTCTAACTCTACCGTTTGGGGCAAGTCATCTTGAGCATGTCCAAAATTAATTGATTTACTTGTTATTTTGGCACTATGGAGGTGCAGTGCAGACATTGATAATATCAGATACATAAGTGATACCTGATACCATTACAAATACAGTAATGATATCAAATGCTGATATTATTCCTAGTGATGTCCAAACCGACCTTGTTGATTGTGTTCTTATAATTGATCAATAATTTCAGCACTGTATCAGGTAATGGTGTTGAGTAGCTGCAGTACTGAGTGTTGTTGGAGTACAGAGGTGGGGCATGCAACCCGGAGTGGGGAGTGGTCACATTTGCAGGAAGTGACAGCTAAGCTGAGACCTGAAAGACAAGTAGGTGTGTGTTAGACTTTAGCAAAGACACCACAAGCAGAGGAGAGAAGGGTTGGTTGATATTAAGACCTTTATGCAAAAGGGGCCGGCGCTGTGGCGCAGTGTGTTAAAGCCCTGACCTGAAGCACCGGCATCCCACATGGGCGCAGGTTCGAGTCCTGGCTGCTCCACTTCCAATCCAGCTCTCTGCTATGGTCTGGGAAAGCAGTAGAAGATGGCCCAAGTCCTTGGGCCCCTGCACCCACATGGGAGACCTGGAAGAAGCTCCTGGCTCCTGGCTTCGGATTGGCGCAGCTCCAGCCATTGCAGCCATCTGAGAAGTGAACCAGCGGATGGAAGACCTCTCTCTCTGTCTCTACCTCTATTTGTAACTCTGTCTTTCAAATAAATAAAATAAATCTTTAAAAAAAAAAAAAAGACCTTTATGGAAGAAGAAAATGACCTGATGGAGCCAGGGTGGCTGGATCATAGTGGATGAGAGAAGAGGTGTTAAGAAACGAGGGTAGTAAATTAACAAAGCCATATTTTAAAGGAGCTGGTAGTTTATACTAAGGAAATGTTGTCCTAAAACTAAGAGAGAATGTGTTGATGAGTTTTGCTAAGAGAAGCAATGCAAAGCATGGTCTCTATTTAACAAGTGTGGGGATTGCTTAAATGAAGTTGAATTTATCATCTCTACGGTTCATTCTGAAATTCTTTGTCATGCTGAAATATGAAGAAGTCAATCAAAATGATATAAATATGGCTCTTAATCTGAAGGGAATTACTAGCATTTAATGTGGACTGTGTGAAACACAAAGCCCTGTTTATAAGGCATTGTGAGACTCATATTAATCTGTTTACCAAGAATTATTTATGACTCTGGAGTACTTCTGGTTGCCTTTGTCTGTCTCCTATTGTGTCTATGAAAATATGAGTGAATTGCCCGTGACTTCCTGTGTGCCATGTGGTATGCACAGTCAAATGCAGAGGCCGCTCTACCTTTTCTCTCCAGTGATGTAAGCCTTGGAGATGTTTCCGCTAATTGGGAAGACAATCGTATTTGATAACTTTCCTGATCCTTCTGATACCTGGGAAATCACTGAAACAATTGGCAAAGGCACTTATGGGAAAGTTTTTAAAGTACTGAATAAGAAAAATGGCCAAAAAGCAGCAGTCAAAATTCTGGATCCAGTTCATGTAAGTCATTTCCCCCTCACCTCCACCATTTTATTTTTAAAGTCTATGAGTGTCTTTGTTATTTATTCATGAAAGTGTCATTCTAAAACAAGTTAAAATTTGAAAAAAAAGGTAAAATCTGATTTGCTTAATTTTCCTGTTTATATGATTGTCATATATAATAAAGCACAATACTTGATGAATGAATGAATCCATCTACACATAAATAAATGCATGTCTCAACAGTTCAAGAATTGATTCGATATTACTTTAGCTTTTTAAAAAATTCCCCGTGTGTATCAGTTTTTCTGCAAATAGAGAGTTTTATCAAACCTTGTTTTAAATCTGTCAAACAAATTGTTAAGAATGATGTACTACTTGGTTTAATGATCTGTGACTATTTTAAAATTTGTTGTATATGAGTAAAATAGATACCTTTTCATTTGATTATTGTATATAGCCCTTGCCCATATTCCTATTGGACAATGGTCCTTTTGCTTTTTATTTGTTGCACTCGTTAATTAGTGGAGCATTAAGCTTTTGACTATAATACAACTTAAAAATACATTATCTCAAGAATTTTTTAAAAAATGAGAAAAATCTTAAACACCATAACCACATGGTCTAGACTAACCCTGAAATGTCGTCTTCACCAGTCATCCTTTTCTTCTTGTGTTTACTTAGGCTTCCAGCTGAATTTCTCTTAAGGCAGCCTGAAGAGGATTGTGTTTTAAATTCAGTTTCTTTCACAGAGGGGAATTGATTTCCAGGTTTTCTTCCAAGTTTCCAAAGCAGAAATGCTGTGGATTTACAATCAGGAAGGGTTCCTCCTTGTGTAGAATTAGACTTTGTGCCCAGTCCTACTGGTCTCTGCTTATGTGGGGCCCTCGTAGGGCCCCCACTGCTTTTTGGGGAGCAGTAGGTCTGAGAGAGGAAATGCCAGGCCTTTTCCCTGAGGAGATGACTGAGATTCTGGTTTCTGGGAATGCGAGCGGGCAGTGTGGGGTATCTTCATATCCCCACCTCTGTCTTAGCTCGTGGCTGAGCCATCAGGAGTTCAGTCATTGCACACTCTCCCGAATTCTACAGACAGGCTCCCGCCCGGGTGGTCCTGATGCAGGGGCGAATGGCTGCCAGGGGGACATCAGGGCCCTCTGGATCCTTGTCCCAGGGTGTTCACTGACAAGCTGCAGGATCCTGTGAGGCATGTCTGGGCTTGCTTGTTCCTCTTAGGATTGCTTTGACTTTGTTAATTTCTGCTAAACCCTTTGGAACAACAGTGATCCATATTTTTTGAGCGGAGGACAAAGGGCAGAGGAGATTTATTTATTTTTTTTATTTCATTTAATTGTTTTTCATTTTCTTTGAAAGGGAGATAGGAAAGACAGAGAGAGCGACACACAGACAGAGAGAGAGAGAGAAAGAAAGAGAGAGAGAAGGAAAGAGAGAGAGAATCTCTTCTGTCCAGTGCTTTCCTCCTCAAATGCCCACAAGAGCCAAGGCTGGGCCAGGCCAAAACCAGGAGGTTGGAACTCAATTCAGGTCTCCCACAAGGGTGGTAGGGACCAGTACTTGAGCCATCACTGCTGCCTACATTAGTAGGAAAGTGGAATCAACAGCGGGCACTCCCATATATGGGATGTGGGCATCCCAAGTGGCTTCTTAACCCATATGCCAAATGCCTTCCCCAAGGGAGGGTTTATTTTAAAGAAATAATTTATATACACTTGAGGGAAAAAAATGAAAAGGCTTAACTGATGTCAAAAGCCTTCATATCGGCCGGCACCGTGGCTCAATAGGCTAATCCTCTGCCTGTGGTGCCAGCACACCGGGTTCTAGTCCCAGTCGGGGCGCCGGATTCTGTCCCGGTTGCTTCTCTTCTAGTGCAGCTCTCTGCTGTGGCCTGGGAGTGCAGTGGAGGATGGCCCAGGTGCTTGGGCCCTGCACCCCATGGGAAACCAGGAGAAGCACCTGGCTCCTGGCTTCAGATCAGCGATGTGCTGGCCACAGCGCGCCAGCTGTGGCTGCCATTGCGGGGGTGAACCAACAGCAAAGGAAGACCTTTCTCTCTGTCTCTCTCTCTCTCACTGTCCACTCTGCCTGTCAAAAAAAAAAAAAAAAAAAAAAAAAAGCCTTCATATCCATCTTTTTGAAAATTTCCTACCATTTAAACTGAGGGAGGAGAGATTCAAGTTATATCAAGGTACCTGTCCTCTTTCCTCTAACCTTGCTCTTAGAGGCCCCAAGAAAAAGGACTTCTAATCCCCACTGTCTGGCCCATAATGAGTGTATCTCTCCCATTCCTTCCATTCTTGTTGGAGGAAAGAAGTGATTGTAATGAATATAGCCCCTATTCGTTCATTACTTACTTGTGTATAAGTAGGGTATACTTATCTTACAGATATTTATACTTACAAATCATTATAGTACTGTTACTGTAATGAAACATATGGATTTATAACTACAGTATGGGGGTGGGGAACCTGTTTTCTGCCAAGGGCCATTTGGATACTTATAACGTCATTTGTGGGCCACACTAAAGTATCAACTTAAAAGTCAGCCTGCTACAGGTTTATTGGATTTTGAGTCCCACTGGCGGTTGCCTTTGTAGGGCCAGACCAAATGATTTTTTTGAGCCTTGTATGGTCCATGGGGCGGACGTTCCCTCCCCTGCTATATAGTACCTTACTTGTTCCTTTGCTTTTATTCTTGTCACAGTACATATATGTCTAGCTAAGGATTATTAACTCTTCATTCATCATGTCACAAATGAAATTAAAATGTTTATAACTAAAAGATTATAATCTTAAATAAATCTAAATGTATCCAAGTATTTTTGCAATGATTAACTTTTTTTTTTTTTTATTAAAGCAGCCTTACTGTTATGCATCAGTAATTTTCTTTCCAATAAAGGGATCAAATACGCAAGGTAGTAGACTTGGAGTCTAGGCCTGGATTTCATACTAACCACCTCTGATTCTAAATTATCTGAGCTTGAGTTGGTTCCTTTACATTTAAAGCTCTGGTCTAAATTACTTTCTACTTCTGTGATTCCGTGGTTCTATGGAATAAACATAGACTTTAAATGTCACTCTAAGAGCAATATTTGTAAGGCTCCTGGTTTTGATTATTCTGTGAGTTGTTTCATAGATATGTGATTTTCTAGAAGTGTGACTACGTGGCTACCTGGCATTTTCACTGATAAAGTAGCAGCCTGCTGTACCTCCAGTGAATGAACCTTGAGTTAACATAGGGTTATATGCCATCTTTTATAATTTAGATTTTTCATTTCACTTTTTGAGAAAATTTATCACCTGTAGAACTGGTTTTTCATAGCTTCAAAATGTGCTTATATTCTAAAGAAACAAAATGAACCAATTCTAGTCCTAGATATTTTTATTTCAAATCCACAGCTTTGCTATTGTGATATAGCTAATAGAAGGAAGGAAAGAAAACCGGGAATAGTTTTTCTGATATATTTCATCCTAGTTGCATACGAAACAATGTACATGAGTCATTTCAATACAGAGTACCAGACACAGAACTATCATGATGTGCCTTTGACAGAATTAGATTCTATGTCAGGAATCAATACTGTTTCTTTGACATTTTTCATGTTGTCTCGTGTTTCTCTTTTCAAAACTAGGACATTGATGAAGAGATTGAAGCGGAGTATAACATCTTGAAAGCACTTTCTGACCATCCCAATGTGGTCAAATTCTACGGGATTTACTTTAAGAAGGATAAAGTCAACGGAGATAAACTCTGGCTGGTCCTGGAGGTGAGTTTCTGCACTGTTTGTGTGGGTGCAATGCTTGCCTGGGTGTGTCTGCAGCAGGGACAGCATGAACAGGTCCTCCTGTTTTCCTCCCCAGCCATGTCCTCAGGACAGTGCCATGCCTAGTTCTGGCCTTGTCACCTTAAAGTCATATCAAGAAATTAAGGAAAAACCATAAGGATTCTTAAAAATGTAAGGAAATAACTCCATAATAAGAACTAAAGAAACAGAGACTATTTTTCCTGCAAAATGCCAAGTGTAAGAGGGATTTCACTATAATATTTACTTATTCTCTTGTATTTTGTGCAGTTAACTTGAACCAAGGCCCTGTGCAGGTGCTGAGACAGCAGAGCTATAATTTATTTTTAAAGATTTATTTATGTATTTGAAAGAGTTACAGAGAGAGAGAGGGAGAGGTAGAGAGAGAGAGAGAAAGAGAAGTCTTCCATCTGCTGGTTCATTCCCCAGTAGGCTGCAACGGCTGGAGCTGCGCCAATCTGAAGCCAGGAGCCAGGAGCTTCCTCCAGGTCTTCCCACGTGGGTGCAGGGGCCCAAGGACTTGGGCTATCTTCTACTGCTTTCCCAGACCATAGCAGAGAGCTGGATTGGAAGTGGAGCAGCTAGGACTTGAACCGGCGCCCATATGGAATGCTGGCACTGCAGGCAGCGGTTTTACCCACTATGCCACAGCACTGGCCCCTATAATTTTTTTAAAGAGAGATCTTTGATCCACTGTTTCACTCCCCAAATGCCCACAGCAGCCAGGGCTGGGCCAGGATGCACCCACCACATGGGTGGCAGGGGCCCTAGTCCATGAGCCATGCACTTGCCGCCTCTCAGGGTGCACATTAGCCAGAAGCTGAGATAAAAAGTGGAGGGGCCAAGACTTGAAATAGGCATTCTGATGCAGGATGTGGGTGTCCCAAGCAGCGGCTTAACCACTGCACCAAATGCCCATCCCCATGGTTTTCTTCTTCTGTCCTTATTGGATGCTCATGACTTAACTACAGAGCCAGGTGGTTACATTTGTAGGGATCTTGGATTTACAGAATGGCGAGAAATTTCTGTTCCTTGTAAGTTATTCAGTCTATGTGTTTTTTGTTGTAGCACCACTAACAATCTAAGACAGTGCCACTTCAGGAAAAGAAATCAGTCAAAAAAATTAATCAAACGCTGTGAACACTGTAGCCAAGTAAACATATTTATTATCCCTGAGTTTGGGTAGTTGCTAAGTAGGAGGTGAGGAGTGTGCCTTTTTACCTTCTGAATGAGTGTAGCTTTGAACATTTGGATAACTCTCCCTGATGCAGGACTTCTAGAAGGCGCCCTGCTAAGGTGACTGCCTGTCCTCGGTGAATTCAATTTTTCTGGTTTTCATTGAACCTATATATTACTCAAGTGAGGTAATCATTCATTCTAATAAAATCAATTAGAACTTTCAAAAGCTGTGTTTTCCAAACTCAGTGACAGCAAATACCTTTATTTGACTCCTGTCACAGCATAGATTGGTTACATTCACTATTTTTTTTTTTTTTTTTTTTTTAGCATTAGATTGTTTCCTGTCTTTGGAATGTTCCATTGCTTTTCCTGAGAAGTGGCACTGTCTTGATCTGCTCGTGCTGCAATAATAACAAATCGCAGACTGAGTGATTCATAAAGAACAGAAATTTACTTTTCAAGGGTCTGGGGCCAGAGGGTTACCTGGTGTCTGGTGAGGTCTGGCTGCTCTCTGCCTCCGCCATGGTGTGGTGCGCTGCATAGTGCTCACATCGTGGAAGGCAGAAGGGCAGGGAGCCTCCTCCTGGGGGAAAGCCCTTTTTTATCAGGACCTCGTCCCATTCACAAGCACCTTCAGGGGTACCTGAGTAAGTCCTAGTTTCCTGAATCCTTCTACCTTTTAATGCTATCACATTGACCATTATCATTCAAACCATGGCAGCCATAGAAATCAGGTTCACACTGTACCATTTACATACTTTGTGTTCATGTTTTCAGATGTAGACTTTAAACGATTCTACAAATAATGGATATTGTTGCAGAAAAGATTTGAAACTATCAAAACCAATTTTCACGTTTAACATATGTACTTCACTTGTTTTTTATGTTTTTATTCCTGTGTTATCCTATTTTTATACCTAATGCAGATGAACTTAATCTGTTTTTATTTTTTCAAAATTAAATACATTTTCTTGGTTAATAGAATGTGGGTAATAGTACAAGGCTGATTGTAGGAAGTAAATAGAAAGGTGGATCCAGGGGCCAGTGTTGTGGCAAAGCAGGAAATGCCACTGCCTGCATCACTGGCATCCCAGATGGGTGCTGGTTCAAGTCCTGGCTGCTCCATTTCCCGTCCAGCTCCCTGCTAACGGCCTGAGAAAAGCAGTGGAAGATGGCCCAAGAGCTTGGACCCCTGACACCCATCTGGAGATCTGGAAGAAGCTCCTGGCTCCTGGCATTGGCCTGGCTTAGCCCAGGCTGTTATAGCCACTTGGGGAGTGTACCAGCAGATGGAAGATCTCTCTTTTTCTCTCTCTCTCTCTCTCTGTCTCTCTCTCTCTTTAACTCTGAGTTTTAAATAAATAAATATCTGAAAGAAAGAAAGAAAGATCCAGTGCCATGCCACCTTCTCTTGATGGATCCCTGCTTTTGATGTGCTGTGACTGCTGAACTAGGGAAAGTGTGGCTGAACTTCACCACTGTCTCAGCTAGTGACCATGCCCTTGATCTTGGCGAGACTGTCAACTGCACTTCTTTTTTTTTTTTTTTTTTTTTTTTTGTAACATGATAATGGTGGTTTATGGCATAACAATTAGTACAACATCACAATAGTTTATATGGCATAAGAATTGCTTATGATATCACAATAACAGTTTATGGTACCACAAACTGATTATGACTTTATATGTATGACATCCCATTGGTTATTTTTTTGTTAATTGATTATGAGATCACAATGATAGGTATATGATATAACAATGGTGGGTTATCAATCCTAGTTGATTGAGAAATTACAAAGATTTTTATGAAATTGCAATTAATTAAAACATAGCTTTATGTTATTTATAAAATTACTTTTTATTTCATAATAATTGTTGACTTTAAAGTGGTTTCAGTTTTATCATATTTGATTATAGCATCATATTGGTAGCTTTATGAATCACATGGAGGCTTATGATATAAAAGTATTGATTCATCATTTCAGAATTGATGATGACACCACAATGAAATTTCATGTCCACACAGTGGTCATTTTTGGAATCATGAATACACATATATTTTCATCATGAATATACTTCTGGAACCATCCATCCCCCTGTTGTAGTCTGGAGGTTGGCCATGCACCTGAGCTCTTTGGTATCTCTGCTGCTCACCTGGGTGGCGTCCTATTTCCTGGACCCTGTGGCCTTCTCTTTTCAAGTTTCCTTCTCCAATGTCTGCATCACGTTGTTGTGCGTGCTTCACTCCCACAACCAGCCCTGCTGATGTGCCCAGCCCATGAGTCCTTTCTGTTTAGTTTCTGTAGGGAACACACTGCCTCCTCCTGGTCCCTTCCCTGAGTGTGTGTGGGAGGCCTGCGCAGGGGCCTCCTGGATGCCGTTGTCTGAGAGGCGCCACGTCCTGATCACAGACCCGGGTTATCCCTTGTTTTCTCCCCTCCCTTCCCGGCTGTGTCTCTGCCTCCACTGTTCACTGGCCCTGTGAGGGCAGCTGTGCAGGTGGCTCCCAAACGGCCTCACTGAGGGCTGTACTGTGTGGCTCGCCCTGCATTGCCTGCCCAAGAAGCTCCCACCCTGCTCGCTGCCTCTCCCTGCTGCAAAAGTCCGTTAACATCTCATGCCCACCACTCTGCTTTTTTCTGTCCTCTTTTTCTCTGTGGTTTATACTTTTTTATTCCATCACTAATATGTTAGCGGAGATTCAGGGGCAGCAAGAGAAAAGAAACGTATGCTTCAGCTGCCACTTTTAATTGCAGAGCATCTCAAAATGTAAAATAGATTTTCATGACCCTTTTCATCATCTAAAGCTGCGTATTACTATTTTTTTTTTTTTGACAGGCAGAGTGGACAGTGAGAGAGACAGAGACAGAGAGAAAGGTCTTCCTTTGCCGTTGGTTCACCCTCCAATAGCTGCCACGGCTGGCGCACTGCGGCCGGCGCACCACGCTGATCCGATGGCAGGAGCCAGGTGCTTCTCCTGGTCTCCCATGGGGTGCAGGGCCCAAGCACTTGGGCCATCCTCCACTGCACTCCCGGGCCACAGCAGAGAGCTGGCCTGGAAGAGGGGCAACCGGGACAGAATCCGGCGCCCCGACCGGGACTAGAACCCGGTGTGCCAGTGCTGCTAGGTGGAGGATTAGCCTAGTGAGCCACAGCGCTGGCCGCTGCATATTATTTTTTAAAGCCCTAATTTTTAAATAACCACTTATAGCC
The DNA here is from genome assembly GCF_964237555.1 of Oryctolagus cuniculus. Classification (NCBI taxonomy): domain Eukaryota; kingdom Metazoa; phylum Chordata; class Mammalia; order Lagomorpha; family Leporidae; genus Oryctolagus; species Oryctolagus cuniculus. The sequence goes on along the minus strand of NC_091444.1, from coordinate 103,938,551 downwards.
TTTAAAAATCAGACAATTTACTTATGATTTCAAAATTCTATATCTGCAGTTTTAAAACAGTTTTTTTTTAGTTGAATCACATACAAAAACAAAATTAAACTTTTATTCATCTAAACTTGGTTACTCCAAATAATAAAATATTAATTAAGAACTTAAACTACATACCTTTCCTTAGTGAAGGATTTTAAAGATTTTATTGCATTGTTTGCAGTTGTATTTGAGATATGATGCTGTACAAATTCTTTATGTAGTCTTGAATGAAATTGTGCATATTCTTCAAAATGTTTTCTGTAATGCATTTTAATTTTTCTTCCATGGAGAGTAATTGGTGGATTAGCATTTAGATGAAGGTTTGGGTATTCTGTCTAATGTAGGCCTAACTGGGCAAGGAAATAAGGTATAAATCTTTGCCCAGAGCTTAAAAATATTGAGCGATTTATTATTGTCTTTTATTCCTGTCAAATCCCTCCACTAATTATACTGGAATTTCTTGGCAAAATCAATTGGAGTTGGGTGAGAAATGGAACTATTGGTCACGGTTAAAAACCTTTGTTTTTGTTTTTGTTTTGTTTGTTTTTTGAGCCAGGGCAGAAAAGGTAAATTCAGATGGTTTTGGAACATCCAGTACAGTGAAGCTGCACACACATGTAAGGAATATGTGGAGTCTTCATCGCTTCTTTGAGCTTTGTCCTGGTATTTCATTATCAGATGGAAATATTGGAAATATCCCCAGATTGCAAAAAAAAAAGTGTAGTTCAATAAAATATCAGAAACTTAATTTATCTGAATGTGTAAAAGGGAGGGTGTATAATTTATTGGCATATGTAAATTAGACTAATTACATATGCACATAAGTGGCTAGCTGCACAATTACCTGATTTATAAACATGAATAGTGCAGGTGCTGTGTTAGAGGCACTTTCAGAAAATTGGCATGTGGCGTCAATACTTTGTCCTACAAAATGACTGCTAATTATACCTTTTATCATAATGAAGCCCAAATAAATGATTTCGCATGAGGATACAGAAAGAATGGCCACAGAGCGGGTGATGTCACAGAGGGGGTGAGCCTTGCTCACAGGCTGGCCTGCTGCTGTGAATCCGCACAAGTAAGTGTACATACAGGATGCAATGTGCTGAGCAATGAGTGCAAGACCTCGTTAGGAGCCTGGCTAGTCAGGGAGGCTCTGCCAGTCAGCCACTTTTCACTGTGAAAAGTCATTTTACGTGTCTGAGGCCAACAGTAAATGGAAAACACATACTATGAAAAAACTATGCCTGGATTTCAATTTTTTTTGCACCAAATTAATCTTATAATTCCATTTTTGCATGCCTGTTTTGAAATACTCCTCTATTTCAATCCAAAGCGAAATCCTAGGAATAATGTTTTCCCAGATCTTGCACGACAGTCTGTTTGCTCTAGTTGTGATTTCGGATTTTTTTTTTCACTTTCTTTGTACAATCTTTTCTCTCTTGTGTTTTTCCTTCATTTTGTTAATCTGCAAGTGTCTGAGTATGACTGATGCACTAGACCCTGTTCGAGAATTATTTCCTTCGTAAGTGTATGTGTGTGTTCATCTTAGACTCTAGGTGCTGCCTGGGGCTTAGTACAAGAGCTGACCCTCTGGAATTCCCATTACAAGCCTGCATGAAACTGCTTCTGTGGTGGGAACTGCTCTTTTACAGAGTATCAGTGGGGGTTTGTAATGTCACTCAATGTTTCAGATGTTACTAATGTTACTGACATAAAGAGAAAACCAGTGCTTTTTGCTTGTTTGTTTTTGCTTATGCCTCCTTTCTAAATACCCCGCCCCGCTTTACTCCTTTCTGTGCGCTGCCACCACATCTCTTGGCTGAGCTTAGGAAGATGTGGGTGTGCTGCCTGATTCTGCGTGCCTGTAACTCCTGGTGTCTACTGTTGAGAATCCAGGATGGGGGAGGGCCCGGGAAGGTGAGAGGAGACTAAGTCTCTGTCTAGGCGTCTCACCCGAGACCATAAAACAGTGGAAACTGAGTACAGTTAGCCTCGCCTGGAGCGTTTGCTGCTGATGAACACAAAGGAAGACCTGAGATTTCCCCACAATTTCCGCTTTCCTGGGAGTATGAAGTGCTGAAGGAAATCTTGTCTTCTCCCCTAGGAGCGATTTGCTTAGTGTGCTTTCAGCCATAATGGAACCCCAGATCAGAGTTAGGACATTTCTCTGTTAAAAAAGCCTTTCTTTATCATCCAATCTTAGCTGTAATTGCGCCTTTCACGGTGGTGCTGCACACTGCCTTCCATTATTCATTTGAATTGGTCCTGATTTGTTCATTCTTAATAATGGCATTGCTTTCTCTCATTGCTTTCCAATTATAGCAATTTTTCTCTTTGAAATTATATCCCTTTCAGGAGATCAAAGACTGGCAATTACAGGTGGTATTTGAAAGCACAAAAAAATCCAGTAAATAGTCTTAAAGCCTCCCAAAGGCACATTGTAGGTCATCAAAGTAGTTTGCATAAACATAAAATACTACTTTCATATGTCATGAGTTACTGGCTTGTTCTTTTTTTTAAAGATTTATTTATTTGAAAGGCAGAGAAGACAGTGAGGGAGGGAGAAAGGAGATGGGAGAGGAGAGAGAGAAGTCTTCCATCCACCCATTCATTGCCCAAATGCCTAGAACAGTCAGGGCTGGGTCAAGCCGAAGGCCGGAGCCAGTGACTTCATCCAGGTGTCCCACGTGGGTGGTGGAGGCCCAGGTACTTGAGCAGCACTGCTGCCTCCCAGGATATGCAGTAGCAGGAAGCTCGACAGGAAGCAGAGGAGGCTGGACTTGACACTCTGACGTGGGGTCCTGGCGTGGCAAGCGGCGGCTTAACCCCCTGTACCACAATGCCTGCTTCCAGGGTGTTCCTCTTGTTCTGCTTCCATCCAGTTAGGAATGCTGAGGTCTGTTGCGAGGAAAGAAAACATACAATGATAGAAAGAAGGTGAGTTCAAATGAACCTGCCGTTTCTCATGGATCCATTAAGGTAATAACCAGTCCACAGAGGGGGACGTGATGCCCTTATGGACCTGAGTGTGTGTGAGGGGACTCGGGAAGCAGGGCAGGTGTGGGAACCCTGGCCTGTGAGTGTCTCTGATAGCACCACCTGCCCCTCCTCCCTTTGGCGATGCACCATTGCAGTAGAGACCAGCAGTGCGACTCCTTCTGTGTCCTTAAGCCTGGAACAGCCATTCCTAGCTCTCATACAAAAGGTTGTTATTTGGTGAATTTGTAACAGAACAGATAGCGTTCACTAAGATGCGTTTCATTTTATTTAAAGAGCAGGATGGAAAGGCAGTCTAAATATACTGCTTTGTAGTTTCCTCACCTACGAAATAAGCCATACATAGCTCTTCTGTGAGTATAGTAACTCTTTGTGCTTGCATAAAACAGCGACAAGTGCAAGTTTATAGTAAGTCTGCAGGGGAAAACACAGGATGACCACAGATGTCCTGCTACCTGATAAACTCATAGAATTTTGCTGTATACATTAAATATTTCTTCTGCTAAGTTACTTTCTCTTTGTTATAGATTTCTGGTTGATAAAATTACCAGTGTGTCATGTTGTTTTCCCAAGGATTTTAGTCTTTTAGGGTGCCTGAAAAGTTCTGTATTTTGGTTTAGTGATTGGTTGCCTGATTGTATACAATTGCCTAAGTGCGTGAAACGGTATTTAAGAAAATCAATTTTATGGCAGCAATACCTTAAAAATACTGCTTCTAGGCCGGCGCCGTGGCTCACTAGGCTAATCCTCCGCCCAGCGGCGCCGGCACACCAGGTTCTAGTCCCAGTCGGGGCGCTGGATTCTGTCCCAGTTGCCCCTCTTCCAGGCCAGCTCTCTGCTGTGGCCCACGAGTGCAGTGGAATATGGCCCAAGTGCTTGGGCCCTGCACCCCATGGGAGACCAGGAGAAGCACCTGGCTCCTGCCTTCGGATCAGCGCGGTGCGCCAGCCGCGGCAGCCATTGGAAGGTGAACCAATGGCAAAGGAAAACCTTTCTCTCTGTCTCTGTCTCTCTCACTGTCCACTCTGCCTGTCAAAAAATAAAAATAAAAAAAAAAATACTGCCTCTAGTTTACACATTAGAAAAGTAATCTGGATGGGCTGGCATTGTGGCATAGCTGGTAAAGCTGTTGCCTGCAACGCTGGCATCCCATATGGGTACTGGTTTGTGTCCCGGCAGCTCTACTTCCAATCCAGCTCCCTGCTAATGGCCTGGGCGGAACAGTGGAGGATGGCCCAAGTGTTTGGGTTGCTGCACCCATGAGGGAGACCTGGATGAAGCTCTTGGCTTCTGCATGGTCCAATGGTATCTGTTGTGGCCATCTGGAAAGTGAACCAGTACATGGAAAATATTCTCTCTCTCTCTCTCTCTCTCTCTCTCCCCCCCAACTCTGTCTCTCCCTCTCTCTTTGTAACTCTGACTTTCAAACAAAAAAATCGTCAAAAGAGAGTAGTGTGGAAATTTTATGCATTAGAAAATGTCTGTTAGGTGAAGGTACCAGTTTTCATTCAAGTTATCAGGATTTGTTGGAATCTAAAATTTAGGACATTAATATATGTTACTAAAATATTTAAGTTGATCACATCACATTTGGAAGAAGTGCCTTCTAGACCTTATGAAAAGATGACTTGTCATTGTATAAGCATCTGTGTATGTGCGTGCATAAGTTTACAAAAGTTAAGATTATCCATGGGTCACTGATTCTATAACTAGCAATCTCTTACTTTAGGCCAGCCATTTTAGTAGGTTCTGGGCATTCAGCAGGGAATACGGCAAGCTGCATCATTTACAGAGCTTACAGTCTAGTGGTGGGGAAAGATAATTTAGAACTAATATGCTAATTAAGTATACATATTTTTATTAGTGCTATGAAAAATCCAAATGGGTATGTCAGTAGACCTTTTGGGAAAATAACAGTCAACAGGGTCTATTGGAGAAGGGAATGTTTTAATCTGTTACCTGAAAAGCAAGCAGAAAAAAGAATAGTTTTAGTACCTTTATTTGAAACATCCTCCAAACTACTCTGGTGTTAAGAATAACACTGTCTTGAGCACACTGAAACAAAAACTCTAAGAATGGGGTCTTAGAAACAGTATTTTTATTTTTTAATTATTTACTTTTTTAAAAGATTGGCAGAGAGATACACAGAGAGAGAAACAGGAGAGAGAGAGAGAGAGAGAGAATCTTCCATATGTTCGTTCACTCCATAAATGGCTGCAATAGCCAGGCTGGGCCAGGCTGAAGCCAGGAGCCAGGAACTCCGTCTAGGTCTCATATAGGTGGCAGGAACTCAATTACTAGAGCCGTTATCCACTGCTTGCCAGGTGCGTTAGCAGGGGACTAGATCAGAAGTGGAGAAGCCAGGACTCAAATCAGTGCTCAGATATGGGACATGGGCATCCCAAACAGCAGCCTAACCCATTGTTCCACAGTGCCAACCCCCCAGAAATTATATTTTTAAAGTAAGTTCTGAAATCAGTCTTATCAAAGGGAAGTTTAGAAAAAAATGTCAGAGGTTCTCAAACTTCTATATGCATAAAAAACTCATCTGGGACTTCTGCCTCTGGCCAAGATAGGACAAGTATCAACAACTAGAAAAGTGGACAAAATGCATTTTTTAAAAATAACACTTTTCTTGGGCTGGCACCGTGGTGCAGTAGGTTTATCCTCCACCTGTGATGCCTGCATCCTTTATGGGTGCCAGTTCTAGTCCCGGCTGCTCCTCTTCCAATCCAACTCTCTGTTGTGGCCTGGGAAAGCAATAGAAGATGGCCCAAGTCCTTGGGCCCCTGCACCCACATGGGAGACCTGGAAGAAGCACCTGGCTCCTAGCTTCGGATCAGCACAGCTCCAGCTGTTGCGGCCAACTGAGTAGTTAACTAACAGACAGAAGACCTTTCTCTCTGTCTCTCCCTCTCAAATAAATAAATAAAATCTTTAAAAAACAAATAACACTTGGGGCCGGCGCTGTGGTGCAGTAGGTTAATCCACCCACTGCGGCGCCAGCATCCCATATGGATGCCCATTCTAGTCCCAGCTGCTTCTCTTCCAATCCAGCTCTCTGCTATGGCGTGGAAAAGCAGTAGAAGATGGCCCAAGTGCTTGGGCCCCTGTCCCCGAGTGGGAAACCAGGAAGAAGCTCCTGGCTCCTGGCTTTGGATCAGTGCAGCTCTGGTCATTGTGGCCAACTGGGGAGTGAACCAACGGAAGGAAGACCTTTCTCTCTGCCTCTTCCTCTCACTGTAACTCTACCTCTCAAATAAATAAATAAAGTCTTAAAAAATAATAACACTTTTCAAACACTGGAAGAGCACAGGCTAGGACTGTGACATTGAGAAAAGAAAGCAAGTGAAATAAATGCTATAATCCCTTCATCTTTATTCTTAGAGGCAGTTTCCAGTACACAGGCACAAAGGGGGCATTCCCAAGATGAAAGCTATCTTCCTCGACTGAAAAAGACTAGAAAGGCAGAGGTGGCTGGAATTAGCATAGAAGAGGGAGGTATGCAGGGAGAGATTTCTGAGAATTTATACACATAATCTAAATTAATGAAGGTCTGTGAGTGACACCCAAGTCATAGTACATAGTACATAGTACATAGTATGAGACTTCATGCAGCTGAGCAAAGAGCGCCCAGAGGAAGGATCGCTCGAGGGCAGTGATGTGCACAGCTGCTGGAGTTCAGGACTGGGAGATGCGTGTTACCATCAGCCAAAATGGGGACACTTTGTTTGATATGTGAAGCATTCAGCAGAGACTCCCAGGAAGGCACTGTAGTAGGGAAAGGGCTAAACTAGCGCTTGAATAGAATCTGTCTGAAAAGTTCACATTGACCCACAAGTAAATTAACTACCGACCAGAGCAAAAGTCAGCATTCACTCAGAGGACACTGGGTGATGTGACATGAGCAATCTCCAGCTCCAGTAGTAAACAACTGGATGTGTGAGGAAGCAGGAAGAGGTGACCCAGTATCAGAGGAAAAGTTGGTCAGTGGAGACGGAAACAGAAGTGACTGGTGCTGTCTGTAGCCGGTGAGGGCTTTAAGAACATTATGAATATGTTCAAAGATTTAAAGTAAACATATAATATACATATATAAGGAAAATATATAATGTGGAAAGAAATGTGAACTATCAACAAGAACTAAATGGAACTTCTAGAACTGACAAAAATATACTATCTACATCAAAAATAAACAATAAGTGAGTTGAATGGCAGATGAGACGTAGATGGAAAGATCAGTGAACTTGGAGACAGGAAAATTAAAGCTGTCCAAAATGAATCATAGTTATAAATATATATATATGTATATAAAATAAATGGGACAAGAGGTCTCTAAGAGCAATGAGACATTACCTTGTATTTTTTTAAAGATTTATTTTAAATAAATCTTTTATAAATACAATAAATATTTTATAAATAAATAAAATATTTTATTTTTTAAAGATTTATTTTATATGAAAGGCAGAGTTACAGAGAGGCAGAGACAGAGAGAGTGAGAGAGACAAACAGAGAGAAAGGTCTTCCATCCTCTGGTTGACTCCCCAGATGGCTGTAACAGCTGGAGCTGTGCAGATCTGAAGCCAGGAGCCAGGAGATTTTTGAGGGTCTCGCACATGGGTGCAGGGCCCAAGGACTTGGGCCATCTTCCACTACGTTCCCAGGCCATAGCAGAGAGCTGGATCGGAAATGGAGCAGCCCGGACTTGAACCGGCGCCCATATGGGATGGCGGCACTGCAGGTGGCAGCTTTACCCGTGATGCCACAGCACCAGCCCCATTATCTTGTATTCTAACATACGTGTAACTGCGAAATGAGAATGGTGGGGTGGAGGGTGGAAAATAAACACTGAAATAAAAAATGGCTGAAATGTTTCTGTATTTGATGAACACTGAAAAGCTGCAGACCTAAAAAACTGAAAAATCCCTCAAGTATGGTAAAGAAACCACAGTAAGATATTTCATAATTCAAATCCTAAAAACTAATCATGAGAGTTATAAGAGCAACGGGAGAGAAAAACAGTACATGTGAGGGTAATGGGTAAGAGTGGCCACTGATCTGTCATCAAATGCAGGGGCCTGACATCTTTCCAGAATGGAAAGAAAAGTGCTCCCAACTTAGCATTCTGTATCCAGGGGAGCTGTTATTCATAAACAAAAGCAAAATAAAGACGTTTTTATCAAGCAAGAAAAACTTATCACCGGAGATCTGCACTACAAAGAAGAGTTAAAGGACACCTTCCAGGCTGAAGGCAGTTGGCTCCTGCAAAAAAGGTGTAAGGGATACCAGCAGTGGTAAATGTAAGGCAGAATGCAAGCTTGATGCTGTGTTTTTCTTTCTTAAAAGACAGATCACTTTTACAACCAAATTTTAACTGGATATTATGGGGAAATAATGTACATAAAACTAAAATGTGACAGTAAGAGCAAAGGTACAGGAGAGGGAAGTTGAAAGTACACAGGTTGAAGTGTCTTACATTGTGTGTGAAGTGCTATAATATTATTAGAAGGTAGACTATGATCAGTTAAAGACGAATTTTATAAATTCTAACCACTCAAAGATGAAAAAATAAAGCTAACAAGCTAGTGGAGGACAAAATGGAATACTAAAAATATCCAATCCATATTAAAGTAGTAAAATAGGATAAAAAGAACAAAGAACACATACAGTAGATAGAAAACAAATAGCAAGATAGTAGATTTGAACCATATCATACTTAAGTTTAGATTAAATGAAAATGGTCTAGATTCTATAAAGGCAGGTGATGAAAAGCAAGATCCAATATAAACATATATGATACATGTAAAGATACAGATAGATTAAAGGGGAAAGATGGAAAACTGTACCTTGCCAACATTAGTTCTGAAGCCCTTTCCATGAAGAAAATGCCGGGTCCAGTATGTTCCCTGGTGAATTCTGTCACTTACTATTTCTGAGAGATGCAGAAATGTTGCATAGCTCTATCCCCTCCTCCCCATTTTTCATGTTATTGCTACACACAATGCATTAGTAAATAGTAGAACACATTTTCATCACTTTCTGTACTTTTATATATTTTAAAGCAACAAGAGAAAGAGCAAATACGGAATTTGTTATCTTAATGTCTTTATTTAACATTTCTGGCTCTTTTCCTGTGTTCTGATGAATTAACATCTGATGTCATTATTTAGATACAGCTTTGTTGTTGTCAAATACATTTACATGTATTGTAGAACCAACAGAGTATATTATTATAAACATACTGTATTCTGTATACATATTATTTACACATGTATAATCTTTATATCCACTTGACAAGAAAGAAATACACATTTAACAGTATGTCCTCATTCGCTTGTAATCAAGTAAGTACCTTTACTAGTGCTCTCTGTCTTTGTGTGAATTCATACTGCTCTCAGTGGTCCCCTACATTCATTCTAAAGAATTTCCTGTAGTGTTTTTGATAAGGTGGATCTACTAGCAAAAAATTCTCTGAGTTTACTTACAGGTGTCTTATTCCCCTTCACTTTTTGCAAGACAGTTTCTCTGATTGTCAGAGTCTAAGTATTTTGTCCTTGGGTACATCACTCCTCTGCCTTCTGGCCTACATTCTTTCTTCTTTTAAGTATGTATTTATTCCTTTAAATGGCAGAGCTACAGAGAGAGAGAGATCTTCCATCTGCTGGTTCACTTCCCAGATGGCTATCACAGCTGAGGCTGGGCCAGGCCAAAGCTAGGAACTTCGTCTAGGTCTCCCACATGCGTGCAGTGGCCCAAGTTCTTGGTTCATCTGCTGCTGCTTTCACAGGCCACCAGCATGGAAGTGGAGCAGCCAGGACTTGAACTGGAGCTCTGGTGAGATGCCTGTGTCCCAGAGGGTGGCTTAACTCACTGTGTCACAATGTCAGCATTTGCCCGACGTTGTTTCTGATGATAAATCAATTGTAAATCTAATTGGGGTTCCCTTGTATACATAAATTCATTTTTCTCTGACTATTTCAACTACTTTAAGATTTTATTTCTTACACTGTCAGCATTTTTATTATTATGTCACTGTGGACTTCTTCAGTTCATTGAGAACATCTTAGATTCATAGAATAATGTTTTTCATAAAATTTGGGGGATTTATACCTTTAATTTTTTTAAAGATTTATTTATTTGAAAGTCAGAGTTGCACAGAGAGAGGAGAGGCAGAGAGAGAGAGAGAGGTCTTCCATCCGATGGTTCATTCCCCAATTGGCTGCAATGGCCGGAGCTGCACCGATCCGTAGCCAGAAGCCAGGAGCTTCCTTCTGGTCTCCCATGGGGGTGCAGGGACCCAAGCACTTGGGCCATCTTCTAATGCTTTCCCAGGCCATAGCAGAGAGCTGGGTCGGATGTTGAGCAGCCGGGTTTCAAACAAGCGTCCATATGGGATGCCGGCGCCTCAGGTCAGGGTATTAACCCACTGCGCCACCACAGCACAGGCCCCTATATCTTTAATTTTTTTTCTGAGTATTCTCACTCCCTTTTTCTGGTACTGCCATGATAGAGATAATAGTCACCCTCATTTTTCTGAGACTATTCATCCGTCTTCATTCTTCTCTTTTCTTATGTTTATAATATTTATCAATCTGTCTTTAAGTTCACTGGTACTTTGTTCAGCCAGCTGGAATTTACTGTTGAACTCCTCTGGTAATGTTTTCAAGTTATTTTATAATGTATAAAAAATTGCCATATTCACTTCAAATGTAGACATTATGTACATACAAATGTATATTATTTTTCTTGAAGATATTAATATCACAGAGGAAGGAATTCATGACAATGATCATAACATGGCAAAAGAAGAATGTGTTATTTATATGGCATGACTCATTGAAGCCATATTTATAACTACATACAAAATGATATGACACCACACAACTTTTATTCTCTCTCCAGATATACATATATATATATAAAATATGTATATATACATGTCTATTTATATATAAACTTCCATAAATGAGGTAACATATGTGATATTTGTCTTTCCGGGTCTGGTTTATTTCCCTTAGCATAATTATCTCCAGTTCCATCTGTTTTTTTGCAAATGTCAGGATTTCATTCTTTTTTATGACACAGTAATTATATATATTATCTATATAATATTCTTTATCCATTCATCAGCTGATGGACACATCTAGGCTGATTTCATCTCTTTGACAATGTGAGTTGAGCTGCTATAAACATGGGAGTGCAGGTAACTCTTTCATATGCTGATTGCATTTCCTTTAGATATATTCTCAATATTTGAATAGCCGGGTCATATGGTAGATCTATTTTTAGTTTTCTGAGGCATCTCCATACTGTTTTCCATAATGGTTGTACCAATTTGCATTCCTACCAACAATGTATTGCCAGTATTTGTTATTTTTTAATTTTTGGAAAATAGCCATTCTAACTGGAGTCGAGTGATACCTCATTGTGTTTTTTATTTGTATTTCTCTGATATCTAGTGATCCTGAACATTTTTTCATTTTTTTTTTTTGGCCATTTGTGTTTCATCCTTTGAAAAATGCCTGTTCATATCCTTTGCCTATTTTTCAATGGGGTTATTTATTATGTTGCTGTTGAATTTCTTGAGCTCCTTATATATTCTGAATATTAATCCTTTATTGGATGCTTATTTTGCACATATTTTCTCCCATTCTGTCGGTTGTCTCTCCACTTTGTTAACTATTTCTTTGCTGTGCAGACACTTCTTGGCTTGATGTAATCCCCTTTGTCTATTTTTGCTTTTGTTGCCTATGCTTCTGGGGTGTTATCCAAGAAGTCTTTACCTTGGCCAATATCTTGTGACATTTCCCCCATTTTCCTCCAGTAATTTGATAGTTTCAAGACTTAAGTTTAGACGGTTGGTCGATTGTGAGTTGATTTTTGAGTAGAATGAAAGGTAGGAGTCTTGTTTCATACTTCTGCATGTGGAAATCCAATTTTGCCAGCATCATTTATTGAAGAGACTGACCATTTTCCAGGGAGTGATTTTAGCTCATTTGTCAAAAGATTAGTTGGTTGTAGATGCATGGATTAGTTTCTGGAGTTTCTGTTCTGTTCCGTTGGTCTGTACTGGCTGATTATAACAGCCCTGTAGTATGTCTTGAAATCTGGTATTGTGATGTCCCCAGCTTTGTTTTTATTTTTTAAGATTGCCTTGGCTGTTCAGATCTGGTCTTCTGTATTTCAACATGAATTTTATGATTGTTTTTTCCAGAAAACATCTTTGGAATTTTCAGTGGGATCACATTGAATCTGTAAATTGTCTGGGTAGTATGGACATTTTGATGATATTAATTCTTCCATTAATCCATGAATAACAAACACTTTTTCATTTTTTTGGTGTCTTGTTTTCTTTCATTACTGTTTTGTAATTTTCATCGTAGAGATCTTTCACATCCTTAGTTAAATTTATCGAGGTATTTACATTTTTTGCAGCTATTGTGTTTGGGACTGATTTATAAGTTCTTTCTCAGCCAGAACAGTGTTGGTATACAAGAATATCATTGATTTTTGTGTGTGTGTTTTATATCCTGCAAGTTGGCCAGTTTCTTTTAGGAGTTCTAAAAGGTTGTTAGTGGAATGTTTTGGTTCTCTATGTAAAAGGATCAAGTCATATGCAAACAGGGATAGTTTGACTTCCCCCTTTCTAATCAAAATCTCTTTGAATTCTTTTTATTGCCTGATGGTTCTGGTGAAAATTTCTAGAACTGTATTGAACAATAATGAGAGTGGGCATCCTTGACTAGTTCTGGATCTTAGTGAAAATGCTTTTAACTTTTCTCCGTTCAGTATGATGCTGGCTGTGGGTTTCTCATATATTGCGTTGATTGTATTGAAGTATATTCCTTCTATACCCAGTTTTTAAAAGGTTTTATGAGGAAAGGAAAGTAATATTTATCCTCTTTAGTATTCACTTTGCTTAATTTGTTTATATGTACATTTGTAAAAATGTATGCAAATTGAATGCTGTATAAGTATCATTTATTTCCATGTTCCTATTATTTATTATTTCAATGTATTATTTTTGGGCCTCAAGTTTGTTAAATTATGTGTTCAGAAATCTACCCATTTATTCTAGATTTTCCAAGTGATTGGCATATTGTTATTTGTAGTGATTCTTGATGATCTGATGATTATTTTTATTTCTATTGTGTTCATCATAACATTTTTCAACTCTGATTTTATTAATTTGAGGTTTCTCACTTTTTTTTTTTAGTTTGAGCCAATGGTATATCAGGTTTTTTTTTTTTTTTTTTTTTTTTTGTAGTTTTCAAAAATCTAGCTCCTCATTTCATTGGTCTTTTTTATCTTTTTCATTTCAATTTTGCTTATTGCTTCATTAATTTTTGTTATTTCCTTCTACTAATTTTGAGTTTGGTATGTTCTTGTTTTTCTAGGTCTTTAAGTTGTATTATTAAATAATTTATTTAATGCCTTTACAATTTATTGGTGTAGGCACCAATTGCTATAAAGTTTCTTCCTTGACATTGTTTTTGCTGTATCCTATAAGTTTTGATATGTTGTGTTGTTAACTTCATTTCTTTCAAGAAATTTTTTTATTTCTTCTATGACTCATTGTTGATCCAAGAGCATGTAATTTAGTCTTCATGTGTTAAATGTTTTCTAGAGTTTTTTATATTGTTAATTTCCAGTTTGATTCCATTGTAGTCAAAAAAGATACATGATATGATTTAATTTTTTTGAATTTGTTGAGATTTGTTTTATGGCCTAGCATATTGTCTAGCCTAGATAATGTCCCATGCACTGATGAAAAAATGTGTATTCTGCAGCTGTGGGATGATACTCTGTAGATATTGAAGTGTAGATTAGCTTTTTTGCTTCTTTGTTGATTTTTTTGTCTAGTTGATCTGTCCATTGATGAAAGAGGGACACTGAAGTCTTTTAATGTTATTGTATTGAAGCATATGTCTCCCTTTAGGTTCATTAACAGATATTTTGAATAGCTAGATGCCCAAGCAATGAGTGTATATACATTTACTATAGTCACATCTCCCTATTGAACTGATCCCTTAATCATTACATAGTGACCTTCCTTGTCTCTTTTAATAGATTTTGTCTTAAAGTCTATTTTGTCTGATATGGAAATAGCTTCTCCTGTTCATTATTTATTTCCATTTGTGTGGAATATCTTTTTCCATCCTTTCACTTTCAGTCTGTGTGTATATTTGCCGTTGAAGTATTTTTCTTGTATGCAGCAAATAGATGGGTCCTCTTTTTTAACAGTCAGTCTGTATCTTTTAATTGGAGAATTTAGTCCATTTACATTCTAGGTTATAATTGATAAATAATGGTTTGGTCCTGCCATTTTTCTGTGAATATTTCTTTTGTTTGTTCTGGATCTCTTTTATACTATTACAAGGAGGCTTTCTGCCATCTTATTCTTTCATTATACTGATTATCTGTCCCTGCTTCTGTGTGTAGTATATCAGTGTATAATATCATTTGTAAGGCTGGTAAGAAATTCTTTCAGATTTTATTTTTTGTCCTGGAAGGTTGTTATTTTATCTTCATTTCTTAATGGGAGCTTTGCTGGGTACAGTATTCTGGGTTGACAGTTTTTTCTTTAAGGACTTAAACTGTAACTCTCCATTGTCTCCTAACCTGTAGGGTTTCTGATGAGAAATATGTTATCAGTCTAATTGGAGATCCTTTATAAGTAACCTGGTGTTTCTTGCACATTATAGGGTCTTTTTTTCTTTATGTTTTACTTTTGAAAGTTTGACTAGAATGTCAATGGTGAAGATCTTCTCTGATCATGTCTATTTGGAGTTCTATGTACCTCCTGTACTTGGATGTTCATGTCTTTCTCCAAATTAGGAAAATTTTCTGCTGTTATTTCACTGAGCAAGTTTTCTAATCTATTCTATTCATCCATTCCTTCAGGAACTCCTAAGGCACATATATTTGGTCATTTGATGGTGTCTCATAAACCATGAACATGGTTTTTGGTTTTTCTTTTTTTTTTTTTAATCTATGTCAAAAGATTTGTCTTCTAGCTCAGATATTCTTGCTTCTGCCTCACCAAGTCTTTTGTTAAGACTTTCCATTGTATTTTTGTATTTAACATATTGAATTCTTCATTTCTAATATTTATGTTTGATATTTCCTTAATATATCTGTATCCCTGCAGAATTTTGCACACGTCATGTATGAATTTTCTTAATTCATGTGATTACTTCTCTGTGTTTTTGAATAATCCTACAGTCATTCTTTTGAATTCTTATTCAGGAATTTTGTCAATCATCTCTTTTTCACATTCTAAAATTTGAATATTTTTATGTTCTTTTTAGTGAGTCCTATTGTCTTCTTTGTTCATGTTGTATTTCTATGCTTATTTTTTTTTCAGGTTGAAGTTTATTTTTTTAATTTTATGAATATAAATTTCCAAAGTACAGAATATGGATTACAATGGCTTCCCCCCCATAACGTCCCTCCAACCCGCAACCCTCCCCTTATCCACTCCCTCTCCCCTTCCATTCACATCAAGATTCATTTTCTATTCTCTTTATATACAGAAGATCAGTTTAGCATATATTAAGTAAAGATTTCAACAGTTTGCTCCCACACAGAAACATAAAGTGAAAAATACTGTTTGAGTACTAGTTATAGCATTAAATCTCAATGTACAGCACACTAAGGACAAAGATCCTACATGAGGAGTAAGTGCACAGTGACTCCTGTTGTTGACTTAACAAATTGACACTCTTGTTTATGGCATCAGTAATCACCCTAGGCTCTTGTCATGAGCTGCCAAGGCTATGGAAGCACCCTGAGTTCACTGACTCTGATCATATTTAGACAAGGCCATGGTCAAAGTGGAAGTTCTCTCTTCCCTTCAGAGAAAGGTACCTCCTTCTTTGATGACCCGTTCTTTCCACTGGGATCTCACTCGTGGAGATCTTTCATTTAGGTTTTTTTTTTCCCCCCAGAGTGTCTTGGCTTTCCATGCCTGAAATACTCTCATGGGCATTTCAGCCGGATCCGCATGCCTTAAGGGCTGATTATGAGGCCAGAGTGCTGTTAGGACATTTGCCATTCTATGGGTCTGCTGTGTATCTCACTTCCCATGTTGGACCATTCTCTCCCTTTTTGATTCTATCAGCTAGTATTTGCAGACACTATTCTTGTTTATGTGATCCCTTTGGTTCGTAGTCCTATCATTATGATCAATTGTGAACAGAAATTGATCACTGGGACTAGTGAGATGGCATTGGTACATGCCACCTCGATGGGATTGAATTCGAATCCCCTGGTATGTTTCTAACTCCACCGTTTGAGGCAAGTCAGCTTGAGCATGTCCCAAATTGCACATCTCTTCCCTCTCTTATTCCCACTCTTATATTTAGCAGCGATCACTTTTCAGTTAAGTTTCAGCACTTAAGAAGAATTGTGTATTGATTACAGTATTCAACCAAAAGTATTAAGTAGAACAAACAAAAAAAATACTAAGAGGGATAACATATTAAGCTGCTCATCAACAGTCAGGGTGAGGGCTGATCAAGTCACCGTTTCTCATAGTGTTCATTTCACTTTAACAGGTTTCCTTTTTGGTGCTCAGTTAGTTGTCACCTATCAAGGAGAACAAGTGGTATTTGTCCCTTTGGGATTGGCTTATTTCACTCAACATGATGTTTTCCAAATTCCTAACAGGGATCACTTTTCAGTTAAAATTTAAACACCTAAGAACAATTGTGTGTTAATTACAGAGTTTAACCAATGGTACTAGAACAAAAAAAAATACTAAAATGGATAAAGTATTACATTGTACATCAACCGTCAGGACAAGAGCTGATCAAGTCACTGTTTCTCACAGTGTCCATTTCACTTCAAAAAGTTTCCCCTTTGGTGCTCAGTTAGTTGTCACCAATCAGGGAGAACATATGATATTTGTCCCTTTGGGACTGGCTTAATTCACTCAGCATGATGTTTTCCAAATCCCTCCATCTTGTTGCAAATGACTGGGTGTCGTTGTTTTTGACTGCTGTATAGTAGTCAATAGAGTACATGTCCCATAATTTCTTTATCCAGTCTACTGTTGATGGGCATTTGGGTTGGTTCCAGGCCTTAGCTATTGTGAATTGAGCTGCAATAAACATTAATGTGCAGACTGCTTTTTTGTTTGCCAATTTCATTTCCTTTGGGTAAATTCCAAGGAGTGGGATGGCTGGGTTGAATGGTAGGGTTATATGCAGGTTTCTGAGGAATCTCCAGACTGACTTCCATAGTGGCTTAACCAGTTTGCATTCCCACCAACAGTGGGTTAGTGTCCCTTTTTCCCCACATCCTCTCCAGCATCTATTGTTGGTAGATTTCTGAATGTGAGCCATTCTAACTGGGGTGAGGTGGAACCTCATTGTGGCTTTGATTTGCATTTCCCTGATTGCTAGTGATCTTGAACCTTTTTTCATGTGTCTGTTGACCATTTGGATTTTCTTTTGAAAAATGTCTATTGAGGTCCTTTGCCCATCTCTTAAGTGGGTTGTTTGTTTTGATCTTGTGGAGTTTCTTGATTTCTTTGTAGATTCTTGTTATCAACCCTTTATCAGTTGCATAGTTTGCAAATATATTTTCCCATTCTGCCGGTTGTCTCTTCACTTTCCTGACTGTTTCTTTTGCAGTACAGAAACTTCTCAATTTGATGCAATCCCAAATGTTAATTTTGGCTTTGACTGCCTGTGCTTCTGGGGTGTTTTCCAAGAAGTCATTGCCGGTACCTATATCTTGCAGGGTTTTTCCAATGCTCTCTAATAATTTGATGGTGTCAGGTCGTAGATTTAAGTCTTTAATCCATGTTGAGTGGATTTTTGTGTAAGGTGAAAGGTAGGGGTCTTGCTTCATGATTCTGCACGTGGAAATCCAATTTTCCCAGCACCATTTATTGAATACACTGTCCTTACTCCAGGGATTGGTTTTGGATCCTTGATCAAATATGAGTTGGCTGTACATGTTTGAATTGATTTCTGGTGTTTCTATTCTGTTCCATTGGTCTATCCATCTGTTTCTGTACCAGTACCATGCTGTTTTGATTACAACTGCCCTGTAGTATGTCCTGAAATCTGGTATTGTGATGCCTCCAGCTTTGTTTTTGTTGTACAAGATTGCTTTAGCTATTCGAGGTCTCCTGTGTCTCCATATAAATTTCAGCACCATTTTTTCCAGATCTGAGAAGAATGTCTTTGGTATCCTGATTGGAATTGCATTGAATCTATAAATTGCTTTTGGGAGAATGAACATTTTGATGATGTTGATTCTTCCAATCCATGAGCATGGAAGATTTTTCCATTTCTTGGTATCCTCTTCTATTTCTTTCTTTAAGGTTTTGTAATTTTCATCGTAGAGATCTTTAACGTCCTTGGTTAAGTTTATTCCAAGGTATTTGATTGTTTTTGTAGCTATTGTGAATGGGATTGATCTTAGAAGTTCTTCCTCAGCCATGGAATTGTCTGTGTATACAAAGGCTGTTGATTTTTGTGCATTGATTTTATACCCTGCTACTTTACCAAACTCTTCTATGAATTCCAATAGTCTCTTAGTAGAGTTCTTTGGGTCCCTTCAATAAAGAATCATATCATCTGCAAAGAGGGATAGTTTGAGTTCTTTCTTCCCAATTTGTATCCCTTTAATTTCTTTTTCTTGCCTAATAGCTCTGGCTAGAACTTCCAGATCTATATTGAATAGCAGTGGTGAGAGTGGGCATCCCTGTCTGGTTCCAGATCTCAGTGGAAATGCTTACAACTTTTCCCCATTCAATAAGAATTTGGCTGTGGGTTTTTCATAGATTGCTTTGACTGTATTGAGGAATGTTCCTTCCATACCCAGTTTGCTTAGAGTTTTCATCATGAACGGGTGTATTTTATCAAATGCTTTCTCGGCATCTATTGAGATAATCATATGGTTTTTCTTCTGCAGTCTGTTAATGTGGTGTATCACATTGATTGTTTTGCGCACATTAAACCATCCCTGCATACCAGGGATAAATCCCACTTGGTCTGGGTGGATGATCTTTCTGATGTGTTGTTGCATTCTATTGGCGAGAATTTTATTGAGGATTTTTGCATCTTTGTTCATCAGGGATATTGGTCTGTAATTCTCTTTCAATGCTGCATCTTTTTCCGGCTTAGGAATTAAGGTGATGCTGGCTTCATAGAAAGAATTTGGGAGGACTCCCTCTTTTTCGATTGTTCTGAATAGTTTGAGAAGAATTGGAGTCAGTTCTTCTTTAAATGTCTGGTAGAATTCAGCAGTGAATCCATCTGGTCCTGGGCTTTTCTTTGTTGGGAGGCCCTTTATTACTGTTTCAATTTCTGTCTCAGTTATGGGTCTGTTTAGGTTTTCTATGTCTTCCTGGTTCAATTTAGGTAAGTTGCATGTGTCCAGGAATCTATCCATTTCTGATAGGTTTCCCTGTTTTCTGGCATACAACTCTTTGTAGTAATTTCTGATGATTCTTTTTATTTCTGTGGTGTCTGTTGTTATGTTTCCTTTTTCATCTCTGATTTTATGGATTTGGGTCTTTTCTCTTCTTTTTTTAGTTAGTTGGGCCAATGGGATGTAAATTTTGTTTATTTTTTCAAAAAACCAGCTCCTCGTTCGGCTGATTTTTTGTAATTTTTTTTTATTCAATCCTGTTGATTTCTTCTCTGATTTTAATTATTTCTCTTCTCCTACTAGATTTGGGTCTGGTTTGCTGCAGTTTTTCTAGGTCCTTGAGATGTGCTGAAAGCTCATTTATTTGGTGCCTTTCCAATTTCTTGATGTAGGCACCTATTGATATAAACTTTCCTCTTAACACTGCTTTTGCTGCGTCCCCTAAGTTTTGGTATGTTGTGCCGTTATCCTCATTTACTTCCAGAAAATTTTTGATTTCTCTTTTAATTTCTTCTATGACCCATTGTTAATTCAGGAGCATGTTGTTCAATCTCCATGTGTTCGCATATGCGCTCGGGATTCCTGAGTTGCTAATTTCCAACTTCATTCCTTTATGGTCTGAGAAGCTGCATGGTAGGATTCTAATTCTTTTGAATTTGCTCAGACTTGCTTTATGGCCTAGTATGTGGTCAATCCTAGAGAAGGTTCCATGTACTGCTGAGAAGAATGTAAAATCTTTAGCTGTAGGATTGAAAGTTCTGTATATATCTGTTAGATCCATTTGGGCTATAGTGTTGTTTAAATCTACTGTATCCTTGTTGATCTTCTGTCCTATTGATCTGTCTATTTCTGAGAGTGGAGTATTGAAGTCCCCCAGTACTATTGTATTGGAGTCTAAGTCTCCCTTTAAGTCCCTTAACAAATCTTTTAGGTAAACCAGTGCCCTGTAGTTAGGTGCATATACATTGATAATTATTATATCTTCTTGTTGTATTGATCCCTTAATCATTATATAGTGTGTCTCTTAACAGTTTTTGTGGTAAAGTTTATGTTGTCTGATATTAAGATGGCTATGCCCGCTCTTTTTTCATTTCTGTTGGCATGGTATATCTTCTTCCAGCCTTTCACTTTCAGTCTGTATGGATCTTTGTTGGAAAGATGTGTTTCTTGTAAGCAGCAAATAGATGGGTTTTGTTCCTTAACCCAATCAGCCAATCTGTGTCTTTTAACTGGACAGTTCAGGCCATTAACGTTCAATGTGACTAATGATAAGTGGTAACTTTGCCCTGCCATTTGCCAAAGTTAAGTTCTAATATATGCTTTGAATTCCCTGTGATCTTTTGCTGTGAATTTTCCTTCCTTTACCTTCTTTCATATTGATGACCGTGTTTCTGTGTGTAACACATCTTTAAGCATCTTTTGCAGGGTTGGACGAGTGGCGACAAATTCTTTCAATTTCTGTTTGCTATGAAAAGTCTTTATTTTACCTTCATTCACAAATGATAGCTTTGCAGGATATAATATTCTGGGCTGGAAGTTTTTCTCTCTTAGTACCTGGGCTATATCTCGCCATTCCCTTCTAGTTAGCCTGGTGAACTCCCCCCCCCCCCCCACCGGGGGTCATTCCCTCTATTCTCCTCTTTCCACTTGCCTGCCAGTGTCTCGGGTTACTGAGGTTCGGCTCACCTCGCGTTCCAGCGCTGGTGTGTTGATTCTGCCGCTGGTGTCCCGAACTGTGGGCTCCCACGCTCTCCACGCAGGTCCACTGTGAATCACGCATTCTGGAAGAGTTTCTTCTGCTGTTTCTTCCCCTACTCTTCCTTGAACCTGCAGTATCTCAACTTTTATTAAACTGTCTCTCCCCGGACTATCAATGTGCTCCCTTCCTATTCCGCCATCTTGCCTCCTCCTCTATGCTTATTTTTACACATCTGGGGAAACACTTGTTGGTATCTCCTCTGGAGGCCTTGGTCTTGGGAATGTGCTTCTATGCCTTAGTGGAATGCCTGCACTTTCAGCTCCTGATTCCAGCTTCTTGCAAATGCAGACACTGGAAAGCAACAAGTGATGGCTCAAATTCATGGATCCCTGCCTCTCACAGTGAAGACTCAGAATGAGTTCCCATCTCTTGGCTTCAGCCTGGTCTATCCTTGGCTGATGTAGGGATTTGGGCAATGAACTAGCAGATGGAAAGCCACCATCTGTCAGTTTGTCTGTCTCTGCCTTCAATATAAGTAGAATTTTACAAATTTTTTAAATACATAAGCAAAATTTACAATTTACAACAATGTGATATGTTTAGTCTTTGGAGAAATTAAAGCCAATAATATATACTATTATATATCTACTTAAATGGGTAAAATTAAAAATTAATGAGATTGTTGGCCAAATTGAACTCTTACAGTATTGCTTATGGCAAGAGAAATGTGTAGCAGTGTTCTGTAATGTTACACCTGACATATGATTCAGAAGTTTCTCTTGTAGATATTTGCGTTAAATCAGTGTGCACCAAAAGAGTCAAACATGAATGTTGCTAGTATGTACATAAAATGAACCAGATTGAGAATTAAAAAGTGAATGTTTCTGCCTCTGTAGCTTCACACAGAATATTGCCAGACTAAGCTGAGGCCTTAGAACGTCCTTAAGGAAGCAAAACACAATGGAAGAACAGCAAATGTTAGAAGTTCTCACTACAAAAATAGCAGTTCTTTATCAGAAACTAGAGTAAAAAATGTTCTGTTTTTTCCCAGCATAGTAAAGATATTCAGAGAACTTATGAAGGCTCTGTTTGGAAGTGAGCAGCAATGCTGTGTTTATAGAATATTATCCCTTTTGATTTAAGTTTCATTTCTTTCATGTTTGATGGCAGTCAGGGTAGAGAATTCATTTTTAGTGCTGTGCTGTCATTTAATTAGTGTAGTTCTTGGTTAGGAAAATTGTACTTCAATTTTGTTTGATTAAGGAACATTAAGGGTCTGTTTTAGCATTGTGTTGCAGAGCTATGCACAAGGGTTCTTCAGGCTCTTATTATAAATTCCATTTTTAGTCTATCTTGGTGATTTAAAAACCCAAAGGCTGAGTGTGACATAATGTATTCACCCACTTGCAATTCTTTTAAAAGGAAAATGTACATTCATTTTCATTTTTAATGATCTATTGCCTAATTCAAGAATCCTTGCATTTCATTATATATATTTTAATCATTTGTATTCATTAAAAACAAATTCACACTTAAGGTTTAACATTATCTTATTACTTTTCTTTATATAGTAAAGGCATTTTGCTGTGCATACATTGTATCCAAGACTGTATTTGAGATTTTGCCAATTCTACATGAGCAATTATAGAGTCTGTGATCATGCTTGGAGGTTCTTTAGGAAGATTCTCAGCCACAAAAGAGTAGTGTGTAGTGTGTTCATATTCAGTGCCTACAGCCTGTTTTATAATTTTTGTGTTTGTTGTGCTCATCCTCTCCTCCCATTTCTTTTCCACTTTAGCTTCTCTTCTTGAAATTTCATTCAGAAAACCCTTTCTCTTCTGAACGTTAAGGCATGTGTCCTGCTTAGACAACACTCAGAAAAAAACATTCTCCACATGGGACAGGTGCAGGAAGGTGATGCAGGATGGAGGAAGAGGATCCTTAAGAACTTGATTCCTCCCAGGCAAGGAATACCTAGGGCCCCACCCTTGATGCCTCCTAACAGTAGATGCAACCACTATCAAGCAGACAAACCAATGCACATTCAATAGGGAAAAAAAGAACACAAAAAAAAGGCCATTTGTGATTTGTTACTAGTATCTTAGTAATTAAAATAATTGGGGGGTATTTTTTGCTCAGCGTAAATTAACAAATGAATGAAACATGTGAATTGGTCATATAAAATGTGGATTTTGTAGCTTTGAAGGGCAAGAGTCTAGATTTACACTGAGCCAGGAGTATTTTTAAAATCGTGGATATGTGTTCTTAACAAAATAGGTGCACGTCACTGCTTATTCCAGAGGGGAAGCAGGCCTCTAGCCAAAACCCTACACAAGGGAGCCCTTGTGGTTGCAGGACACAGAATCAAGCATCTGTCTCTAATTTCAGTTGTTGCGATCTCTTTGAAATTTGTTATGTTTTTGAGGGTTTTTTTGCTCTCCAATTTCTGGTTTCTAATTTGTGAGTCACCTTTCCTAATATGTAGCTAACAGAGTAGAAAGCACAGAGGAAATCAGGCTTCTGATATTTTCAAATATACTGTGTCATCTATAAGTAAAATTTCAATACACCTGACTTTCATAACTTATTCCATACAATTCATATGCTAAGTATATTTAATGATTTTGTTTGTTTTTCAATGCAGATTTTATCTTGAAAAAGGAAATGGCTTGGGCTTATTGGGAATATGAATGATGTTATATGGCTCCTAAGATTGTACTTTATTTGTAGGAGATAGGCAATATAAATTAGAACTTAAGTCAATTAGAGATCATATGTAGAAAATGGCCATCTTATTTGAATTGCTCATGTAACTAATAGCTTCTTAAGGAAATTTGTCAGGTGAAATTCAAGCAACAAAATGTAAATGTGGTGGAGACAGGTTGCTTGCTTTAGGTTTCTGTATTTATGTGTTCAGCTAAGTGAGTGTAGTCATCCCTTTAAGATACCCTTACTGTTCATAACTGTGGTTAGTAATTTTGATGTGTGCGGTCTGTTACTGTGGTTTCTTGCTGCTATTTTATTCCCTGAAAATGTCTCCCTGTAATTTTTTTCTGTGTAGCCTGCTTATATCTGTAACCTAGAGGATTATGAAATCACACTTTTCACAGGGTTCTTGGAGAATGGGCCTTCGCGTCTTTCCCCTCACCCTCAGTGCGACTTTAATTGATCTTTCTCTCTAAAGACAGCGTCTCCATCCTTGCATCATTGGAAACCCCATTTCCCCGCACCACCCGTCCTGAGGCTGTGCCTCCTGCTTCAGGAGCCAGCTCCGTGGCTCCTGTCAGATTAGAGTCCAGCGTCACTGCTTAAAATAATAATAATAATACAATCCTGCTTTGGCTGAAATAGATGTATTGGTTGTGAAAAAAAAAATCTAGTTAGCCTAAGTCTTCGTAGGAAAATGACTAAATCACTATCTTGTGAAGTTCACAAAATATTATCTCAGTTTGGAGAAAAGCCTTTCTTTGGAGTCCCACCCAACAAAGAAAAACCAGTGAGCATGGAGGAAGAACACATTCCCATTTGGATTATCTGTCCCTCCGCCACCCCACGCTTCTGTGTGGCTGAACACGCCGCACCCAAAGTAAATGCAGCAAAGCAACCTGGAGGAAAATGCCGGCCTGCATGACAGCGGATCCCAACCGCTCTGTTTTGTTTCTCTTCCAGCTCAGCATTACCAGTAGCTAGCTCTGTGAAGCTCTGCAGTACTTGGCTCAGAATTCTTTCATTTTCACATAATGAACTGCAGGGATAACCTACAAGCCAGGTCATTGCTGCTGGCCCCTCCACGGAGGGACATTGCTGACAATTTGCCCCGAATGGGTCTCTGCTGGAGCTTTCCTCTGCACTTGAGGATTTGTAGCAGCAACCCTGGCCTCTACATGCTGGCAGCAGCAGCCCTCAGCCCCTGGCAGAAGAAACATCTCCTCGCTGGGCATAGTTCCCCACCCCCCATCCCCCACAGCAACAGACTGACTGTCTTTGAAGATGCCTGGTGGCAGCAGCTGTCATTGTATGACACACCTTCTTGGCCATTTGCCTGTGCTATCAAGTCCATGAAGATTTACTGAATAGAAAGAAATAAATCGTGATTCTTCTAAAACCAATTCCCTTAACGAAAAGTACTATTAGGAAGGACACTTGCACTATACAAGTATCATAAAAAGAATATTTTCTGCATGGCAGGTCTTGGGTGCAGCAGTTTAGATGCCAGTTGGCATGCTTGCTTCTCATGCTGAAATGTCTGTTTTTTGGGGGGGACAGGTAGAGTTATAGACAGTGAGAGCGAGACAGTGAGAAAGGTCTTCCTTCCATTGGTTCACTCCCCAAATAGCTGCTACGACCGGCGCATCACGCTGATCTGAAGCCAGGAGCCAGGTGCTTCCTCCTGGTCTCCCATGCGGGTGCAGGGCCCAAGGACTTGGGCCATCCTCCACTGCCCTCCCTGACCACAGCAGAGAGCTGGACTGGAAGAGCAACCGGGACTAGAACGCAGCACCCATATGGGATGCTGGCACCACAGGCTGAGGATTAACCAAGTGAGCCAGGGCACCGGACCTTTTTTTTTTTTTTTTTTCTTTAAGATTGATTTATTTGGAAGGCAGAGTTACAAAAAGGAAGAGAGAGAGAGAGAGAGAGAGAGAGAGAGATTGAGATTGGTTCTTCGATCTACTGTTTCATTCCCCAAATGACTGCAATGGCCTGAGCTGGGCTGATTTGAAGCCAGGAGCCAGGAGTTTCTTCCAGGTCTCCCATATGGGTGCAGGGGCCCAAGGACCTGAGCCATCTTCTGTTGCTTTCCCAGGCCATAGTAGAGAGTTAAATCGGAAGTGGAGCAGCCAAGACTCGAACCAGTGTCCTTATGGGATGTCAGCACTGCCAGGTGGCAGCTTTACCCACTATGCCACAGTACTGGCTCCGGAAATATTTGAGTTCGAGTCCAAACTCCACTCCTGACTCCCATTTCCTGCTAATAGGCACCCTTGGAGGCAGCAGTGACAGATCAAGAACTTGGGTCCCTGCCACCCACATGGGAGATCTGGACTGAATTTCAGGCTTCCGACCTCAGGCCAGCCCATCCCTGCAGATCGCAGGCATTTGAGGAGCAAACCAGCAGATGGAAGATCTCAGTCAGCCTGTCTCCATTTCCCTTCCTATCTCTGCCTTTCAAATAAATGAAAGGAAATAAAACCTTTTAAAATAGAATATTTGAGTGTTAGAACCTCACTTATGTAAATATATGTTAGGTAAAAAATTCATCCATGAGTAGAATAATCAGATCATTCTGAGAGCATACTATAGAGGACCTTTGTTTGTACTGACTTGGATTAATGTTGTATGCACCTTCATTTTTATTTCAGGTCCTTTTTGTATATTCTTGACACTGACAAATAGGTTTTTAGAGAGTATAAACTTTATTTTTTAAAAAGTGAGATTTACAGAAAAATTGAGTAGAAACTACAGATAGCTCAGTCAACCTATTCCCCCATCCCACCCCTGTTTCACTTGTGACTACCTCCTTGCAGTAGTGTTGTACATTTGTTGCAGTTAATGAACCAATAATCATGCATTATGGTTCGCCAAAGCCCATAGTTTACATTAGGGCTCACTGTTGCTATTGTGTTTTTATGGCTTTGGACAAATGTGTAAATCCACCATTGCTACATTATACAGACTAGTTTCTCTGCCCTAGAATTTCTCTGTGGGGTGGACTTTTGGCTCAGCGGTTAAGACACCACTTGAGACACCCCCTTCCTATTTGGAGTGCCTGGAGCCAGGTCCCAGCTCCATGCTTGATATCAGTTTCCTGCACCCTGGGAGGCAGCAGGTGATGGCTCAAGATCTTGGGTCCCTGCCTCCCATGTAAGGGAATGGGTTAAGAGTCCCTGGTCCCTGGCTTCAGCCTGCTCCAGCCCTGGGGAGTGAACCAGTGGATGGAAGATTCTCTCTTTCTCTCTATGAAATAAATAAAAATCAGAAAAATAAATAAAAATCCCCTATGCTCTGCTCCCTACCCCAAATCCAATGCAACCACTGATTTTTTCACTGTCAGCAGTTTCCCCTTTTCCAGAATATAATTGTAGAAGTACAGTTTTTATGCTTTTCACATTACCTCTTTAACTTAGCAATATATATTTTGAATTCTCATTTTCTTGGTGACGGTAACTAGACTTTAATCTTAATTCAGTGTTTATCTTCTGTTTTTCGGACCTTGTGATTCAAGAAAATTTGCTACAATTGGACAATCATGTGCATCCCATCCCTCACACCATGGACAAACTGGATCACAGGCCTACCTGTGTTTAAAACTAAAAAACTGTAAAACTTAATAAATTACAGGAGGAAATTTTGATGACCTTGGATTAGACAAAGATTTATTAGATATGACACAAAGGGAATATTCCACAAAATTTTTTTAAGATGATACATTGTTCTTCAAAATACACTTAAAATAAAGGCAAGCCACAGACTTAGAGGAAGTATTTTTGAAACATCAACCCAATAAAGGACTTGTATCAGAATATATAAACACTCTCAAAACTCAGTAATAAGAAAGCAACCAATTAAAAAAGAACAAAAAATGTGGACATTTCACCAAAGAATAGATACAGATGGCCAGTAAGTACATGAAAAATAGTTAACACCATTAGTCTATAGGAAAATCCACATTAAAACCACAACATCATCTTTAGTCCTTAGAAAATTTCGCATTCAAACCACAGTGAGATACCACTATCATTTAGAATGGCTTTTTAAAAATCACCTTACAGTAAATCAAATGCTGGTAGGATGATGTGGAGCCATGGGAATTTTCACACACTGCTCGTGGGAATGTAGGATGGTGCGGCCCCTGTGGGAAACACTTATGTAGAAGCAGAGACAGTAGATGTAGGACCCCTAAGATGTAGCAGTTTTCACCCTTAGCTGTTTACCTAAGAGAAATGAAAACTTCTATTTCTGCTAAAACCTATATGTAAATGTTTGCAGTGGTTTTACTTGTAATTGCCCCAAACTGGAAGGAACTCATTTGTCTTTTCATTAGTAAGTAGACAGACAGACAATGTTTCCCCTATTCAGTGGGACACTAAAGAATCACCATTAACACAGCATTGACAAAAGAATGTGCAACCCCATATGACTCTGAAATTTGTTTTGCTCTCGACTCTTTCATTGACCAGTCAGTCGTCTGTAGAAAGTGTAGCCAAAGAGAGGCCACACTTTGCAGAAACAGGAAAAGGAATGTATTCTCTCTGCAGTGATTTTTAGGAATTTTAAAATTAGTTCTAAAACTTAGGCTCTGGGGCTGGCATTAGGGTAGTGTACAGGTTCAGCCACCACCTGCAGTGTAGGCATCCATCCATATGGGAACCAGTTCGAGTCCTGGCTACTCCACTTCCAATCCAGCTCCCTGCTGATGTGCCTGGGAAAACAATGGAAGATGGCCCAAGTGCTTGAGCCCCTGCATCCATGTGAGAGAACCCACAGAAGCTCCTATCTCCTGGCTTTGTCCTGGCCCAGCCGTGGCCATTGAGGTCATTTGGGGCTGACAGCAGGTAGAAGCTTGCTCTCTCTCTCTCTCTCTCTCTCTAACTCTGCCTTTAAGATAAGATAAGATAAGATGAGATAAGATAAGATAAGATGAGACGAGATAAGATAAAATTTAGGTTCTTTTAAGTCAGTGGCTTGTCTTTGAAAGAACCCCAATTTCTTTTCAGTCAACTGTGAGTGACTTGGGAGCCCCGATGCTAGGCCTCAGTAGAGGCCTTGGTTTCTGGCCTTGGGTTCTGTTTCAAGACGGCAATACTCATTTACGCAGTGAAAAGAGTGGCCCTCTGATACAGAAAGAAATGGGGATGTTGGAATGCTGGGCTGTACGTGTATCCTTATAGGAGGAAAGCAGTTTTCTTTGTAGAAAGACACCAGTTATAAATGTGCCTTGGTTTCCTCATCTTTAGTGTGGTAGCGATAATACTACCTCAAAGAGGGGCTGGCACCATGGTTCACTTGGCTAATCCTCTGCCTGCGGCGCCTGCATCCCATATGGGCACTGGGTTCTAGTCCCGGTTCCTCCTCTTCCAGTCCAGCTCTCTGCTGTGGCCCGGGAGGGCAGTGGAAGATGGCCCAAGTCCTTGGGCCCTGCACCCTCATGGGAGACCAGGAGGAAGCACCTGGCTCCTGGCTTCGGATCGGTGCAGCGCCGGCTATGGCGGCCATTTGGGGAGTGAACCAATGGAAGAAAGACCTTTCTCACGGTCTCTCTCTCTCTCACTGCCTAAGTCTATCTGTCAAATAAAAAAAAATACTACTTCAAAGAGGAGCAAGGTTTCACAGTGACTCATATAAATGGATTAAAAATGTACCAAACACAAAGTAGGTGCTCCCTACTTCTAGCTAATTATTATCTAATCCACAGTGTACCAGAGGAGTTCAGTTATCCCGTGAAATCTAATTACCCTATTAGAAAAAGCTTATTCCGTATTTCAAACTAGGATGCCAAGAACATACATGCTGTCACCTGTGTTTTCTGCCTTGAGTTAGAAGAGGGCCAAGAACTGATGACTGCTTTAGTTCTCAGGAACTAGTAGGTGCCAGCAGCAAGTGGGAAAGAAAGTCTGATGGCTCAGAGAGGAGAGAGACCACAGTCAGGAGCCCTAGGAGGAGGGCAAGCCTGAAAGCCAAGGCCAAGGATCAGGCCTCAGAGAATCAAGGACTCGTGGAGTCAAAGCCTCATTGGAACTTTCTTTTGGTCCAGGGCCACTTACCCAGCTTACATTCTCTGCTCACATTGGTGTTTCTCTGTTCTGCAAACCTGCAGCTCCTTGGAGGGTTTCTCGTGGGACTTAATGCTACCTGACTTTGGAGAACCCAGATGTGAACAACTCCCATAACTGTGATCCTTCCACTTTGTGTTCTATGTAAAGTCTTCTTGCTTTTAGGGGGTGAGGAAGAGGATGCTAAAAAGCTCAGAAAACATGGTATTTGAAAGAGTGTTCCAAAATATTATTGGTAATCTTTAATACACTCTGAGATTTTGTCAAAAAGGAAGAGGCACATTTCAAAATTAATGCACGTGTATCTAGGAATAGCTATGTACTGAGGTCATGGACTCCATTATGCTAGTAAATAAACTGTCAGAGATCCATAAAGCTTTAAGCTTTGGTTCCCAATTTTGGAATAATTACTTGTGTTCCCGAAGCTAGAAATCAAGACCATGCTTCTTCAAATCCTCTTCTAAAATGCAATTCATTTAAAAACTATGTGACTATAATTAACTGCAAGCAGGTACAAGTTTATGTCTTCATTTCATTTATGAAACCATAAAAAGCAAAAGATTAATTGTTCGAAACAGAAAATTGAAACAATTTCTTGGGAAGACCTTTTATACCAAAGACTTCAAGCGTTGTCCATTGTAACGTCTACCTTGAATGTTCTTTCCCAGCTGTGCAGCGGAGGGTCAGTGACTGATCTTGTGAAAGGACTCCTGAAGCGAGGGGAGAGGCTGAGCGAGCCTGTCATTGCGTATATTTTACATGAGGCACTCATGGTAAGGCCATCTCACTTGTTTGTGCGTTAATTATGAGGCTAGTCAAATAGAAAATACGGGTCCCTTTTTAGAAAAATAGCACTAATATGTATTTATTGACACAAGAGTAAATGCGAAATCTGAGATGTGTAGCATAGCCACTTCCTTTTCTCCCATTAGGAATCTATTCTCTTTGTATCAACAGGATGCTGAATTCTGCTCTGTATTTCTGAGATTGTAATAGCAATGAAAGCAGAAAATGTGGACTTTTTACTGTTAGTTAGGCTTTTATTTATCATTTTCTTAAGTATATAGAATGGTTTCTTCTATTGGGATCAATACATTTTTAAATAAAATATTTGGTAAAAGCTAAGGAGCATGCTGTGGTTTTGTGAATTTGTATTTAATCCAAAGTGAAAATGATACACTTTGATATGACTAATTCAATGTGAAACAAGTAAGAGTGTTTGAATGCTAATTTCACGTGGCTAATGGTGTTTCCTATTTATTTTGTACAAATGCATCATCTGAAAAATATTTTTTGTCTGATGCTTTAAGAGTCATTGTGTATTCCTCACCTTCTAGGGACTTCAGCATTTGCATAAGAACAAAACCATCCACCGTGATGTAAAAGGAAATAACATTCTACTGACCACAGAAGGAGGGGTTAAACTAGTCGATTTTGGTAAGTTTTGTTTAAAATGCATGAACTTGAACTGCATAACTACTTAGTATTATACAATTTGATCATTTTCCCACTTCCTTGCATTCAAATAGAGAAAAATGGTAAGCATTGAAAATAGAGAAAAATCTGTGTTCCATTCAAATGCAGAGCTAATTCACCAAATGAGAGATTCTCAGAAGAGTGACTTCTTCCATATCAGCTAACATGTGCCCATATAACACTAATGTGGCATGAGTAATTGACCTTCTCGAATGGACACCATCCCAAGTCACGGCTCTAAACCACTAGTGGTGTTCCCGTGGCCCTGGTTAGCTATTGCTTTCAGAGTGAGCACTTGTCCAAATCAGAGTTTTGATAAGTGAGCGGAAATCTTCGAGAGTCGTTTGCTCCCTCCAAGGATGGAGACACCAGGAAAGATGGGCTTTTTCTTCCTTGGGGCCCTATGTGTCTCCTTGTGATGCTGAACCTGTCCTGAGTGGAAAGGCCACTCAGAGAAAGACAGCTCCAGGGGGTCCTTGAGTACATGCGTGAACCGCTAAGTCCGTCAGCTTTGGCGCTCGCACCATCTCTGGGTCTTTTGTCACGTGAGCTGCTACATTTCTGTACTTACTATGCCGGTGTAGGTCCTTGTGTTACAAAAAGCACCCTAGCTGATAGCACTATTCTTTGTTGTAGCACTTATTGTCTCCTAGAGGTGGTGCTCTCTGTGCCTTCTGTCCTTGGATCCCTCCAACACTAAGTCCGTGGGAGTTTTCCAGGATATCTCAGGGCTTGGGTCAGTTGGCTCTGGCCTTCTCTTGCTCTACAGCTAGGTGAGGTGCTTCTCTGTATCTGTCTTGTGTGTTGTTTTTGCATTTTCCACCCAGTGTTATCATTCTCTGGTTTCTATAGATAGAGACTGATGGACAGACAGGGTCTTTGAGAAGTGGCACTGTCTGAGTTTATTTAGGTAGATTTAATGCTTTGGGTATAGCAATTCATTGACTGTGGCTGAGTGGACAAGTCATTCTTTAGTTTTCATTTCAGAAACTGATGCTAAGGGAAGGTTCGTTGATTGATTTTAGAAATTATTTTTTTGGCTAATCCTCCGCCTAGCGGCGCCAGCACACCGGGTTCTAGTCCCGGTCGGGGCGCCGGATTCTGTCCCGGTCGCCCCTCTTCCAGGCCAGCCCTCTGCTGTGGCCAGGGAGTGCAGTGGAGGACGGCCCAGGTGCTTGGGCCCTGCACCCCATGGGAGACCAGGAAAAGCACCTGGCTCTTGGCTCCTGCCATCGGATCAGCGCGGTGCGCCGGCCGCAGCACGCCGGCCGCGGCAGCCATTGGAGGGTGAACCAACGGCAAAGGAAGACCTTTCTCTCTATCTCTCTCTCTCACTGTCCACTCTGCCTGTCAAAAAAAAAAAAAAAAAAAAAGAAAAGAAATTTTTTTTTAATATCCAGATACATGGAAGGATTTCAAAAAGTTTGTAGAAAAATCGAAATAAAAGATATATTTCCTTTGATGCAAAAAAATTGAAATCCACCATAATTGCATTTTCCGTGAACCTGTTTTGAAGAGCCCTCGTACAGCTCTCTAGTGTTTGGCTTTGCCCAAGGACGGATAGAACATCTGCGAGGGCTGGAGAATTGGCACATGGTTTGAACACCTCAGCTGCGTTGTTTTCACCACCTGAGCTTTTTAGAACTGTTGAGCCGCAGTGATGCTGACGGTGAATACCTGATTAGTAACTGGGGTAGCCATTCGTTGCTCTGTGAGCTCAGAGCCAGGTATTTGCTTGTCTGACTGGGTTAAGGTGCTAACATGGACTTCTTGAAATTAAAAAAAAGTACTTTTCAATGCTCTGGCAGCAGGGCAGTTATTCCCTCTCAGAAAACAGTATTGGCTCTGCTCCAAAACAGACCAAATGAGAACTTGAACGTCAACTTGACATCTTCTAATTCCCTGGCTCTAAAAGGTGGGATGATAAACATGACTGAGATTGAAAATTATTAAAACAGGTATAAGTAAATATTTGATAAAGAGAAAGTTGGTAAACCAACAGCTCTGAGCGCTGTAACTACCCGGGGTATCCTTCAAATCAAACTACATTAAAAACATGCATTTAGATAATAAGGTGACCTTTTTATGTGACATTATTATAAAGTAGTCACAAGTTGGAGAGCTAATGAAATGAGGGCTTTGATTTTAGATGATTTGGTTTGTAGACTTGCCTGCCAGCAATAATTAGAAAAGGTTATTCACCTACTAGAGTATTTCTGATGTCTGATACTAAAACACTCTATGGTTTTATGTAAGATAGTGCTTATATTTCTGTTTTCCATAAGAGAACACAAATTCAGCTGGTCCAGAATTATTTGTAGGTTTTTATTTGAAATAAAACCTGAAAATGGTAGGGATATGCCTGTAGAGTGAAACTTTTAGAGGACAGAAAATAAATATATGGCAAACCATGAACTGCCGAGTCAAACTAGAAATCAGTTTTCTCATTTTCTGTTTAAATTGAATTTTCAGAGAAGGCCACAGCTGGGAGTAAAGGATTTTAGAATAGATTTTCTTTGAATTTCTCACTTCACAAAATACACTATATGCTCATGAGTGGATATTGAAAATCCTAGAGGAGTGGCAGGCACTCTGTCCTCAATGTGTCCAAAACAGAACAAAATACTCCACCTTCCTGGAATTCTGCTTTGAGACAACTGTACCTGCTCAATGCTCATGCCAGCTATCTCAGGCTCTCCCCTCGGTCTTCCTGTTCTTCACCTGCCACGTCTGAAACTACAGATGCTCCTTGACTTAGGGTGGGGTTGCATCCTGATGAGCCCACTGTAAGTTTAAAATGTCAAATAAAAAGGGCATTTGATGTATCTTACCTACAGGGGGCCGGCATTGTGCTAGAGCAGGTAAAGCCACTGCCTGCGATGTTGGATCCCATATGGTTGCTGGTTCATATCCCAGCTGCTCCATTTCCAATCCAGCTCCCTGCTAATGGGCTGAGAAAAGCAGCGAAAGATGGCCCAGGTGTTTGGGCCCCTGCCACCTACATGGGAGACCTGGAAGAGGCTCCTGGCTTTAGTTTGGCCAAGTCTTAGACATTGCAGGCATCTGTTGAATGAACCCACAGATGGAAGAGCTCTCTCTCTCTCTCTCTCTTTCTCCCCCATCTCTGCCTCTCTCTTTGTGATTCTTTAAATAAATAAAAAAATTATATATATATATATATATATATATATATATATATATCTGACCTACATATCATAGAGCAGCCTAGCTTACCATAAATATGGGTGAAGCCTCCCAACACAGAGCCTATTTTATAATAAAAGTTGACCATCTCATGGACATGCACAGGCGGGCATTCTGTAGACTTATGGGATGTGAAGACACAAAACATAGTATACAAAAGATGCTGGCAGCATACATGCACTGTGGAGCATCCGTTGCTCCTCCTCAGGGTCAAGGCGGGCTAACAGAGCTGCAGCCTCTGCTGGACCCCATCACTGCTGCAAAATAGCAGACCACGTATTGCCAGCCTGTGAAAAGACTCGATTTCAAAATTTGAGGAACAGTTCCTATCTCACGCATATGGCTTTTGTACCATCGTAGAGTCGAAAATTCACAAGTCACATCATCACAAGTCAGGGACCAACTATCTGTAAACATAAAACTTTGTTAAATATCCCCAGACTCCTCCCTTACTGCCCCTAGCCCAGTGCTAGCCCTCATCTATCATCTGGGCTGCTCTAGTTAGGTTTTCTGAACTCCGTGCGTTGAGTCTCATTCCTTTCCTTCCAGTCCTTTCTCTACACTGCGGCCAGAAGGACCCACATCAGATCCTGCCACCCCTGTGCTCAGAATTCCACGCGGTGGCCAGCGGAAGCCACTTAAGGAGGGCTTTTCTGCAGTCCTGCATGCTGGCACCTGCTGATCGCTGTCCTTCTTTCTAAACCTCTGTGTTCCTCAGGCATTACCCGCCCCAACCCCCATTCCTAACACCTGTTAGCCAGGCCACCCAGAGCCTTTTAGTACCTTCCATGCGCCACGGTCTTCCTCAGCCAGGGCTCTTGCACACACTCCTGGGGAAGAAGTGTGAAATTTATTATCATGCTTCTCTCTGTTGCCTGTCCAAGAACGTGATCTTCAGCCTGATGTGCCTGAGACACCCCCTGTCTGGAGGGAATTGAGATTTATTCCTGAAGGCATGCCAGAAAGTGAGTGAGGTCATATTCAGCTTTTAACCTCCAAAAAATAGGAATATGTAGCAGGGTTCAGACTATCTCCTGAGAAAAGTCTGTCTATATTGCTGTGCCTTCTCTTTAGCATATGACAGTGTCTCCAGGGATACACCTGAGAGTTTCATGGAAGACAGGATAGAAACATGAGGGAAGACTTTCCCATTTGTAGAGTAATTGTGGAAAGATGGGACAGAATGAGGCAGGAGAATGAGATGAGCTTTTTTTAAAAATTTTATCTAAAAGATAGAGAGTTGGAGACAGAAAGAAATCTACCATCTACTGGTTCACTCCCAAATGCCCACAACAGCTAAGATTGAGCCAGGCTGAAGCCAGAAGGCAGAAACTCAGTCTGGGTCTCCCATGTGGGTGGTGGGAAAGCAACTGCTTGAGCCATCACCTGCTGCCTCCCAGGGTCTACATTAGCAGGAAGATACAATAAGGGGCAGAGCTGGGGCTTGAACCCAGGACTCTGATCTATGACACTGGTGTCCCAGGCAGCGTCTTAACCACTGTACCAAATGCCTGACGATGAGGGCAGAGCAGCTCCCACCCTTGCTCCTTATACCACACTTGTTCCACCTTCCAGAAGCTTCCGAAGCTGCTGTAGTCTAGCCTGGGGCGAGCCCCCACCTTGTTCCTTGGAGATGCACAGTGATGAGGCAGATGAGGAACCCAGGTCAGCTTCCTCAGACCCTGCCATTCAAGTCCAGAAGCCCAAAAGTAACAGGGAATCGGGAGCGTTTCTCGAGGGGAGTTTCTCAGGGAACAGAGGTGTTGGACTGGGAGGCACAGAGCAGGTCACTGGGTCAGACCTAAATGGGAGCCACAGTCAGAACTCAGCATGTTCTCAGCAACAGCTAGGGCCAACCTGATCCTTAATCTGCAAGGAGGAACTACAAGAAGCCCTGCCTGTGAGAAGAACAGACCTCAGGAGCGCAAGCGCAGACACTGGTATGGGAGGCCACAGGGCCCCTGGCTGCCACGCCAGCCAAAGCCCTTGAGTCTGAGACTAGAGACCCACACTTGAGCACCTTGTCTCTTCTTCCTGCCACGGGGGCTTAGAAGCAGGAAGGAGGACTCCATCTGAGAGATGGAGCTAGCCCTCCATCTGAGAGATTGTATAGAGAGTGTATAGAGTAAATGAGTGGGCATTTGGCCCAGCCATTAAGACACTGCTTGGGACACCCACTTCCCATATTGGGATGCCTGGGTTCAAGTCCTAGCTCTGCTTCTGATTTCAGCTTCCCACTAATGTGCACCTTGGTAGGCAGCAATATTGGTTCAAGTACTTGGATCCCTGACACTCATGTGGGAGATCTAGATTGCGTTCGCTGCTTCTGGATTTGGTCTGGTCCATTCCCCAAGAATTGTAGGCATTTCTGGAATGAACCCACAGATGGGACCACTCTCCTTGTCTCTTGTTGCTATCTCTGTCTCTTTGCCTTTCAGATAAATAAAATTTTTCAGAGTTAACAGTAAATGTAATGGGAGAAGTAAACTACTTAGTGTAATTACTGACACTTTCTGATTCTGAAAATCTTTCTTGTGAAATAATAATCCCAGCTCATCTTTACTCAGTGCTATACAGATGGTAGGTGCTTAATCAATAGTTGCTAAATAATGAAAATTGGAGTTCCCAAACGGGTGCCTCTTTCTGTTTCAAAAAACACAAGTCCCTCACTGGAGTCAATGCAATGTTACTCTAAATGTCAAGTGACTTAATTACAATACATGTAAGATTTAGTTTGCTAACATTCACGATGAATGCAAGCTTTAAAATACCCTTTGTTCTTTTGTTAAGTGGAATACACCTTTGTAGAAAACCTCCAGACACCGCAGAGAGCAAAAGGGCGACTGAGCTTGCAAACATTATTAATGAAAAGCATTAGCAGACCCTGGTATATAATCAATCAATAAATAATATGACCTCCCAGGAGATAAACCTCCTTAAACAAGTCAACTAATGTCTGGAAAACAGTCTATACCTTGAATAAAGAAATGAAACAGCCTAAATTTAAAGGGCAGTTCTCGCTTCTCATTTCTGTGGGCTTCTCTCTGGAGACACTGGCTTCTAACAGGACACTTAACATTTCATTACAAAAGAACAGGAAGTACTTTTGGTGATTTATTCAGACATCATTCCGATGACAGAATATTTTATGGCTTTAAATCTGTTGCCCACATGCCCAATTTTAGACCAAGTCCCCAGTGCATGATGTAGGGTAAAGGAAGGTTGTGATTTATTGATTAAAGATATGTATTCTACCTACCTGCCTGCCTGCCTGCCTGCCTTCCTGCCTTTTGGAATAATTCAGAGCAAGAGCTAAACAAGTGTGGGGTAGGGGTGGAGCTTGGCCAGCATGGGGTGTGGGTCCCCGGGTGGCCCAGCAAGGGCATCCACATAGGGTGATGGTGGGTGACCCAGAGTGGGTTTTCAGAACGAAGTGAAGAAAGTGTCTGCACAGGGCCAGGGTGAAGACAAGATCGGTTCCTTGCCAACAAGGAAATATACTAAGGATGCTGAGAGCCAGGTTTCTTACTGCTAGTGAAGAGCATTACAAATAGGAAAAGGGAGAAAACTGAGTCCAATGGTGTTGGACTGGAATTGAAGTCATCTGTGTAGACCCCTGGTTGCCTATCTATATACAAACATAAAAATCCTGTGTGGTGTGGATGCTACATATGTGTGTGTGCACATTGGTATTACCTAGCAGTGTCCACCACTAGGGCCTGCAAGCCACAATGCACCTAGCTCTCAGTTTTTAAACAATTCTCAACCAACAGGGAACAGGGGGTCTTGGAGATAGGCTGATTTTATGGCTATTTAAAGTGAGCCTGGGCCTTACTAAGCCCCCAAAGAAAGGGAATACTCAGAAGACTGATGTAGAAGCCAACTCGAAGTAGTGCCCACTGACCAGATCCTGGAGAGTCTGAGCAGCAGAAGAATGAGGAATGCTGTGGTAAGGACAGTGATCCGTGGGGTAAACAGTTCACCGGTGGTGCTGGCGCTGTGGCAGAACTTGTTGAGCCACTGTCTGCAGTGCTGACATCCCATATGACTACTTACTCAAGTCCTAGCTGCTCCACTTCTGATCCCGCTCACTGCTGTTGTGTCTGGGAAAGCAGCGGAAGAGGACTTGAGTGCTTGGGGCCCTGCTACTCACATGAGAGACCTGGATGAAGTTCCAGGCTCCTGGCATCTCTCTAGCCCTGTTCTGACCATTGCAGCTGTTTAGGTAGTGAACCAGCAGATGGAAGTTTTCCCCTGCCTCTGCATTTCAAATAAATAAATACATCTTAAAGATTAATATTAAATTTACAGAGAGAAAGAGAGAGAATTATCCATCTGCTGGTTTACTCCCCAAATGGCTGCAATGGCAGAGGCTGGCCAAGTCAAAAACAGGAGCTTGAAACTCCATCTGGGCCTCCCATTTGGGTGGCAGGGGCCCAAGTACTTGGGCCATTATTTGCTGCTTCCCAAGCCCATTAGCAGGTACCTGGATCAGAAGTGGAGCAGCTAGAACTCAAACCAATGCCCCTTATGGAATACTGGCATTGCAGGCAGAGGATTAACCTGCTGTGCCACAATACCAGTCCCAAATAAATAAATCTTTATTTAAAAAAAAAAAGTCCATTGGTCCCTACTAGCGTACATAAGCATATGAATACATGGACACAAAGAAGCAAATGCTTCTGCTTACAGAATAATGCCAGTGAGAAGAGTAGCAGGAGTAATGAAACTAGTGGGTTCAGTTTTGATTAGAAATGAGATAGTTTCGGGGCCAGCGCAGTGGCACAGTGGGTTAAAGCCCCAGCCTGAAGTCCTGCCATCTCATATGGGTGATGGTTCTAGTCCTGGCTGCTCCACTTCCGATCCAGATTTCTGCTATGGCCTGGGAAAGCAGTAGAAGATGGCCCAAGTCCTTGGGCCCCTGAACCCACGTGGGAGACCTGGAGGAAGCTCCTGGATCCTGGCTTCAGATCAGCGCAGCCCCGGCTGCTGCGACCATATGGGGATTGAGCCAGCGGATGGAAGACCTCTCTCTCTGTCTCTACCTCTCTCTGTAACTCTGTCTTTCAAATAAATAAAATAAATCTTTAGAAAAAAAAAAAGAAATTAGGTAGTTTCATAGTCTGAAAATACCTCTGCATCAAATACTTGTTTTCTTATGTGAAAGGAAAAGGACAAGTTTGCAGAGAAGAATCCTGTCGTATACAACCATGAACCAAGTGATCAAAATGAACATAACTGGTCATGGTCAAATGAAAATAACACTCCACCAGAGAGGATGCAGGACATAGACTCAGCATCCCTTCTATGTACTCCTGCCAAACATAACACAAGGGACTATCCAGTAAGTTGAAATTTGAAAACATTCTATAAAATAAATGGCATAAAATCTTTTAAAACTGAAAGTCATGCCAATTCAAGGGAATATTGAGGGACTCCTCCAGATTGTAGGAGGTCAAGGAGAAATGACAACTAAATGCTGAACATGATCTTTTTGTTGTAAAAGTCCTAGTTGGACAGTTGATGGAATTTGAGTGAGGTGTGTGGATGAGTTGATGGGTCTACTTGATGTTGTTGGTTGTGTAGGGAGAATGTCCTTGTTTGCAGTACTAAAGTACTCAGATGAAGGGCCATCATGTAACCCATTTAGTCTCAAATGATTCATGAAAAATAGTACTTTGTTTTTTCTTTTGCTAACTTTTGTCTAAGATTGAAATTATGTCAAAATGAAAAATAGGGGTCAGCACTGAGGTGCAGTGGGTTTGGCTATTGCATGTGATGTCGGCATCCCATATGAATGCCAGCTCAAGTCCTGGCTTCTCCATTTCTGATCCAGTCCACTGCTAATGCATCTGGGAAAGCAGCAGAGGATGACCCAGGTACTTGGGTCCCTGCTCCCCATGTGGGAGACCTGGATGGAGTTCCAGGCTCCTGTCTCCAGCCTGACCTAGCCCCAACTGGTCTGTCTGTCTGCCTCTCTCTCTCTCTTTCTCTCTCTCTCTCCTCTTCAAATAAATAAAATAATCTGTTTTTAAAAATGAAAAATAAAACTATGGAGTACAGTTAGAGGCTTAGCATGGAATATAAAGTTATATATTACTTGAATATTATGAATTTTGAAAATGTAGGGCTAGTACTTTATAGAATAGTATAGTATGTTGAAAAAAGACTAGAGGGAAAATAATTTTTTAAAGTTTGCAGAGCTTTAGAATTTTCATACCATACAAGAAAATTGTCGCTCCCCGTCTTCGTGGAGGAACGACACAGGACCCTGCGCTATTCTTTTGTCTGCTCGGCCCTCCCCGGGTTTGCTGCTATTCTTCCCGGGTTGGCTACCATCCCTTCCACCTCCGTGGAAGGGCGGTTCCCCCTGCCACTTTCCCCACTTCCGCGGGGGAGCGGCACACCGCCGGCCGGCTCTCTCGGGGGCTGCACAGGTGTTCCTTCAGATAGATGTTCCCCTTAGATGTTCCTGGTGCATGTTGTCTCTCTCCTCCTTTATAGTCCTCTTCCACCAATCCCAACTCTGCTACCCACACGCTGAGTACGCTGCTCTCCTCCAATCAGGAACAGGTCCTACAGTTTATTGGTTGAACTGGAGGCAGCTGTGTGGAAGCTGTTTACTTCTCTCCCAGCGCCATATTGTGGGAGAGCAGATGCATAGAATAAGTCTTAATTCCAGTAACTTAGTCTAGTCCGAGTTGCTCCCCACAGAAAATGAGTACTTTGCTCAGTTAGAATATACTTTTGTACTTTGGGGAGGTGACTCTTACCTTGTTTGAAAATAAAGCCACTTAAAATTCTTTTTTTATATAAAACTGAACTTTGAATAAGTAGACTCCTTTAGAATTTTATGATCTCTCTGAACGTGTGGGCTCATGTGTTTTGAACTGAGCATGTTCCAAATTTGAATTAAGCTATTTAACACAGTAGATAATGATGTATTTTTAGTCAAAGGTTTTTGGTTGTAAGGACTAAGGAAGAATAAGATCCAATAGGCAACCTCATAAATAAGAACAGCGTTCAGGGGTCTGCAATGGGGACAGGAAAATGAAGGGCAACCAAGACTTCTGCTATCTCTTGCTTCTTGCTCTGCTCATCAGCCTCCCTGCCTGCCCACCAGCCTTTGGGAACTTCATGTAGCTCTTTAAGTCTACCCCCAAATAACAGCCTCAGCCTCCCCAGGCCATAGGCATATGGATCTTGTGCTAAGAACTAACCAACCTGGACTTTCAGCACCAAATGAAAGGAATTTCAGTAGTCCACACTGGGTCCAATGCCCACTCTGCATTCAATCAGTCAAGACTAGGCAGTAGATTCAGGCAAGACATTCTTTTTAACTTACTAGCAGGTGAAAGAAAAGAAAGCTTTTTATCTAGGGATTTTTTATATATATATATATATATATATATATGGGGGGGGCAACTCGGACTAGACTAAGTTACTGGAATTAAGACTTATTCTATGCATCTGCTCTCCCACAATATGGCGCTGGGAGAGGAGGAAACAGCTTCTACACAGCTGCCTCCAGTTCAACCAATAAACAGCAGGAGCTGATCCTGATTGGAGGAGAGCAGCGTACTCGGCATGTGGGTAGCAGAGTTGGGATTGGTGGAAGAGGACTATAAAGGAGGAGAGAGACAACATGCACCAGGAACATCTATCTGAAGGAACACCTGAGCAGCCCCCGAGAGAGCCGGCCGGCGGTGTGCCGTTCCCCGCGGAAGTGGGGAAAGTGGCAGGGGGAACCGCCCTTCCACGGAGGTGGAAGGGATGGTAGCCAACCCGGGAAGAACCAGCAGCAAACCCAGGGAGGGCCGAGCAGACAAAAGAACAGCGCAGGGTCCTGTGTCGTTCCTCCGCGAAGAGGGGGAGCGACAGTGTGTGTGTGTGTGTGTGTGTGTGTGTGTATAAACACACATATATATAATCAGATATATAGATATATATCATAGAAATTAAAATTTTGGAGCTATAGACTGATATCATTTAGTGCTACTTCCAAAGACAATGAGAAAAACTGACAGGCAAAGGAACAGTTTTTGAAACTAGAAGGGAAGGGGTAGACATTTGGCCTAGTGGTTAAGCTGCTGCTTGGGAACACCAGAATCCCATCTTGGAGTGCCGAGGTTCAAGTCCTGGCTCTGCCCCTGATTCCAGCTTCCTGCTAATGCACACCCTGGGAGGCAGCAGGTGATGGGTCAAATACTTGGCCCCCTGTACTCATT
The DNA here is from genome assembly GCF_964237555.1 of Oryctolagus cuniculus. NCBI lineage: Eukaryota > Metazoa > Chordata > Mammalia > Lagomorpha > Leporidae > Oryctolagus > Oryctolagus cuniculus. Next base: position 103,895,751 of record NC_091444.1, on the reverse strand, counting down.
TGAGAGTCCTGGGTTGAGATCCAGGCTTCTGGCTTCAGCCTAGCCTAGCCCTGGCCATTGTAGCCATTTGGGGTGTGTGAACCAGTGGGTAGAAGGTCTCTCTCTGTTTCTCCTTCTCTTTCTGTAACTCTGCCTTTCAAATAAATAAGTCTTTAAAAAAAAAAAAAAGAACTATGATGTGTGCTCGGCTCCATGCAATACTGTACATATGTGTACCTGTCCATAGACATATAGAACTGAGTACTTGGACAGCTCTAGTTGCATCATTTGTTGTCCAAAGCCAAGGAGGGTACTGCAAGCAGTGGGATCTTGATGGCTTTAAAGAAAGCATCACACCTTCTCTACTAGACAACAGGTAAGACCTATCCAAAGGGCCCAATGTAGAGTCTGGTGGACTGGAGAGAAGGCAGATTTTTCAAGGGAAATCACGTGGGCACTGATAGAAGAGGTGTTTGGAATGAGCCAGTCAGCTACCTTGAGTCATCTTAACCTTGTCTACCATTTGCAGAAACATCAGAATTTTGATCCTCTTTAAATGCAAAATGTTGTGTAAAAGTGAATTTCCTAGTGGGAAGCAATATAGCCCTCATGAGATTTATTCAATAAATGTTGACACAAAAATCACAATCATTCTCAAAAACTATTTTGAGAAGAGTTGTGTATGTGAGGTAGTAGTCTTTTTTCTATGTCCACTGTAGAATATTCTATTTAATTTAATAGTTTATGTTTTAGTAAAATGCAAACAACATAAAATTTATTCTTTTAACCATTTTAAATGTACAATTAAATGTTGTTAACTATATTCATGTTATTAGCTGCCATCACTAACATTTTTCTGTAGAACTGTTTATCTTGCAAATCTGATTTTAAATACATTAAACAGTAACTCCTCTTCTCCCCTCCTCCAGTCCTTGGAGACCACCAATTTGCTTTCCGTGCCTGCAGTTTTTATTATTCTAAGTGCTTCCTATAAGTGGAATCATACATTACTTGTCTTTTTGTGCAGGCCTATTTCACTCAACATAATGTCCTCAACATTCATCCATGTGGTGTGTGTCAAAATTGCCTTCCATTTTGTGCTACAATACTATTCCTTTGTATTTATATAGCACACTTGGCTTATCCTTCCAATTATGGATGGCAAATTAGGTTGCCTAAACCTTTTGGCCATTATAAATAATGCTGCTATGAATGTGCGTGTACAAACATTTCGAGTTCATTAATTGTTCTTTTTAGCATATACTCAAAAGTGGAATTACTGAATCCAATGTTAATTCTGTTTTTAGTTTTCTGAGGAATCATTGTCTTCCACAATAGCTGTACCATTTACATTTTTACAAACAGTGCATAGAGTTCTGCTTTTTTTTTCCATCTTTGCCAACACTTCCTAGTGTTTGATTTTCCTAGTGTTTGATTTTCTTGATGATAGCCATCCTAAAGGCTATGAGTTGATATCTCTTTGTGTTTTTTTTTAAGATTATTTTTTATTTATTTGAAAGACAGAGTTACACAGAGAGGTAGAGCCAGAGAGAGAGAGGGGCCTTCCATCTACTTGTTCTCTCCCCAAATGGCCAGACCTGAGCTAATCTGAAGCCAGGAACCAGGAGCTTCTTCCAGGTCTCCCATGCAGATGCGGGGGCCCAAGCTCTTGGACCATCTTCTACTGCTTTCCCAGGCCATAGCAGAGAGCTGGATGGGAAGCGGAGTAGCCAGGACTGGAACAGGTGTCTGTATGGGACTTTAATCTACTGCGCCAGCCCCTTTCGTTGTGATATTGATTTGCATTTCCCTAACTGTAACTGAAGTCGAACATCTTTTCATGTGCTTAATACCCACTTAAATATTTTCTTTGAGAAATATCTTTTCAGATGTTTTGCCCATTGTTTAATCAAGTTGTCTGTTCTTTTGTTATTGAGTTTTAGAAGTTCTCTATATATTCTAAGTAGTAATGCCTTATCAGAATATGATTTGTGAATGCTTTTTCAACATTTTAAATGCTTTCTCAACACACAATTCTATGTGTTGCTTTTTTACTCTGCTAATAGTGTCTTTTTATGTCCTAAAGTTTTTACTTTCATAAAGTCTAGTTTGTCCACTTTTTTATTGTTATGACTTTGGTATTATATCCAAGAAACCATTGTGAAATCCAACATCTCCTATGTTTTCTTCAAGAGTTTTGTGGCTTTAGCTCTTATGTTTAGGTATTTGAGCCATTTTGAGCTCGTTTTTGTTGATGGGGTTAGACAAGATTTTGACTTCAATTTTTGCATTTGGCTAACCAGTTTTCCAGAACCATTGGTTGATTAAATTGTCATTTTTCTTAGGCTTTGGAATCAGGAAGTCTGAGTCTTCCAACTGTGTTCTTCTTTGTTAAGAACTTGCGGCTATTCACAGTCCCTTGATATTCCTAGGATTGGTTTTTCAATTTCTTTCTTTCTTTCTTTCTTTCTTTCTTTCTTTTTTTTTTTTTTTTTTTTTTTTTGACAGGCAAAGTGGACAGGAGAGAGAGACAGAGAGAAAGGTCTTCCTTTGCCATTGGTTCACCCTCCAATGGCCGCCGCGGCCGGCGTGCTGCGGCCGGTGCACTGCGCTGATCCGATGGTAGGAGCCAGGTACTTCTCCTGGTCTCCCATGGGGTACAGGGCCCAAGTACTTGGGCCATCCTCCACTGCACTCCCTGGCCACAACAGAGAGCTGGAGACGTTGTTTGGATTTCGATAGGAGTTGCCTGAAGCGCCGGCATCCCATACAGGCGCCGATTCTAGTCCCGGTTGCTACTCTTCTGATACAGCTCTCTGCTGTGGCCTGGGAAAGTAGTAGAAGATGGCCCAAGTTCTTGGGCCCCTGCACCCACATGGGAGACCCCGAGGAGGCTCCTGGCTCCTGGCTTTGGATTGGTGCAGCTTCAGCCATTGCGGCCATCTGGGGAGTGAACCACTGGATGGAAGAACGCTCTCTCTGTCGTTATCTCTCTCTGTAACTCTGTCTTTCAAATAAATAAAATAAATCTTTAAAAAAATATTAAGGTTTTCAACTCATTAACAAGATGCCTTTCTGTTTATTTGTATCTTTTTAAATTTTTTTTAAAGATTTATTTATCTATTTGCGATGCAGAGTTACAGAGAGAGGGAGAGACAGAGAGGTCTTCCATCTGTTGGTTCACTCCCCAAATGGCTGCAATGGCCAGAGCTTAGCCTATCTGAAACCAGAAGCCAGGAGCTCCATCCAGGTCTCCCATGTGGGTGCAGGGGTCCGAGCACTTGGGCCATCATCCACTGCTCTCCCAGGCCCCTAGTAGGGAGCTGGATCAGAAGTGGAGCAGCTGGCACCCATATGGTGCCACATCTGTAGCTGGAGGCCTATGCCAGCTATGCCACATTGCCAGTCTCCCTTTTTAAATTTCTTTCAGTAATATTTTGTAATATTGAGGGTATAAGTTTTTTTATATATAAGATTATATCACTTGTGAACAGATAACGTTTTCCTTCTAGTTCGGATGCTTTTGTGTCTCTTTCTGGCCTAATTGCTCTGAGGAGTCTAATATCATGTTTGAACAGGTGTGGCAGTGGAGGAGGGAGATCCTTGCATTACTGATCTGAGAGGAAACATTTGAAACTTTCACCACTGAGTGGTATGCTCACTGTGGCTATTCCTATGTGATTTTTATTGTACTGCAGTAGTTTTCTTTTATTCTTAGTTTGTTGAGTGTATTGTTTTTATCATGGGAAGGTGTTGAATTTTGTCAAATCCTTTCTCTACATCCATTAAAATGATCATATGACTTGTTTCTCTTCATTCTGTTAATGTGGTGTGGTGTGTTACATTTGTTGATTTTCATATATATTGGGCCTTCCTTGCATTTCACCTGGTCATAAGTAATCCTGTCATGTGCTGTTGAATTTGGTTTGCTAATATTTTGTCAAAGATTTTTGTATCCATGTTTGTAAGGAATATTGGTCTGTACTTATCCTTTTTTTGTAGTGTATTCATGTGGCTTTGGTATGCAGACAATGCTGAACTTATAGCAAAAGTTGGCACTTGTTCTCTCCTTTTTTATTTCTGGATGTTTGAGAAGGATTTGTTTTAGTTATTATTCAAATAGTCACTGGCCAAAGACTTGTCTTTTTGTGGAGATCTTTGGTTACTGAATCTGTCTCCTTACTAGTTATAGGTTTATGTATGACTAGTATTTCATTATGATTCAGTCTTGGTAGGTTGCATATTTCTAGAAATGTCTTCATTTCATCCGCATTATCTGATGTGTTCTCAAGAGCTGTTCCTACTACTGGCTTATCATCTTTTTATTCATACAACTTCAGTAGTAATGTCCCCACTTTCACTTCTGCTCCTAATAGCCTGAGTCTTCTGGTTTTTCCTTAGTGGACTGAAAGGTTTGTTAATTTTTTTTATCTTTTTGGAGAACTAATTTTATTTTTTAAAGGTTTTATTTATTTATTTGAGAGAGAGAGAGAGAGTTACAGACAGTAAGAGGGAGAGACAGAGAGAAAGGTCTTCCTTCCGTTGGTTCACTCCACAACAGCTGGAGCTGCACTGATCCGAAGCCAGGAGTCAGGTGCTTCTTCCTGGTCTCCCATGTGAGTGCAGGGGCCCAAGCACTTGCGCCGTCTTCTACTGTTTTCCCAGGCCATAGCAGAGAGCTGGATTGAAAGAGGGCAGCCGAGACTTGAACCGGCGCTCATATGGGATGCCGGTGTCAACAGGCAGAAGATTAACTTACTGCGCCACAGTGCCAGCCCCAGAGAACTAATTTTAGTTTCATTGATTTTCTCTATTGTTTTTTCCTAATCTCTATTTCAGCCATATCTTCTTTAATTTTTATTGTTTCCTTTCTTCTACTAATTTTGGGCTTAGTTGTTCTTTTACTAGTTCCTTAAGTTGTGAAGTTAGATTGTTGACCTGAGAGTTTTTTTTATCTTTTTTACTGTAAGCATTTGTAAATATAAATTTACCCCTTAGCATCATTTCATGGATGTACTATGAGTTGGTATGTTGTTGTTGTTTTTGTTTGTCTCAAGATATTTTATAATTCCTCTTGTGATTTCTTCTTGATCCACTGGTTATTTAAGAATGTGTTTTTTAAGCTCCACAGATTTGTGAATTTGCCAACTTCCCTTCTTTTAAATTGATTTTTAACTTCATCTGTGGTCAGAGAAGATAATTTGCATAATATCTATCTCTTAAATCGATTGAGACTAATTTGTGGTCTAACATATGGCCTTTTCTGGAAAAATGTTTCATGAGCATTGGAGAAGATGGTATGTTCTGTTACCGATGAGTGGAGTGTACTTTGTTAGATTTTGTGTTCTGTTACCGTTGGTGTGCTGAGTGTGTCTGTTAGATCTGCTTGGTTTATTATGTTTCTCAGGACTTCTGTTTCCTTACTTATCGTCTATCTGATTGTTTTATTTGTGATTGGGAGTGGAGTTATTAAATTCTCCACCAATTACTGCAGAATAATTGTCTGTTTTTCCTTCTTTTCTGTCTTTTCTTAATATGTTTTGTTGGTCTGTTGTTATTATATATATATAATTATTTATAAATATTAGATCTTCTGGCTGTACTGAACCCTTCATTAATATATAATGTCTTTCTTTGTTTTTTTTTTTTTTATAATTTTTTAAAAATGACACCTGTTCCCTGTTGCTCCTCTTCCAGTCCAGCTCTCTGCTGTGGCCCGGGAGGGCAGTGGTGGATGGCCCAAGTGCTTGGGTCCCTGCACCCGCTTGGGAGACCAGGAGGGGGCACCTGGCTCCTGGCTTCAGATCGGCGCAGCGCTGGCCATGACAGCCATCTGGGGGGTGAACCAATGGAAGGAAGACCTCTCTCTGTCTTTTTCTCTCTCTAACTCTATCAAATAAATAAAGAAAAAATTAAATTAAAAACGACACCTGATTTACCTGATATTAGTTTAGATACCTCTGCTCTCTTTTCATTGCATTTCCCTTGTTTGTGTCCTAAATCTAAAGTGAGCATCTTGTAGATCGTAGCATATGGTTGGATTGAGTGTTTTATACATGCGTGCTGCCAACCTTTTTTTTTTTATTTACATTTAAAGTTATTATTAATAAGGAAGACTTACTTGTGACATTTGGATATTTGTTTTCTATAAACCTTATAGCTTTTCCCCTCATTTCTTACATTATTGTCTTTTGTGTTTGGTTGATTCTTTTTGAAGTAAAACCTTAGCTCCCTTCTCATTTCCATTTACATACATTCTATAGCTATTTTCTTTATGGTTACAATGGAGAGTATATCTAATAGACTGAAGTCGTAACACTATGATTTTAATTTAGAACAGCTTAACTTCAGTTATGTACAAAAACTGCTCCAAACAGCCCTGTATCTATGCCCTTTCAGTTATTGATGTTACAAAATTACATTTTACATAATGTATATCTAAAACCATAAACTCATTTTATGTATTAATATCCTAAATTATGTAGGAAATAAAATGTGATATTCCAAACCAAATTGAAATAATGCTAGTTTTTTCAGGTAGTAAACGTTTAAATGTGTATCATCTCTTAAATTGCATAGGTAACAAAAATGGAGTTAAAGCCATAGTTAAAATAATACTAGCTTATACAATTGTCTGTATATTTACCTTTCATGAGATTTTTATGTCTTCATGCAGCTTCCAGGTCCTTTAATTTCAACCTACAGGACTCCTTTTATCATTTCTTGCAGGCCAGCTCCAGAGGTGGTAAACTCCACCAGCTTTTATTGACCTGGAATGTCTTAGTATCTCCCTCACTGTGGAAGGACCCTTTTACTGGCTATAGGTGTTTGACCGCTTTTTTTCTTTCCGCACTTTGAATACATCAGCCCACTGCCATCTGGCTTCCCAAGTTTCTGATGGGAAATCTGCTGATAATATTGAGAATCCTTTGTGTGTGTCACCTCTATGTTGCTGCTTTCAAATTTCACTCTGGGGTAGTTTGATTACTGTGTGTCTTGGTGTTGTGTATCTTTGAGTTTCATCTTACTCAGAGTTCATTATGCTTCTTGGGTGTTCATATTCCTGTCTTTCCTCAGATTTGGGACTCTTTAACCATTATTTTTTTGAATAATCTCTCTGCCCTCTTTTTCTCTTCTTCTGGGACTCCCCAATGCTGTGTCTGTGTGCTTGATAGTGTCTCATAGATCCATTAGGCTCTGTTGATTTTCCTTCAGTCTTTTTTTTCTTTCTGTACTACAGATTTTCAGTTGATAATTTCAATTGTAATATCTTGATCATTTCAATTGTGCTGTCTTATAATTTGCTGATTTTTTTCTTCTGTCTGCCTAACTCTGTTTTTCAATCCCTCTAATGTTTTTTTTTTCATTTCAGTTATTGTATTTTTCACCTCCAAAATCTACTTTTTGGTTTCTTTTTAGGTTTTCTGTCTTTATATTCATGTTTCTATTTTGTTCATACTTCATTCCCTAACCGTTTCCATATCGTCCTCCAGTTCTTTCTTTGTCTAGCAAGTCCATTCTCTGGTCTTTCTCAGGCATGATTTCTGTTAGTTTATTTTTCTCCTTTGAGCTGTCTATCCAATGTTCCTGTTTCTTTGTATGTTTTGTGATTTGTTGTTGAAAACTGAACATTTGAATCTAAAATATCGTTGTGGAAACTGATGTTTTTGTTGAAGTGTAAATTTAAGATCTACTTAGGCCTCATTAAAAATTGTATTTATTTATTATTATTTATTTATTCATTTGAAAGTCAGAATTACAGAAAGAGGGAGGGAGGGAAGGAAGGAGAGAGGGAAGGAAGAAGGGAGGGAGGCAGGAAGAGAGACAGACAGACAGACAGACATCTTCTATCTGCTGGTTCACGCTCCCAGATGGCCACAACGGACAGGACTGGGCCAGGCTGAAGCTAAGAGACAGGAGCTCCATCTAGGTCTCCCTTGCGGGTGGCAGGGACCCAAGCACTTGGGCCATCTTCTGCTGCTTTTCCCAGGCCATTAACAGAGAGGGGGATTGGAAGTGGAGCAGCCAGGACGCAAGCAGCACCCATAAGGGACGCCAGCGTCGTGGGCAGTGGCTTTACCTGCTGTGCCACAATGCTGGCCTCTTTTGAGCCTGCACCTTTCCCTCAGTGTGTATGGTGTACAGTGACTTTCTAAATTCTCTTAAATATGTGGTTGCTTTTAAATACTGTAGACATTGATTCCCCAGTGTAAAAGACAATAATGCAGGTAAGTGGGATTGGGGGAGGAGAAAAGAAACAAAGTAATTCCAGCCCTTTAAACCTCTAGTAGTTGCTGTAGCTGTAGTGCTAATTAAATAATTATGTCAGATGTGTCTGATCAGGTCGTAAGCAGTCTAGTTCATTATAGTTTTGAAGTAATCATCCTAAGAGTTCTTATTATACAAAACCATGCAAAAATTTTGTGTAGGATTTTCCAGAAAAACAAAACCAACAGGATGTGTATGAGTGTAGGGGAGTATTTATTTTAAAGAACTGTGGCTTGGTGATTCCAAAATCTTCTGCCTGGACAGCAAGGAAGAGTTTCCGTGTAAGCATGGAGGGTCCGTGGCAGACTTCCTTCCTGCTAGGGAAGGAAGAGCCATCTTTGTTCTAAGAAAGCCTCCAACTGATTGGATATGACCCTCTGACATTATTGAAGGTCATCTACTCTACTCACAACTCACAGAGGTAAATGTTAGTATAATTGAAAAAACAGCTCCACAGAGTCATCTACAAGAATATTTGGCCAATATCAGGGACCACTGTTAGCCCGCCTGCTGGTTCATTTCAACCCTCATGCTATCTTAACCCTCATCAACAAAACGACAACAGTAGATGATGTAAATGCACTTTATGTCTGCTTTATGTTACCAAAATTATTTATTTTTACAACTTCAATTCTCACTCCTTCAGTATTTTGTTTTTAACAACAATCCCATACTTCTCCCTCTGCTCCACTGATGTGTCAAAGGTTTTGTTATATGGTTGTAGCAAGTTGAGTACCCGGAAGTTGCCTCAGGAACTGCACATTTTGTGTTTCTCCCGTCTTCCTATGATCATGCATGATGTCTGAGTGCAAGTAGAAAGCATGCACATTTCTCTCCCTGGAAACAGAACTTACGGCATAGAGAGCAGGGTCCACTGGGCAGTCCAAGAAACCTCGCTGGAAGGGCCTAAAATAGCCTGAAATTTCCCTAGCAAGGCAAAATACCAGGAGTCATTCACACAAGTTCCTATGCTGTTGCTGCGGCTGTGACTTGGGATGGATCAGTGCCATCGCTGGTCTTCATTCAGCCTCCCCTGCCTCTTCCCCTCTGGCCTCCTGTTCCTGTCTACATCCCAGAGATTTTCCACTCTTCAGCATCTTCTCTCTGGAGATGATGATGTCTCTGTGCCAGGGTGACTTATCCCACCAGTTACTCTCTGGGACAAGTCATTGCCCTAATCTTCACTCCCCAATTCATACTTTGGATCCCTATTGCCTTTTTTTTTTTTTTTTTTTTTTTGACAGGCAGAGTGGACAGTGAGAGAGAGAGAGACAGAGAGAAAGGTCTTCCTTTGCCGTTGGTTCACCCTCCAGTGGCCGCCGTGGCCGGCGCGCTGCAGCCGGCGCACCACGCTGATCCGATGGCAGGAGCCAGGTACTTCTCCTGGTCTCCCATGGGGTGCAGGGCCCAAGCACTTGGGCCATCCTCCACTGCACTCCCTGGCCACAGCAGAGAGCTGGCCTGGAAGAGGGGCAACCGGGACAGAATCCGGCGCCCCGACCGGGACTAGAACCCGGTGTGCCGGCGCCGCAAGGCGGAGGATTAGCCTACTGAGACGTGGTGCCAGCCCCTATTGCCTTTTAAAATAGTTGATGTCAATCATTTAAAACCAGAATATGCATTTTCCTATCTTCTTAGCTACTTCTCATGTGAGAATTTATCCTAATATCAAAATGTCATTTGGCTGCAGCAGGGTGATTTTTCTCTCCCACTTAAGTTTACTAACCTGAACCTGGACAAATTGGACATTATGACCATAAAGTTGCCTCTGAAGCTCTTAAAGTCATGAAGCTGTTTGGTTGTGTTCATAAAATTACCTTGAGGCTTAATAGGCATTGTAGAGGCACTGAGAAAACAGGAAAGTGGATAAATGCTGTTTGTTCTCTGTCACTGTCATAGCTGGATGTTAATCATCTAAGACTCGATTTCTTACTCTACCTAGATGCATCTTCACTTATTTCAATCTTTTTATTTTTCTTTCTTCGCATTCTGGGCTGAGGCTGTCTGTTTACCATCCAGTTGCCCCCACAGGAACTGTGTATAATCTTTCTCTAAGGTGCCACTAGATGCTAAATGGTACATGAGATTCCACGGATGCTGTAATCCATTACCCTGGCGCTCTTCGACAAGGGGTGTGAAGGGGGGTGTTGGGTCAGAAGCAGAGCAGGTGGGACATGCACTGGTGCCCGTGTGGGATGCTGGTGTCACAGCCGGCAGCTTTACTGGCTAGGCCACATTGCCAGCCCTGCAAGAGGGCCTTTTCAGAGCAGGGAAGTCACGGAGTGAGAGCTCATGATTTGGGTCTAGCCTATCAAATCCAGAGAGGTCAAGGGTCAAAGGTCAAGGGCACTATGTGTTCAGAGGTAACCAGGCCCTCTGCATGAAGATCTCTCAAGATGAGAGACCTGACTCCGAAGTCCCTGACCGTATTGATGGAATAACACGATGGAAATATTTGACTATAGCGCTGCATCCTAACCCTTCAGGATTATACTCTCTCTAGAGGACAGAACTGATTCGGTTCTGACGTGAGCTTAAATAGATGTAGTTTATTGGAAGCTTGTGATCAGATCAGGTGTGATTTGTCCTTAGTTGATAGATGGAAGACAGTTTATGCATACTCACAATTAGGTACTACACGTCTAATACCGTATAAACCTTTCTTAAATTCACTGGAATTTGTTCGCAGGCAAGAGGAGGAAGAGGGAGGGGAGGAAGCACAGGAGTCAAATAATGACATGCCGAAACACAGTGAAGAAAATGGTGTAAACTGTGGACCGCCAAAGGGAGAAGAGATTGTTATGATACAAGTAGATGAAAAGTCAGCGTGGGGGAACGGGGTTTAGATCTAAGTGGGATTTGGCTGTGAGAAGTAGGAATTAGAAGGGCAGTTCTGGGCTTGGCTATGCAGAAATCCTGATCTAGGACCCTTCTGGGTGAAGGTCAAGTGCATGGGCAGCTTAGGGGGAGTGGAATTATTGTACTCATTTTTAAGAAAATGTATAGCAACTGGTGTCTCTTTATGTGCATAATTAATGCAAGAGGTAAGTCTCACGTCTCTCTTCCAGGTGTGTCCGCACAACTCACCAGCACCCGGCACCGTCGGAACACATCTGTGGGAACACCGTTTTGGATGGCCCCTGAGGTCAGATAATGTTTTCACAAAGACAGACGTAATATTTGATTCTGTCTTTCTTTTTCATGTGGATGCTCTCTCCATAAGTGTTTTGGAATGTACCACAAGAAACTGCCAGTTGTATAATTTTTTAAAAAGATTTTTTTTATTTGACAGGTAGAGTTACAGAAAGTGAGAGAGAGACCGAGAGAAAGGTCTTCCTTCCATTGGTTCACCCCGCAAATGGCCACTACGGCCAGAGCTATGCCGATCTGAAGCCAGGAGCCAGGTGCTTCTCCTGGTCTCCCATGGGGTGCAGGGCCCAAGCACCTGGGTCATCCTCCACTGCCTTCCCGGGCCACAGCAGAGAGCTGGACTGGAAGAAGAGCAACCGGGACTAGAACGCGGCACCCATATGGGATGCCGGTGCTGCAGGCGGAGGATTAGCCTAGTGCGCCACCGTGCCAGCCCCAGGATTTGTTTTTTTTTTTTTTTTTTTTTTATTTAAAAGGCAGAGTTACAGAGAGAGAGAGGGAGAGACAGAGACAGACAAATGGCCACAAGAGCCAAAACTTAGCCAGACCAAAGGCAGGAGCCAGGAGTTTCATTTGGTCTCCCATGTAAGTGGCCGGGGTCCAAACACTTGGGCCATCTTCTGCTACTTTTTCCAGGTGATGAGCAGGGAGCTGGATTGGAAGTGGAGCAGCTGGTACATGAACCAGAACCTTTTGGGGATGCTGGCGTTGCTGGTGGTGGCTTTACCCACTATACCACAATGCCAGCCCCAAGATGTGCAATTTTAATGTGAGATTTTTACATGTGTGAGAGAGGCATGGTTAGGGTAAGATACACACTAAACGGGCTGAGGATGAATATTTGAATCAATGAAAAGTTGAATGAATGAGTGAATCACATGTGGTAAAGAGAAGCTACCTAGAGCTGTTGTTTTTCACAAGTCTACTTTTGGTTGTTTAGTGTCTGTCCATAGCAGTGAATTGACATTGGATGATCAAATTATCACAGAAATATGATGAAAGCCCCTAGCCTATATTATTAGATCAGGCCCAGGCCCAGGAGCTATTCCAGGAGTACCTGTATTGAGTCACTGGACCTGGGGACTGTGCTGAGCGTTAGTGTATTCTTTTCTCTGTTAACTTTGGGAAGTTGTAAATAAACTGTCACAATACTGGAGGGAAAATTTTTTAAGGGTCACATCTCCCCACAGTCGCTATTAATGCTCAGTCCTTTAAATTACATTTATCAATAAAGAGTACTTATTTTTGAAAATGCTATCTATACCCATTGAGAAAAGCTCTGCTATTTATCTACTATTTTCTAGGGAGTGACGAGAGGAAAAGTGACTCAGATACCATATTAATATTGCAAAATCTTATAATTAAATTTGTTGGAGGATTAAATCATGGTATTCTGTTTCTGTTTGAATGCTAATTTAATTATTACTTGCAAAAAGTTGAAAAATGTAAACAATATAAAATACAGAGTGAGGATATTTTATGAAACTTACAATGGATTAAAAAACTTTTTTAAAAGGAGTGCATATTATAATAAAAATAAGAAATGGGACCAGCATTATGGCATCATGAGCTAAACTGCCATCTGCAACGCTGACACCCCATATCAGAGCACCGGTTCCAGTCCCCACTGCTCTGCTTCCAGTCCAGCTCCCTGAAATGTGCCTGGGAAAGCAGCAAAAGACGTCCCAGTGCTTGAATCCCTGACACACAGATGTAACTTTGGACTCCTGACTTTGACCTGGCCCAGCCCCAGCGGCCCAGCCATGTGGCCATTTAGGAAGTGAACCAGAAATGGAAGATTCTCTTTCTATCCCCCCTACCCCAATCACTGTGTCTTTTTGATTTTTTTTTTAAAGATTCATTTATTTATTTGAAAGTCAGAGTTACACAGAGAAAGAGAGGCAGAGAGAGAGAGAGAGACAGAGAGAGAGAGAGAGAGAGAGAGAGGTCCTCCATCCGGTGGTTCACTCCTCAATTGGCTGCAATGGCTGGAGCTGGGCCGATCCAAAGCCAGGAGCCAGGAACCTCCTCTGGGTCTCCCACATGGGTGCAGGGGCCCAAGGACTTGGGACATCTTTTACTTCTTTCCCAGGCCATAGCAGAGAGCTGGATTGGAAGTGGAACAGCCGGAATTCAAACCAGCACCCATATGGGATGCCGGCACTGCAGGCAGTGGCTTTACCTACTATGCCACAGCACTAGCCCCCAATGTGTCTTTCCTATTTAAACATACATACATAGATAAATCTTTTTAAAAATATAAAATGTAGACTTATAACAAAAACAAAATCAAATAAGAGAATCTCAAATGAGAATTTCTAGAGTTTGTGGATACACTTCTAGTGATTTTAAAACATACAAATTTATTAAAATAGGAGATTACTATATCAAACATTGCATTTTGTCTGCATATGTCAACTAATATACTAATAAGTGATATAATTATATAAATAATCCTCTAGCTTTATGTTTTGCTATGTTAATTTATGGTAGTGAAGCCTTTATTATATCTTTATCACTCAGTAAAAATCTTCCTTAATATTAATTACTAAACAGTCATTTTTCTCACAAATGGGCTTAGTGCACCAATTGATATTATAGAAAACAAGAAAGATTCTGTTACATTTTTTTCAAGCTGGCTTGGAAACATTTGTTCAAAATGTTTGCCTACAAATTATAGTCATCTCTCTACAATAAATAACTTGTAATCTTGAAGAACATATTTTGTCTAATTGGCTTTCTGGTTAATCAAGATACCCCATTTCTACCACCTCTGTGTTATAAATGACAGAGAGTTATAAATTTCAGAGAATCGGAGAGCAATAAGCTAAACAAATACAAATATAGTCACCCTACTGATAAAGGAGCATTTCAATATTCTTACAGTTTCATAGGTAAGCTTGCTATCATTTATCAATTAAATTATGTTATCAATTAAAAAGTGAAGTTCTTGATTTGGCATTTTTTTAAAGATTTATGTATTTACTTGAAAGTCAGAGTTATACAGAGAGAGGGGAGAGGCAGAAGAGAGAGGTCTTCCATCCGATGGTTCATTCCCCAGATGGCCGCAACATCTGGAGCTGTGCTGATCTGAAGCCAGTTGCCAGGAGGTTCCTCCAGGTCTCCCATACTGGTGCAGGGGCCCAAGCAATTGGACCATCCTCCATTGCTTTCCCAGGCCATAGCGGAGAGCGGGACTGGAAGTGGAGCAGCTGGGTCTCGAATCAATGCCCATATGGGATGCCAGTGCTTCAGGCCAGGGTGTTAACCCACTGCACCACATCGCCAGCCCCTTGATTTGGCATTTTTAAGTTAGATTCTACTGGGGCGGTGCGGTGGTGCAGCGGGTTAAAGCCCTGGCCTGAAGCACTGGCATCCACTATGGGTGCCGTTTCTAGTCCCGGCTGCTCCCCTTCTGATCCAGCTCTCTGCTATGGCCTGGGATAGCAGTGGAGGAAAGCCCAAGTCCTTGGGCCCCTGCACCCATGTGGGAGACCTGGAGGAAGCTCCTGGCTCCTGGCTTTGGATCGGTGCAGCTCTGGCCATTGTGTCCATCTGGGGGAGTGAGCCAGCAGATGGAAGACCTCTCTCTCTCTCTGTCTCTACCTCTCTCTGTAACTCTGTAATTTTCAAATAAAATAAATCTTTAAAAAAATGTTGGATTCTGCATCACAGGTGGTGTTTTCCTGTTATGTAAAGCCATCCTTCCCACACTGGAGTACATGTGTGCCAAGATGAAGGGGACATGGGAAATCATGTATTCCGAAATCAGGACGCCTGAAAGCGGACAGTGTTTATAATGACTCTAGGACAGCAAACATAAATCAAGAATGCTCCAGGTGAACTGGAACATAAATTCACTAAGCCTATGGGGAGATGTTTCTGGACCACAAATGGGAAGCTATAAAATAATGCATTATCCTGAAATAGCAATTTTACTGGAAAAAACGTTGGTGGAGCAAAACACATTAGTATTATGCTCAGGCAGATAAAGATGTACAATAGGCTGGAAAATTCTTCTAAATGGATTTAAAAATTTTTAGTGTCCTTATGGGGAGGTAGTTCACACGACATGCAATTCACTCATTTAAGGGGTTAGTGCCAGTATTCGGGTTTTTTGTGTCTGTTCAGAGGGCTGTGCAGCCATCACCACAAGCTATACTTAGCTTTTGTTCCACTTAAAAGAACCACAGTACTCCTGACTATCACTTCCCATCTGGGAACTCCCCTACCCCAGGCAACAATTGATCTGGTTCCTGTCTCTATGGACATTCATATAGTATTTTTTTTCCTTTTTTTTTTTTTTTTTTTTTTTTTTGACAGGCAGAGTGGACAGAGAGAGAGACAGAGAGAAAGGTCTTCCTTTGCCGTTGGGTCAACCTCCAATGGCTGGCGCACCGCGCTGATCCGATGGCAGAGGCAGGTGCTTTTCCTGGTCTCCCATGGGGTACAGGGCCCAAGGACTTGGGCCATCCTCCACTCCCGAGCCACAGCAGAGACCTGGCCTGGAAGAGGGGCAACCGGGACAGAATCCAGCACCCCAACCGGGACTAGAACCCGGTGTGCCGGCGCCACAAGGCAGAGGATTAGCCTAGTGAGCTGCAGCGCCGGCGACATTCATATAGTCTTACAATGTATAGCTGTATATGTCGCTTCTTTCACCTAATGTAATATTTTCAACATTCATCGTGTTGTAGTGTTTATCAGTCCTCCTTCTTAAGGACGAATAATATTCTATTATAAATACAGGCCACATCATGTTTGCCCCTTCATCAGTCAGTAGGCACTCGAGTGGTTTCCATGTTGGACAGTTACTTGAGTTTTTAATGTAAAACCTGGCACTCCCGTACTTGTCTTGGTTCTTCAGGCTGTGCTTTCTGGTTGCAGCAGTTCACTGTCACGTGGTATTAAGAACCCTTGGAGGCTGGTGCCACGGCTCAACAGGCTAATCCTCCACCTGTGGTGCCGGCAACCTGGGTTCTAGTCCCAGTCGGGGCACCGGATTCTGTCCCGGTTGCCCCTCTTCCAGGCCAGCTCTCTGCTGTGGCCCGGCAGTGCAGTGGAGGATGGCCCAGGTCCTTGGGCCCTGCACCCCATGGGAGAACAGGAGAAGCACCTGGCTCCTGCCATTGGATCAGTGCGGTGCACTGGCCACAGTGCGCCAGCTGCAGCGGCCATTGGAGGGTGAACCAACGGCAAAGGAAGACCTTTCTCTCTCTCTCACACTGTCCGCTCTGCCTGTCAAAAATAAATAAATAAAAATAAAAAAATAAAAATAAAAATAAAAAAGAACCCTTGGAAAGGCTGAGAAACCCTGCATAAGATGATGTCCTCATCATCCTGACTCTGAGCTGGAAATTATGTTCTCCCTCTTTCTCTTCTTTCTCTCTCTCTCTCCCCCTCCCTCCCTCCCTCTTCCTTTTCTCCCTCCCTCCCTTCTCCCATTCTCCCTCCCTTCTTCTGTCATCATTCATCTCTATATGCGCATATATACAAGGGTACTTCTAAAAACTGATGGAAAATGGAATTTTAAGTTAAGTTTATTTTAGTGCAAAAATTTTGAAATCATATCAACAGGGGATATTCAAATCATTAAGAAAGTTCATGGAAAATATGTTTTATGAAAAATTAGGAATTTATTTCAAAACTCCTTGCCCCCAAATAAACATTTTTTTACCTTTTCATTTTTATTGAGAGGTACAGAGATGGAGAGAGAGGAACAAATAGAGAGTGCTCCCATCTGCTGATTCATTCCCCAAGTACCCACAGCAGCTGGGAGTGGGCTGAGTTGAAGCTGGAAGACTGAAAGTCAATCCAGGTTTTCCACCTGGGTGGTAGACACCCAAGTGCCACTACCTCCCAGGGTCTGCATTGGCAGAAAGCTGGAGTTAGGAGCTGGAGCTAAAACCCTCTGAAGTGGGACTCGTCAGATCCCTAGCATCCTAACTACCAGGCTGAGTGCTTTTCAGCAGTTTTCCCACTAAATTTTTATAGTATAATTTATTCTGTTATTGGTCTTCAAATGCTGAGAAACTCATTGATTCCTGGCCTTTTTTTTTTAAGATTTATTTATTTATTTGAAAGTCAGAGTTACACAGAGGAGAGGCAGAGAGAGAAAGAGAGAGGTCTTCCATCCGCTGGCTCACTCCCCAATTGACCACAACGGCCAGAAATGTGCCGATCCTAAGCCAGGAGCCAGGAGCTTCTTCCAGGTCTCCCATGAGGGTGCAGAGGCCCAAGGACTTGGGCCATCTTCCACTGCTCTCCCCGGATATAGCAGAGAGCTGGATCGGAAGTGGAGTAGCTGGGTCACTAACTGTCACCCATATGGGATGCCAGTGCTTCAGGCCAGGGCGTTAACCAACCACACCACAGCACCAGCCCTGCTCTGGCCTTCTTTATTGCCTGTGAACCAGGCAACCAGAACCAGAATGTTACCAGCAGCGTTTGCCTTTAGTTCTCTGGCTTCTTCCTCTTTAGCATAACCATTTTATACGTGTTGTGTTACTATTGCTTTCTTTTAATGTTTTTTAATCTCACTGATATGTTTATATTTAAACTGTTTCCTGCCATTGCTCTTAGAATTAACTATAAATAAAGATTTAATTTCAGGGTCTGGCGCTGTGGTGCAGCAGGTTAACACCCTGGCCTGAACCGCCAGCATCCCATATGGGCACTGGTTCGAGAACCGGCTGTTCCACTCCCCATCCAGCTCTCTGCTATGGCCTGGGAAAGTAGCAGAAGATGGCCCAAGCCCTTAGGCCAACTTAACATGTCATCATCCAAAAATCATTTTTATTTTTATTATGAGTTGGCATTCACAAAATATAAAAGTTCTTAAATGCAAAAAATTAGTTTTTAAAACAAAGTTCAGTTTTATTCTTGTGATCCTGAATTTTCACAATCACAATCCATCTGTATTTGTATTTACACATTTATTCTTAAAAAGCAAAGTAATTAATATAAAATTTTTCCTATATGATACTTACAATATCTTAAAAACAATTTCTCCTTTTTTCTTATCTCTCAATCTCACCCTTTGATTAGTGACATATTTGTCAACTTTGAAGTTATTTCTGAAGGAAGTAACTTCTTCCGGCTCACAGTTTTGGAGGTTCCAAGTCCAAGATTAGGCAGCCCTATTTGTCTGGCATCTGATGAGGGTGGAAGATGGCTGCTCACATGCTGAGGGGGGATCACATGGTAAGCCAGGAAGCAGAGAGGCTGAGTGGACTCAGCTTTTATAACCAACCTTTCCATGAGAACTACAGGCGCCAGTTCTAGTCCCGGATGCTTCTTTTCCGATCCAGCTCTCTGCTGTGGCCTGGGAAAGCAGTGGAAGATGGCCCAAGTGCTTGGACCCCTGCACCCACGTGGGAGACCTGGAAGAAGCTCCTGGCTCCTGGCTTCAGATAGGCTCAGCTCCTGGGGAGTGAACCAGCGGATGGAAGACTTCTCTCTGCAATTCTTTCAAATAAATAAAATAAATCTTAAAAAGAGAGAGAGAGAGAGAGAGAGAGAGGGAACTACTTCCTGAAAGCACAGCCCACCATGACCTAATGTCCCCCACTTGTCCCACCTCCCAGACACCATGATGGGGTCAAGTTTCCTCCCTCCCAGTATCATGAACTTAATGACTTGGGGCTAAACACCTGCTGGAGTTGGAAGCTACACCATAATCAAACCGTGGAATGTGACATGTTTTTAAACCTGGTTGCAGTTTTACAATTTAATGCCATCCCAACAAAACGATTGATAAATCATGAAGGTTTGTTTTTGTTCAGTTTGCTTTTCTTTTATGAATGACGTGAACCTTTTTGTATTCCTCCAAACTTGTCACATTCCTCACTTAGATATTCCTGTCTTCTGGCTGTCAGCGACGACCAAGACCATCTAACCTGGCTGACTACCCTCAGTTTATTTTCCTTTAGTTTTTTTTTTAAATAGGAGAGAGAGAGATCTTCCCTCCATCTACTGATTTGTTCTCTGACTGCCTGCAACAGCCAGGACTGGGCCAGGCCACAGTTAGGAGTTGAGAACTTGATGTGGGTCTCCATGTGGAGAACAGGGACCCAAGTACCTGAGCCTTCATCTGCCACCTCCCAGGGTGCACGTTAATGGGAAGTCGGAATGAGGAGTAGAGCAGGGATTCAAACTCGGTCACTCCAGGATGGGATGCAGGCCATCTCCAACAACTTAACTGCTCTGCCCTACTTCCTTTACTTTTAATTCCCTAAAGATTTATTCTTTGTCTTTGCCCAGGTGACTCCATTCCCTCATTGAAAGGTGACTGACACATTGATTAGTTGTGCATTTATTTGACTCATCTCTTTCTATTTGGATCATTGTTTCTTTCCTCTTTTCGTTTTGGAGTTTCAAAATTATTCCTTTCCATGATCTTCTTATACTTTCCCGTATCCTTGGAAACCTGCTAAGGTAATCTCTGCTCTCAGAATAAAAATACTGCTAATATTGATTTCTTATTCTCCTGGTACATTCATTTTGACTTGTAACTGTCAAACTTCATTGGCTTAAACCGTAAGCTTTCCTCTTATCATGCACTACTTGCTTAAGCCACCATCTCATTGTTTCCCATAGGTGATTGCGTGTGAACAGCAACTGGACACCACTTACGATGCTCGATGTGACACGTGGTCCCTGGGTATCACTGCCATTGAGCTGGGTGATGGGGATCCTCCACTAGCCGACCTGCATCCCATGAGAGCGCTCTTCAAAATCCCAAGGTCAGACCACTCACGGTTCTGCCTGATTCTCTTCCTCAGTCACAGAGTGGTCAACATGCCCACCATGAAAATATTCACATTCATTCCAGCAGTTGCATGCCACGGAATTTTATTCTGCTTCTTCTGAGACCCTGTATTTATTGAGTAGTAGCATTTCCCTAAGTTAAAGAACTCTGGCTTGATTATGAGTATGTCTTCCTGTCTTGACTAGGATTTGACCTCAGAATATAACAGTTTTTCTCATTCCTTATCTACTTGCCAGTGATTGAGAAAAACACCCTGGTGCATAGTCAACACCAGTGACTTGATTCACTTTGCCTACTAATTTAGTAGGGTTTTTGTTTTTTGGGTTTTTTTACTACTTGCTAAGACTTCTCTATGTTCATAAACATAAGTAAGAAATATTATAATAATTGTATTTATATAATGTATATAATATTCATATAATTATATAAGAAATATTAAAATAAAATTATAGATAAAATATATCAGTAAAATAGTAATGATTCTAATACTCACATAGGAGTTTTTTGGATAAATTAAAATAATACACTTAGAAGAAAACCCTCTTTGGAGCTGTGACAAACTTCACTCTCTGTGTAGACTTTTCGTTGTGTGCACCAACATGTTTTCCTCTGCTTATCCTATTAAACACTGTTTTGTATTTGTGGATAGTTCCTAGGTATTTGAGAAAACTAATATTCTGAACAGATTACCTATCTTTATCACAGGTGTGTTATTTTCCTTTGAAAATAAGACCTGCTTCAGGGTTCTGTCTGGTATCTGAATTCTAACTGATAGCACACGCTTGAGCTGGGATGAAAGGGACCCAGGGCGTGGTGCCAGGGTAGATGATCAGATGGTCCAGTTTGTCACCACACTCTCCTTCACACAAATGTTGTGGCCCTGACTCCTATGAAACTCAGAAGCAGATATATAAAGCTCTGACAGGGAGTGTTCTAGTTCTAGAGAAATAATGCCAGTTTGTTATATTCATTTCCACATAGATTCATTGGGAATATTTCCATGTAATTAAATTACTATAAGAACAAAGCACTGGAATTTGTTGTTAATTTAACTTTGGGTTTCCTATCTGATGTGTGTGTTCCAGATTATACCTTAGATATATGTCATCCATTACATAACAATTTCAATGTTATGTCCACTCATACTATTTGTAAAATATTCTACCTATGTGGTAAGTGGGGGGACAAGGTTACTGAAAAGAAAGGAAAACCCTTGCTCTGCCAAGTTCAAGATACTTCATTAAATTTAAGGAAAGCATAAGACTGGCACTGGGGCACAGTGTATGCCACCACCTGTACACTGGCCTCTTGTGTTGGAGTGCTGGTTTGAGTCCCAGCTGCTCCACTTCCAACCCAGCTTCCTGCAAATGCATCTGGGAAGGCAGCAGATGAAGACCCGGTTCCTTGGCCTCTGTCATCTATGCACGAGACCAGCTCTGAGTTCCTTGCTTCAGCCTGGCCCAGCCCTGGCTGTTGCAGCCATTTGGGGGGTGAACCACAGGATGGAAGATACCCCCCCACCTCTCTCTCTCTGCCTCCCTCTCTTCCCCCATCTCCATCTCTCTGCTTTTCAAATAAATAAATCTTTAAAAAATAACGTGATGAAACAGGAAAAATAAATCTGTTTTCCCTAACGACTATTGTCATTCAGTACGTATGATGAAGCACTGTGCTTTCTGAGCCATGTTAATTGGGGTTCAGACCACTATACTGACTCTGGGATTATTGTTTTTGGTGATGACAGCACATACAGGAAGGACGACTCCATCAGGACATCACCCCTGGGTAACGTGCAATGGGCAAGGTCGTTATGAAACTGTATCATGTGGTTACTTCTTATGATTTCTTTTTTCAAAAAAAATAGATTTATTTATTTGAAAGAGTTATAGAAAGACAGAGAGCCAGAGCCAGAGTGAGAGTGAGAGTGAGAGTGAGAGTGAGAGAGAGAGAGAGAGAGATCAATCTTCCATCTGCTAGTTCAGTCCCCAAATGGCCACAATAGTCAGGACTAGGCCATGTTGAAGCCAGGAGCCTAGAACTCCTCTCCCATATGGGTTACAGGCCCGAGCACTTGGGCTATCCTTCACTGCTTTCCCAGGTGCATTAGCAGGGAGCTGGATCGGAAGTGGTGTAGCCAGGACTCCAACAGGCACTCATATGAGATGCCAGCATCGCAGGCCAAAGGCAGCAGCTTAACCCACTATGCCACAATGCCAGCCCCATTTTTTAAATTTCTGTACCAGTATGTCTCCACAATGGAACACTGAGGATACTAACTGTACGAATATACAGAAGAAGGAAATCTGAAAAGCTCCCAGTTATAACCATTCTGAAATCATCAAACTTCATTGTTGTAATCAAAGTAAGCCAATAAATCTCACAAAAGGAAATTTTCAGGAGGCCAAGAAATAAGGCTGTTGGAGAAAAGCATTGCTTCTTTCAATGTGCAACTCAGCGGTCTTCAGATAGTCCTTGGAGTTGTGGGCGAGCTTCAACATGACGCAGGGCACTGGAGGAGCTGCACCTCTGCGTCACGAGCCTGTGTGGACTGTGGGGAGCAACTGGGAGCAACTCAGACTAGACTAAGTTACTGGAATTAAGACTTATTCTATGCATCTGCTCTCCCACAATATGGCGCTGGGAGAGGAGAAAACAGCTTCTACGCAGCTGCCTCTTGCCAACTTGAGTGATGACCTCCAGGAGCTGATCCTGCTCCTGATTGGAGGAGAGCAGCGTACTCAGCGTGTGGGCAGCCGAGTTGGGATTGGCGGAAGAGGACTATAAAGGAGGAGAGAGACAGCATGCACCAGGAACATCTAAGGGGAACATCTATCTGAAGGAACACCTGTGCAGCCCCCGAGAGAGCCGGCCGGCGGTGTGCCGCTCCCCCGCGGAAGTGGGGAAAGTGGCTAGGGGGAACCGCCCTTCCACGGAGGTGGAGGGACGGTAGCCAACCCGGGAAGAACCAGCAGCAAACCCGGGAAGGGCCGAGCAGACAAAAGAACAGCGCAGGGTCCTGTGTCGTTCCTCCACGAAGAGGGGGAACGACAGTGGACTGCACATTAATTCCATGATAAGCTATTTAAGGCGTAGTGCAGAACTGAAGATAAAGTATCCCCATCCTGCTAATGAAAGCAAAGTGCTGTTAGAATGAACACGAAGCAGCACTTCAGCCAATTCCGCCATCACGGCTGATCAGTGCGGCGTGATTAGAGTGAGTCAGCCTCCTTTCAAGTGAGGCTCCTTTGCATCCATCAGCGTGCCAGAAAGGAAAAGATTTGCTCAGCTTAAAATGAAGCGAATTAATAGCAAAATCTTTTAAGTGGTATTCAGAGCTTTGTAGCAAATTGTGTGTTCTGGTTCCATACTTTGTAGCACTTTATAACCCTTGCTTCCTGCCATGGGTGCAGTGACAAAAGCATCCCAACCCCTGAAGCCGTCTCCTCCCTGCTCTCAACAGCTGTCCTTGCAGATCACCTCTCGGCACCCACAGCATTCCCCAGACAC
Organism: Oryctolagus cuniculus; assembly: GCF_964237555.1. Lineage (NCBI taxonomy): Eukaryota > Metazoa > Chordata > Mammalia > Lagomorpha > Leporidae > Oryctolagus > Oryctolagus cuniculus. The sequence goes on along the minus strand of NC_091444.1, from coordinate 103,872,077 downwards.
TCTCTGCAGGACTCCTATGGGAAAATGTTCTCCCCAGTACTCATTGTTTCCATTCTGCTCAGTGTTGATGTCTTCCCTTAGAGCTTGCAAACAAAAGCAAGCTTCTTTAAGAGGGAGAGGGGGAATCATTGAAGGTACCTGCGTTGTTGATCAGCAGGTTAAGCTACTGCTTGCAACTCCAGCTACTCTACCTAGCTTCCTGTGGCCAGAAAGCAGCAGAAGATGGCCCAAGCACTTGGGCCCCTGCTACACACATGGAAGACCTAGATGGAGTGCCAAGGTCTTGGCTTTGGATTGACCCAACTCCAGCCATTGCAGCCATTTGAGGAGTGAACCAGTAGATGGTAGAGCGTGCTCTCACACTCTCTCAGATAGGTAAATAGATAGATAGATAGATGTATATATATAGATATATCTTCCTCTCTCTGTAACTCTCCTTCTCAAATAAATAAATCTTTAAAAAAGAATGAACTATTGGAAACATTGGATCATATATGAAGTGTTTTCAGAGACACAAGAACCTGCCACTTTTTTTTTTATAAAAAATGATTAATCACTAATTACTCATTTTTGAATTGGGAAATGATGTTGATTCTTGATTATAACTGGCAGAACCTTCAACTGCAGCAGTGCCTAAATTTTTGGAGCTCAGTCTCCCAGTGTACACAATCCAACCTTGGCTCTTCTTTTTCCTAGGAATCCACCCCCGAAACTAAGGCAGCCTGAGCTGTGGTCTGCAGAATTCAATGACTTTATCAGCAAGTGAGTAAGGTGGAGAAACCATCCACTGTGACTTTGAAATATGGTTTTTACAGCAGCGCCACTGCACATCTCGGACCCTTCCCATTTCTTCTCTGTTCAGCAACCCCAGAGGTTTTCATTACATTCTTTGAAAGAAGCATCCATTGGGTCTTCCAAATGTCCAGTGAATTTGTCCTTGTTCAGAGCATGGTGTCAGGGTCCTGTGTGTTTACGTACCCATAGCTCTGTTTCTATGCTTGCCTGTCACCCCCGGACACGCTCCCCAGCCACGCTCCCCAGCCACCTGCCTTTTGTCAGTGTCCCATCACCATCTCCACTTGCTCAGCCATAATCTGTTTGGTCGGTTGCTTAATTTTCCAATTCTTTGCATTGTGAATACTCATCACAATGAGAACCTTTTCATTGCAATTGGTGAATCAGACAATCATATCTGTAATATGCCTATGCCTGTGAAATTCAATGAACATTTAAATGGGATGAATATTTGGCCAAGAGCTTTCCTCCACATGACTGAATAGCAACTGGGAATCTGCTGTTTCTAGAAATCTGTCTTACAGACCTTCTTCACAGTTTTTATTCTGCCTTCACCTTAAATAGATGAAGTGATGGATGACCGACCCCTGGTTGGTCAGTCAGCGAGGGGTCAGTAGGAGGTAATTTGCCAAACTCCACAAAGGAAATGCGACTCTCCCACGCGATTTGAGACATGTTGCTAGCTGTCTCTTTAATAGAATCCAGCTCAGAGCATGTGCTAGTGATGTTGTCAGGTGAAAGCGTAGGCGTGAAAGATCATCAAGCCTCCTTGTGTTCTCGCAGACTCTTTTCTCTCAGCCTCTTGGTAGAAGATGCTGAATATACTAAACAGATGTGGCCACATCCGCCAGTGGATGGAAGATCTCCCTCTTTGTCTTCCCCTCTGTCTCTGTCGCTCTGACTTTCAAATAAATAAATCTTAAAAAAAAAAAAAAAGAGAGAAAAATCTCAAGTCTGTTCAAATCCTCCTCCTGAGATGTTGATTCAGGTGCAGTCTCTGGCCTTATCCTTTCGTGTGAATATTTTCTGGGTTAAACCTGTAAAGAAGTGCATTATGCATTAATCCATCCTCAAAAAACACCCGACTTGAGTTTAAACATCCTCGGAGGATTTGGTCTCGTCACATGACTTAGCAGTTTTCTCAGATAGAAAGAAATAGATCGACTGAGAAGCCTTTGAAAGGATTCATGGAGGGAAAGAGAAAGTTTGAATGATTTTAAATAAGCATAGAAGCTGGAAGGACTTCCTTGTCACTTGTCTGCCTGCTGACTTCCGGCTGACGGTAGAGACTGTATGTCATTACCCCGTGCACTAATAACAGCCACCGGGAGACTGGGAGGTGATGTGCAGTCAGCATTGTGGCCGCATCATCCCTCACAGATGTGCGCACCTCCACAAGCAGGTGCTTCCTCATGGATTGTGGCTGAATAATCCTGAGATGTGCCTGGGCTGACCACTTGTGAGGAGTGTCACTCTCCCGTGTTAGTGTTTCAGGAAGGTGAATACTAGTTGGAAAACTCTAACTTATTTAAGAATCATGTGTTCCTTTTTGCCAGTGCAGGTGCTTGACTAAAGACTATGAAAAGCGTCCAACAGTGTCAGATCTCTTGCAGCATAAATTCATTACTCAAATCGAAGGCAAAGATGTGATGCTACAAAACCAGCTCATGGAATTCATTGACATTCATCACCGTGTGGGAGGCACAGAAAAGGCCAGGTAATCAGGTACTATCTTGACCTCACAAGCTCTAAAGAGCTTTATAATGCCGTCGTTGTGTCAGTCAAAAAGTAAATGAAAATAACACATTGAAGTGGCCTGGTTGTGAGTGAGAGGTGATGGAACACTTGCGTGCAGAGTGAGTGTCCCATGCGTGTGGCTTTCTGAAATTGGTAGAACTCTTGGCAGCGTATCTTCAGCAACTCCATCAGAACGGTGAAAGTATTATTCTTCAATAGACGATGAGTACTGGTGTGTGTTTTCTTATATATTTTGCTGGCCTGTAAAGTTACAGTCGTCAGATTTGGGATTTTGGCAGTATGACGTGTCTTTCCCCTGATTAAAATGTGTTTTTAAATTAGCTTTAATCTCTTTATACTTACAATTTGGATTTTGATAGTATATATGTTTATTGTAGGAAACTCAGAAGATAAAGACAAGTACACAAACAAAATTTAACAGATAGAACATTTTAATCTATAACTTGTATCTTTGTGGTTTGGATATATATTTTAAGAAAGAAATCAAAATAATATTTATATGTGTTCTGGAGCTTTTTTTTCTTTCATTGGTTAGTGAATATCCATGTCAGTAATTATCCTTCTGCCACAAATTTGGTAATAGCTACACGGTATTCCCCTGCCTGACCAGTCAATGATGCATTTAAATAATCTTCTATTATTAAACATTTAGATTGTTCCCAATTGTTTTTACGCTTAACATATAGCACTGTAATGAGCAGAGTTGTACACAAATCTTTATAGTTTCCTTAAGATAGATTCATATAGATAGTATTGTTAAATCAAATACTAGTGTTTTGTAATTTAAATTCACTGTTAAGAATCCTATTAGCTTCCTATCAAGAACGTATCACTGTTAGGAGTTGGGAGAAGTGAATAGAGAATAGGACAGGGCTTATTTGAATTCCTGTTGTAGATTTACATATTGAATCTCTGTCTCTTTTTTTTTTTTGGTGCATATTAAGGACTGGACACTGTATATGGACTTTCTTTTCTACATGATTTTATAGTAACTCTTAGAAAAATGTTTCCTGACAGCTCATTTTCACACCAGAGAACTGACATTTCAGAGGTTAACTGACTTGTGCAAGGTTGCACAGGTACTGAAAGACTTAGCAGGGACTCAAACCCTAATCCCAAAGCCCAAGCTTTATGCACATGAGGGACTAACCTAAGACTGTGGAGGATCCTGGGACACCTATGATAACATATACACTTACATGAGTTTCCTGCCTTGCTAGAGAAGCAGAACTTACACACCTTCCATGAGAAAAAATGAGATCTCTGTGTGAGAAAATGAAGGAAACATAGTGAGGAGTGGTCATAGGCTCACCCCCATCCCCACAGTGAGGGGCGGTCATAGGCTCACCCCCATCTGCATGTTGATATGAGTGAATGCAGTTGCATGCTCTAGCATAACCCTGTCCTTCCTGAAACAGACAAGAAGCATGCAGGCAAAATAAGCAAAAACTGAGATGTTAACGTTGTGTAGGGGATCTGAGATTTTGCCCTACTTGAAGTTAACAGGTTGGCCTTCTAGCTTCATGAATACCTGCAGAAGACATAAGACTCCTGGCTCAGGGACAAAGGACTTTATTACTCACAGCTAAGCTGACAGCATGAGTGCTATGTTCACATTGGTTGTCGCTGCCCCTAAGACCTAGAGATAGTGTGGAGTGGCCTAGATGGGTGCAGTATGCACAGTGGGCTTGCCTCATGGCTGGAGAGCCCTGAGCTTAGGAAACTAGTCTTCTAAAAGAGATGCTATCAAACTTGTCCAAAGTTTGCACTGGATATGTGTGTGTGTGTGTGTGTGTGTTTATCAGGAGAGACAGAACACATACATACACACACACAGACACAGAGAGACAGAGAGAGAGAGAGAGAGAGCACTCCCATCTACTGATTCATCCCCCAAATCCTACAGTGGCTGGAGCTGGGCTATACTAAAGCAGAGAGTCAGGAACTCAGTCCAGCTCTCTGTCAGCAGGTACCCAGTCACTTGGGTCATCGTCTCTTCCTGCGTTGGCAGGAAGCTGGAGTTGAGGCTGGAGCTGGATGCTGAACTCAGGTACTCTAATGTGGAACACCAGCGTCTTAACTGCTAGAGTAAACTCCTGCCCAAAGGGATGTTATCTTTACCATCCAGAACAGCAAATAAAACTACCATCTATCCTGGAGAGAGACAGTATTTTTTAACTTGCAAGACTGTTGGCTGCACACACATCGTGGAAAATATCATCAGGAACAACATCTAATACAAGACCTACAGAAACACGAGAAACCCAGAGAGAACCATCTCCCAACAGTCAAACATTATAAGAAGTCTGGTGAACTACACAGATTTATACTCTACATTTGGTGCTGCTAGTTCTAATGACCAGAGTTTAAAGAGGCAGGTGTTAGGCACAGTAGTTAGGCATGGTGCATCCCGTATTGGAGTGCCTGGGTTCAAGTCCTTACTCTGCTTCCAGTCCAGCTTCCTGCTAATGTTCAGCCTGTGAGACAGCTCACGAATTTCAGGTCCTGCTGTTGTGGGCTGGGTTGGGCCTAAATTAATATCCCAGGCTCTTGCCTTTTGCTTAGATGAGAGTTCTAAGTACAGGCACTAACATGGCATGCAGCATAATGAGGTTTATTTACAAAGTGAGAAGAATATACAAACACATGAGAGCTTCATTTAGACAGAGTGGGCCAGGAAAGGTCAAAAGGGGGAATTTCATACTCTGCTTTGCCTGTCCTGGGTCCGTGAGGTGGAAAAGAGAGAAAACGCGCCCTCCTCTTACGAGCTTTGAAAAGGGGAGTGGTTACATGGTACTGCCCCCAGGTCCCAGGGGAGGGGAGCTGCATCTTGGGGAGGGGTCCTCTGATTGATGATAGGACTACATGGGGGTGGGATAGGTGTGGCCTCCAGCTCATGAACTTAATCTATCTCCCCAACTTTTCCCATCTCACTGCTATCTGATGGAAAATCTCTCTTCTCACTGTCTGTGTGTATCCACCTGTCTCTCTGTCTTTCATATAAACAAAAATAAGTAAATAAATTTTAAAAGATTATAGAAAACTACTATATATTAGACACCAACTTAGATTCAATACTTTTGATTTTGGAGTTGTGATGTGTGTTCTTGTTTATCCTGTTAAAAATTCAGAATATGGGGCCGGCGCCGTGGCTCAATAGGCTAATCCTCCACCTTGCGGCGCCGGCACACCGGGTTCTAGTCCCGGTTGGGGCGCCGGATTCTGTCCCGGTTGCCCCTCTTCCAGGCCAGCTCTCTGCTATGGCCAGGGAGTGCAGTGGAGGATGGCCCAGGTGCTTGGGCCCTGCACCCCATGGGAGACCAGGAAAAAGCACCTGGCTCCTGGCTCCTGCCAGGATCAGCGCGGTGCGCCGGCTGCAGCGGCGGCCATTGGAGGGTGAACCAACGGCAAAAGGAAGACCTTTCTCTCTCTGTCTCTCTCTCTCACTGTCCACTCTGCCTGTCAAAAAAAAAAAAAAAAAAATTCAGAATATGCATCCATACAAGAACAAATTTCCTTACTCAATTATGGGAAATTTGCAGTAATTTTTCTTTTAGATATTGATCTTATTCTTTTTATTTTTTTCTCCTGAGTGGCAAATGTTGGAACTTCCTACTTTAACTTGCGTGTCTTATAAATCCTCTTTCACTTTTGTCACCCATTTATCAATCTTTTAAAATTCTGGGTAAATTCTTCAGATTTGTTTCCTATGCACTAATTCTCTCATGGAACTGGACCTCGTCTAGAAGTCACCGTATATATTGATGTTTATGCTAATTCTATATCAACGTCTAGAATTTCTTATAGTTCTATCTTTATAATCAAGTATTATTTATTCATATCTTATAAGGTATTCATATATCACATAAAGTCCCACATCTAATAAGGAATTGACAGCTTGAACCAGGGACTTTGAACACTGAGTAACTGGTTGGGTAACACTTTAGTTTATTTTTCGTTTGTGAATCCTTTGAAATATGTTGCAAAGTTGTCTTATGTTCTGGCCTGAAAACTATACATTCTGGGGCAGGAAGGCTAATTGCAACAGAACCACAAACACAGCCGGTATTTCTGGCCTAAGAAACAACTGTATTTGTGTGACTAAGTCCTTATAGATATTCATATCATGTAAGGCACAAATAAAGAATAAATGGCTAAAAAGAGTTGAAACAATGAGAAATTCCAGATATGAAAATGGAGATGTTGATACAGAATTGGCATACAGATCCATATACAGCTGACATTTTGTATCTGGTTATTCATATCTGACTATTCATGTATGGCTAATTTCTTTTTTATAATGTAACTCCATTCTTTTTCTCTTTGACCTTAAAGATTTTTTTAATGTTACTTTCAGATTTGCATTTCAATAAGAGTGACTTGTCCTGATTATTGAGCTCATTCTTTTACTTAATATATGATTTGCTTCTGTAGATGAGCATTTTATCTGCTGTCTCCTATCCTGAAAGAGGGTGCTTCTGTTTTGTTTTCCCTTTCCCTCTGTGTTCTCTTTTGCTTTGGGTGTTTCGCCCTGACCGCAGTCTGGCTTATAGATTCCCCGGTCCAGAGTGCTACTCCCCACCATGATTTGAAGGATATTGATGACCCAGGCCCTGAGCTGGTGGGAAGTGGACTCTGGGTCTGTGGTCCATCTTGGAGTCTCAAGCACTTGACTCCATACCCAAGGAAGCAGGTGCAGGTGTTTTCCAGTCTTCTTTCCAGCTGAGGCATCCCACACATCCAGTCCCGTTCTTCCCACACGCCGAGGTCATGGCCTTCCTTGTGTGTGGGGTGATTTCTTTCCTTTACCCTCCAGTCCTCTCCTGCCCATTTCTGGTCCTGAACGTGGAGTCAGCTTGCAGTTTCTGCCCTCTGACCCAATGTGTCTGGTCTGTTAGGTCCACTGTTATGCTCATCTTGTTGTAGGAAACAAATTTGTCTTTTTAATTCTATTTTTAAAAATTAAAAAGTTTTATTTCTCATGAGTTAAAGAAGAGTTTAAAGCGTTAACTACCGCACTCCCTTGACCACAGGTCTTAGACCAGCGTCAAAGGAAGGGGAACAATTTTCCTGCCCTCGGCGTGCATAGACTCATCTCACACTGCTGAGATGGACTCAGACAAAAGAAGAGACTCAGCTATGTCCCTGGCAGCACACTGGGCAAAGACATCTTTTTTTTTCTTTTAAAAGGTATTTATTGTTTGAAAGGCAGAGTTACAGAGAGACAGAGGGGCAGAGAGAGAGAAAAAAGTCTTCCATCTGCTGGTTCACTCCCCAAATGGCCACAACAGCCAGAGCTGTGCTGATCTGAAGCCGGGAGCCAGGAGCTTCTTCTGGGTCTCCCACGCAGGTGCAGGGCCCAAGCACTTGGGCCATTTTCCACCTCTTTCCCAGGCCATAGCAGAGAGCTGAATTGGAAGTGGAGCAGTTGGGACTTGAACCAGTGTCCATATAGGATGCTGGCACTGCAGGCAACGACTTTACCCACTATGCCAAAGAGCTGGCCCCCAAAGTCATCTTCTTGAAGATCATGCAAAGCTCTTTGATTTGTCACAGTTCTTGACATTGGAAAATTGATAAAAAAAAATCTGATAGTACTAAGTCAACATTGCTAAATGAAAGCTGAGATTGTTCAGTACATGGTAATAACCTTCAGAATTGAATTGAAATATGTTCCTGGTGGGATGATTTTTTAAAAATTAATGTTCAGCTGTAAAGAAAATTTTCCTTTTTTAAAAAAGAGATTTACTTTATTTATTTGAAAGGCAGGGAGAGGGAGAGAGAGAGAGAGAGAGAGAGAGAGGTTGATTTTCCATCTGCATGTTCACTCCCATAATAACCACAACAGGTGGGCCTAGACCAGGCTGAAGCCAAAATCCAGGAACTCCATACTGGTCTCCTATGTGAGTGGCAGGGACCCAAGTAATTGAACCATCATCCACTCTCTTCTCAGGTACAGTAGCAAGAAGCTGGATCAGAGGGGGAGCAGCCCAGGACACAGACAGGCATTCTGATATGGGATGCCATTGTCAGAGTGAGGATGCGTGTATGCATAACACCTGCCTCCATGGTGCACTCCTGAAACCATGGGAACGCATTTTTGCAGGAGTTAAATTGACTGTGTAGGAGTGCAGACTGAATCAGAAGACTTTGAATTATAAAATATTTTAAAAGAACAGTTCTACTTTTTGATTCTAGTATTTTAAAATATTCAATTATCTAGTTTAATGAGAATAGATACAAGTCATTTGTAATTGAAATGAACTGTTCAGCATTCTTGACTAGAACAGTTCAAGCCAATGTAAAAAGAAAAGCAATTGAATGAAAAATAGGAGATGGCTCAGAGGTCAGAGAGTCAGGCAGAAGGCCAGGCTTGGGCGTGAAGCAAAGGGAGCTGGGAGTGTCCACAGCCAGGTCGTCCGTGAGAGCGGCTGGCTCAGAGGCACCCCTGATGCCATCCACCTACCCCTGACTTTTCCCCAGCAGCACTGGTCTCTTGAATGCCACACAAAACTCAAAATAGTTGCGAGCTAACTTAGAGCTTTGTGTCACTCCCAGAAGATTCTAAGTCCCTGCCTGGGCCACCTGATTTTCACTTCCACACTGCAGGGGAAGTCACGTGGTGAGAAACACCTGCCCCCACCTCTTTCCAGTTCTAGGGGGAGGCAGAGCTCCATGCCGCAACCAGCCTGGGATTTCTCCCCATGTCAGCGGCGTCTTGTGAGCTGCTGAAGCAGTGGAAGGAACCCATCACAGGGAGTATTTAAACAGGTTCTTGAATGTTTGCCCCAAAACTATTTTTAAGCCATAATTTGCATGCCTTGTAAACAAAGAAAAATCCTATCCCAATATCTGCTTGAATGAGAACAAATCTCAAATTAAAATTTCTTTCGGTTGAAGCTGTATTGTTGGCATGTTACCATTTTAAATTTCTTTGTGTTTCTATACAAAGCAAAATAGCTTTTAATATTTTACTTGACCTCAATATATGCTAATGGTGATTAACTTCGCTGTATATCAGTTGTTATGTTTTGCACATAATTACATAGACAAAAAGGGAATACTTATAAGGTTTGGTAACACAAATATAGTTTTCCTTAGACCAAAAGTGCCAGCTGCGCTTGTGGCTCTTTTAGAATCAGCCTTCCTGCCGCAGAATATAAGACAATTTTAGACATATCTCAAAGAATTCACAAATGAAAGACAAAGTAAAATGTTACCCAACCATTCTGTGCTTGAAGCGCCTGATTTGAACTGTCAGTTCTTTATTAGGTATGAGACTTTGTGTGATGTAAATTTGCTCAAATAGGGCCTTGGTTTAACAAAACTGAACAAAGAAAAGAGAAAGCAGGAAAATCAATAGGAAGTAATAATAGGGTTCTTTCAATGCAATACAATGCATGACGCCCTTGTACTTCTATTTTCTGGGCAAGACAATTTTTTCCTAATGGTTGTGACTCTATCATGGTGAGAATTACTCACATTATAGAACATTTGCCCCTTTTTCTTAACATATGAGACTTACAAATGCACCCCCAGCTGCTTTAGAAACAGCCATCTTTGCAGTTCCTATCTCTGCCCAAGTGTTGCAAAGAACCTTCAGAGTCACCATTTCTGCTGTGGTTTAGAGGCAATTTGAGTCCTTATTCGTGCAGACATTTGAATCTCACAGTCATAAATTAATGGTAAAAGGGTGAAAACTTACAGAATTTAACATGTGGTGTAGTCTGGAGGGAGGTCCTTAGGTCGCTGGGATGTGCGCTCAGAGGGCAGCCTTCATGAGAGAGTTGTTGTAAAAGCCAAGTTGGGCTCCTCTCTCTCTCCCACCCCCTTCCTCCTTCCTGTCTTGCTATGTGACCCTGTACACACACTGCCATCATGGCTCTATCAGTGAGCAACACAGCTACTTTTTATCTGTGATAGACAAGGTAGGCTAGTGGCTGGAGTTTGAATATGCTGGGATGAAGAACCTATTGAGAAGTATTGGTTTCTATGTTTTGTGGGTTTTTTTTTTAAAGATTTATTTATTTATTTATTTGAATGGCAGAGTTAGAGAGAGAGTGAGGGAGAGGTCAGAAAGAGAGAGAGAGAGAGCTCTTCTATCCACAGGTTCACTCCCCCAAATGGCCACAATAGCCAGAGCTGGGCCAACCCCAAGCCAGGAGCCAGGAGCTTCTTCTGGGTCTCGCATGTGGGTGCAGGGGCCCAAGCACTTGGGCCATCTTCTACTGCTTTCCCAGGCCACAGCAGAGAGCTGAATTGGGAAGTGGGGCAGCCAGGACTTGAACTGGTGCCCATATGTGATGCCAGCGCTACAGGCAGCAGCTTTGGTCACTACACCACAGCACCAGCCCCAGCTCTGTGGGTTTTAAAAAAAATTATTTGGAGGCCGGCGCCGCAGCTCACTAGGCTAATCCTCCGCCTTGTGGCGCCGGCACACCGGGTTCTAGTCCTGGTCAGGGCGCCGGATTCTGTCCCGGTTGCCCCTCTTCCAGGCCAGCTCTCTGCTGTGGCCAGGGAGTGCAGTGGAGGATGGCCCAAGTGCTTGGGCCCTGCACCCCATGGGAGACCAGGAAAAGCACATGGCTCCTGGCTCCTGCCATTGGATCAGTGCGGTGCGCTGGCCGCAGCGCGCCGGCCGCGGCGGCTATTGGAGGGTGAACCAACGGCAAAGGAAGACCTTTCTCTCTGTCTCTCTCTCTCACTGTCCACTCTGCCTGTCAAAAAAATAAAAAATAATAAAAAAAATTTATTTGGGGTGTATATATGAATTCGTGCAAGTGCTTATATGGTAAGTAAGATTTTATTCTAGAAGATTCCAATCTATTCTTAGCTAAAATAAAAGTTAAGAGTACTCATGGTACCAGAAGCAGCGGCAGGGCTGCTCGCCTCTCAGGAGAAGACAAGAGTTTTGACACAGAGAAGTCAGGTTTATTCAAGAGGTCGGCAGCCTGAGGAGAGGGTGGGCTGTCCTGTCATGAACACTCTCTCCAATTTTCAGGCTGGCAGGAGAGCTGTTGAAGGGAGCAGAAAGAGGAGGTACATGGAGGTCAGGAGCAAAGCGTCAAAGAACAGGGCCAGCTGAGTGCTGGCCGCCAGCCAGGCAGCAAGAAGCTGGTTGGCATCACAGTGGTTGTGTTCAGCTTGCAGTCGTAAATCCAGTCCTCAGGACATGCTGACTGGAGCCCGATTACCTTTGCAACCTCAGCCAGCTTTCTCAAGCCGGGTTTCTGTCATCCTCAAGCAGGCCTCATTTACCTGTTTAGTTAAACATCAGTCTTACCTGCTAAGTTAACCGTCAGTCTGATATGTTGCACAGTCAGCATTAGTTTTGACAAGCAAAATGGAATTATTTAAGCTACGGCTACACTAGAAGGAAATATCTCCTGAGGGCTGGTGCTGGTGGCTGCATCTGTGCACGGTGGAGAACTCAGGGACCAACACACAAATCGGAGGGGGATGGATACAGAAAGGACCCCTCTGGGACCATGATAGTAGGAAAAATAATGATAACGTACCCTTTCCCCTGAAATGTGTCCTTATGCCTGTCTTCACCATGTCCCCTCCTGGAAAAGTTCCCAGAATAAGAGCTAAATAGCTTTTAAGGATGGTCTCCAGGAATTCGGAAAGGAATAGGCAATAAGTGTTCCCTGGAGAAGGCCACACGAGTACCTCTGCTGCTGAGTAGCCCTAACGGGATCTAAATAAACAAGAAGAGGAGGTGGCTGATGTGCAGAAATAACAAAGAAATTTAAGAGTAGTTTTCATGGAGGCTGCACAAGGAGACAGAGCGAGGAACCATCACATTGGCACAATCTGCCATCCGTGTTGACTGACAGTTCTGGACAGAACGAGGAGCAAGTGGGGAGACACTGCCCAGGACTGTGTCGTGCAGCCGGGGCCAGCACTCACTATCCTAACACCTGCTTCATTCCTTGTGCTTATCATGCCACTGCCTTCTTTCTTTATTAAAAAAAAATTCTTTTCATTTTATATATATATATATAAAAAAGAACAGAGATCTGCTATCTGCTTGTTCACTCCCTTGAATTCCTGAAACAACCAGGGCTGGATAAGACCAAAGCTAGGAGCCTGAAATTCCATCTGGTTCTGCCATATGGTAGCAGGGACTCAAGTACTTGAACCCCATTACTGCTGCCTTCCAAAGTGTGCCTTTACCAGGAGATGGACTCAGCAGCAGATCCAGGTCCCAAACCCAAGCACTCTCACGTGGGATGCAGGCATCCCAAGCAGCATCTTACCTGCCACACCAAACCCCTGCTCCTTCTTGTTTCCTCTGAAGAATAATCATGCAGTCGTACATTGTTATTGATGGAAGGGAATGTTTAATATGGTTCTGGATTTTAGAGATCAGAAAACTAAAGCCCAGAGAGATTAAATCTTGTCTTCTGAGACAACATCCAATTAATGGCCAGCCCAGGGCCATAATTCAAATATGATTTCCAGACCAGTGCTTTTACAGGTTTCTGTATTCCTCACTAGTAATAAAAGTTAGGAGACACAAAACTGATGATGTAGCCAGTTTTGTATGTCTTTTGGTAAATGGGCACTGTACGCTGAAATTTTAGCTCATTTCTTTGATGTGCTGCAATTAGGGTTTGTGTTACCACACAGAATATTCAGTGGTCAAGGAATATTCTTGGTTCATGTTGTCCTAAAGATATGATTTGTTTACTTAAGCGTGTGCTCTGTGGAAATGATTGAGTTAAAATGGCTATCTGATGAATAGCACCCTTGATGTGTTTGGGATACAAGCAATAGGAGCTAGATTTACATTCTGTGTTGACTTGGGTGTTCATGATCCACATAGTGATCTTTGCATTTCTCATGTAAAGGTTCCCTCATCTGTGTGATGCGTTTAGAAAAAAGGTTCCCAACAAGGGCCAACAACACCACACCCAGAAACAAAGTCCTGTACTCATTTGCTTTGATCTTCCTACTAGAATTTACACTGCACAGTGAGGCTGTGTTTAGCTTTTTGTTTAATTCATGAGCTCTATGAGGGTCCTTCAAAAAGTTTGTGAAAAATGGATTTGAATGTAAATTTATTTTGATACAGAAAGCCATTTTGAAATCCAAGCCACTTTTTCTTCATAATATGTATTTTCCATGGACTTTCTAAAGACCACTCCTACACATGGATTTCAAACATTTTTTTCACCCAGATAAACTTATCTTTTAATTCTATTTCCGATGAATTTTTTGGAGTACCCTCATATGGTATCTGTTTTGCACTCTTTGGTTTAAACATTGAAGTTTAAAATGGCAAATCCAGGATGAACATTTGACACAGCAGTTGGGATGCTGCTTGGAAGACCTGCATCCCGTACCAGAGAGCCTGCTTTAAGTCCTGGCTCCTCTGCGTCCCACCCACCTTCCTCTAATAGAGCACACTCTGGGAGGCAGCAAGTGATGGCTCAGGTGGTTGGGTTCCTGCCACCCATGCGGAAGACCCAGATCGAATTCCTGGCCCAAGCTTGGCTGTTGCAGACATTTGAGGAATGAACCAATGGATGGAAGATCTCTGTCTGCCTGTCTCTCTGTCTTTCAAATAAAGTGAAAAGATAAATAAATAAGAAATTTAGAAATAAATAAAATGGCAGTCCTCAGTAGCCACCAGCACGCTGTACTGATGACTGTATTTCTCCTCTCAAGGCTGACTTGCCCATCACTCACTGAGACCCAGACTGGCCCCAGGCATTGTCTTTCCTTTCAGCCATGCAGTATTCTGTCCCTGAAATCTCCCTCTCTTCATTCAGGAGTACACTGCAAAACCAATCTCCCAGTCCATTCCCACAGTTCCACACATGTGTTTACATTGTCTTCCCTCTGTGGTCGCACACCCACACGTTGTGCTTCACATCCTGCGGTTGACTAGCTCTGTGTCTGGCCAAGTTGCTAAACTTCTCAGACTCCATTACACTTATTTGTGAAATGGGAACACCAGTAACACCTACCACATAAAGCATAAAAATGAATGAAACACCTACAGAGCACAAAGCACATGTGAACGTTAGCAATCACCATGTCTTTGTGGTTAGCTAGGTGCGCTTGTATTTCATGACTCTGAATCGTCCTTGTGTCTCTAGAATCCGGTTCCAGCACTATGCATGTAGAAAGTGCCCAGTAAATACATATGACATTGACCTGAAGAGTTTGGGTTGAGATCCAGAATAGATATATCTGATTTGGCTCTTCATAATCAACAGTCGCAATTTAGCTCTTTATTAACTAATTAGCTATTTATTACTTTAATATGAAAAAAAACAGAGATGCAGTGAATATGGAAGATTTTTGGAGGTGGAGGGAAGAAGGGTTTAAAATGTGGTTTTTATTTTCTAGAGAAAACCTTTTTTTATAGTTCTTTTTCGTGATTCCCTTGCTAGATTAGGGGCAGAAGCAAAAAGAGGACTTGGAGAAGCATGACATTGACAGTAGCATCTCATTCATTCCCGAAAGCTCTGTGGAGCTGCATGATGGGGTCAGGGTCCTTTCTCGAGAGCTGCACCACTGAGACACAGGGAGCTGGGCAGAAGGACTGTCAGGGCCTCTCAGCTTCATGTCTGTGCTGTTGAAACTTATTCATGCAGCGAGACAGTCCAAGGGGAAGCATTGTGTTCTCCAGGTGTGTGATGGTGGAAGTTAGGGACTGAATGGCTCCTTCCCTTCCATTATCCCAGACTTCTTACAACGGATACAGGTGATCCTACAGCTTTGGATCTCATGAGATCTATCATCTAATGATGGCTCATGAGAGAATGTTGTATTTTCTGTCTGAACTCTCCAATTATGGGGTTTGTAGTCTCATGACTACTGTTCATTTGAATATTTTACTTTAATTTTTAATTGGTTTATAACATATTCAAAGGTATATGTAGACAAAATTCTAAGAACATAATGATATTCCCTTCCTCCCTCCCTCCTACCCTCCTTCCTTTCCCCTTCTCTATCTCTTTTTGTATTTTTAGTTTTTGAGATGACATATTTTAAATGTACATTACAGTAAAAAGGCATAACACTTTACCAAATAAGAAGTTTAACAAGTGAAAAACAAAAAGACCCTAGTTTAGTGGGAATATAGACAATGGCTATAAACAATAGTTGAATGGAAAAATGACCATTTCACCCATGTACAGGAAATTTTAAAGTAATAACAGAGGGGCCAGTGCCGTGGCGCAGTAGGTTAATCCTCCGCTTGCAGCGCCAGCATCCCATATGGGCACCAGTTCTAGCCCCGGCTGCTCCTTTTTCAATCCAGCTCTCTGCTGTGGCCTGGGAAAGCAGTAGAAGAGGTCCAAGTCCTTGGGTCCCTGCACCCACTTGGGAGAACGGGAAGAATTACCTGGCTCCTGGCTTTGGATTGGTGTAGCTCTGGCCATGTGGCCATCTGGGGAGTGGACCAACGAAAGGAAGACCTTTCTCTCGGTCTCTCCCTCTCACTGTCTGTAACTCTACCTCTCAAATAAATAAATAGAAAATCTTTTTAAAAAGTAATAACAGATCATTAAAACTATAGTAACATAACATTCTTAACCATTGGCTTGACAAAGGTATAAAACAAAACTTTACAAAATTATATTTTCTGCAGTACTGATATACAGAGATTTCTTTTTTTTTTTTTTTTTTTTTTTTAAGTTTTAGCTCCCTCATATAAGGAGAACATGTGATATTTTCTTTCTGGGTCCATCTTATTTCACTCAACATGATGTTCCTCCAGTTGTGTCCATTTTGTTGCAAATGGTAGAATTTCATTCTTTTTTTATAGCTGAAAAATATTCCATTGTATATATGTACCACATTTTCTTTATCCATTCATCTCCTGATGGACACCTTGGTTGATTTCAAATTTTGTCAGTTGTGAACAGTGCTGCTATAAACATGGTGGTTCAGGTATCTCTTTGCTACCTTGTGTTCAGGTCTTTTGGATATATAACCAATAGTAGAATTGCTGGATCAAATAGTAAATCTGTTTCTATTTTTTTTTTATTTCCACACTGTTTTCTGCAATGGCTGCACTAATTTACATTCCCACCATCAGTGTGTAAGTGTTTCCCTCTGTCCACATTCTCACCAGCATTTGCTACTCTCTGTGTTTCGGATTTTAGCCATTCTCATAGGAGTGAGGTGATAGCTCATTGCGGTTTTGATTTGCATTTCCCTGATGGCTGGTGATGTTGAGCAGGTTTCCATATATTTGTTGGCCACTTGTATTTCTTCTTTTGAGAACTGTCTGTTGAAGTCCTTAGCCCATTTCTCAACTGGATTGTTTTTTTATTATTATTATTATTGAGTTTCTAAGTTGCTTTATGTTATGAATATTAATCCTTTGTCAGATAGGTGGTTTGCAAATATTGTTCCCAACCTGTTGGGTGTTTCCTCACTCTATTTATTATTTCCTTTACTATGCAAATCTGAGTTTCATATACTCCCATTTGTTTAGTCATGATCATTTTTTAAAAGATTTTATTTATTTATTTGAAAGGCAGAGTTACAGAGAGAATGAGAGAGAGGAAGAGAGAGAAAGAGATGTCTTCCATCTTCTGGTTCACCCCACAAATGGCCGCATTGGCAATGGCCTGGCCAGGCCGGAGCCAGGAGCCAGGAGATTCCTCTGGTCTTCCACATGGGTGCGATGGCCCAAGGATTTGGGCCATCCTCTGCTGCTTTCCCAAGCACATTGGCAGGGAGCTAGATTGGGAGTGGAGCAGCCAGGACTCTAACTGGCATCCATATGGGACACCAGCACTGTAGGAGGTGGCTGTACCCACTTTGCCACAGCACCAGCCTGTCTTGTTGCAGCAGTGGAGCTGGCCATTACTCATGTGTTTGTATTTCTACTCCATCTGGACCTGCCTCCATGCATCACTGGTCTCTGAGACTGGTAGACTGAACTGTGCTTTGTTCTTCTCTGCTTCTTGAGTCTTTTGAAGGATTAATGAACTTTAATTTATTTATCAGTGACCTTTGCATGTTACTTGAAAATCCAATCAAGAAGTACAAATAGAGAGTTATAAGGAAATCATTGGTTATTTTACTAATGGTATTACCCATTTTAGCTACATTAAATGGACTTCATTCTTTACTTGCTTTAAAAACATTTGTGGCTGGTGCCACAGCTCACTAGGTTAATTCTCTGCCTGCGGCACTGGTACCCCGGGTTCTAGTCCCAGTTAGGGCACCGGATTCTGTCCTGGTTGCTCCTCTTCCAGTCCAGCTCTCTGCTGTGGCCCAGGAAGGCAGTGGAGGATGGCCCAAGTGCTTGGGCCCTGCACCCCATGGGAGACCAGGAGAAGTACCTGACTCCTGGCCTCGGATCGGCGCAGCGCCGGCTGTACAGCCATTTGGAGGACGGGGACCAACAGAAGGAAGATCTTCTCTCTGTCTCTCTCACTGTCTAACTCTGCCTGTCCAAAAAAAAAAAAAATTCGTGAATTTTTCCCTTGATACATAATTATTCTGTTTATTTTTTGACAGGCAGAGTGGACAGTGAGAGAGAGAGACAGAGAGAAAGGTCTTCCTTTGGCCATTGGTTCACCCTCCAATGGCCGTCACGG
Source organism: Oryctolagus cuniculus (assembly GCF_964237555.1). Lineage (NCBI taxonomy): Eukaryota > Metazoa > Chordata > Mammalia > Lagomorpha > Leporidae > Oryctolagus > Oryctolagus cuniculus. Next base: position 103,853,949 of record NC_091444.1, on the reverse strand, counting down.
CCGCGCGCTACAGCCGGCGCACCGCTGATCTGAAGCCAGGAGCCAGGTGCTTCTCCTGGTCTCCCATGCGGGTGCAGGGCCCAAGCACTTGGGCCATCCTCCACTGCACTCCCGGGCCCCAGCAGAGAGCTGGCCTGGAAGGGGGGCAACCGGGACAGAATCCGGCGCCCCGACCGGGACTAGAACCTGGTGTGCCGGCGCCGCAAGGCGGAGGATTAGCCTAGTGAGCCGGCGGCACCGGCCGCATAATTATTCTGTTTAAAGAAGCACTTGAAAGTTACAGCATTTAACGTCATGGTATAAAATACCAAGAATCCAACAAATATATGTACTTCAAGAGAAAGAAAACACATTTTGCCAGGGCTGGCATTTGGCACAGTGGTTAAGTCACTGCTTGGGATGTCTATGTCCCATATTAGAGTACCTGGTTTGAGTCCCGACTCCTCCACTTCTGATCCAGCGACCTGCTGATGCACACCCTGGAAGGCAGCAAATGATGACTCAAGAACTTGGGTCCCTGCCACCCACATGGGTGACCTAGACCCAGTTCCTGCTGCTGGTATTTGGAGAGCAAAACAGTGGATGGAATATCTCTTTCTGTATGTCATCCATCTGTCAAGTAAACAAAAATAAATAAGTAAAAGTGCATTTCACTAAAAGAAACAAATTTCCTGAAAAATTCTGATGTACAGTCTTGGGCCTTTTCTCTTACAGGTGTTAACCATTAAAAAAAAATTACTGCAGGGACAGTCATTTTGCCTAACAGTTAAGGCACCCATATCCCATGTCAGAGCACCTAGGTTTAATTCCCCACCTGGCTGCCAGCTCCCAGGGTGTATATGACTGCTAATATACACCCTCAGAGGCAGTGGATGATGATTCAAGTAGTTGGGACCCTGCCACCCACATGGGAGACCTGCATGGAGTTTCTGATCCTGGCTCCAGCCCTGGTCTAACCATTGCCACATGCATCTGAGATGTAAGCCAGCAGATGAGAATGCTTCTCTCTCTCTCTCTCTCTCTCTCTCTCTCTCTCTCAAAATTAAAAAAGAAGAAGAAGAAGAAGATTAAGATTACAGAGAGAAAGCACATTCCCCCCTAAGGGATTATCAAGAGCCTTACTGTGATTATAAAGTCTGCAAGAAATATCACAAATATTGCCCCTTTGTGTCTTTCCCTGCAAATTAGCAATGGCCCAGGATTTGACTGAATCCATTTTTGCTCTTGTTGCCATACAAAGAAAAAGACACCTTTGGGTAGAATTACATTCACTATTGTGTCCCGCAGGACACATCTGAGAGCAGATGAATTTTTTCTTTTCATTCTCTCTCTCTCTCTCTCTCTCTCTCTCTCTCTCTGCAATGAAACAAGATATATGAATTGGATATAGCACAGCGGAGCTGTTTTTCCTGAGCGCCATCACATTTTTAATCCTCTAAATAGGTCTTTGTCACCGTGTCAAATGCCTTAGTGAGAGAATGTATTGATATTAACTTACTGGAAAAACTTGTGCTTTAAAGTAGATAAAATGTTTAGCCATTCTTTGGACAGGGGAAGGGGAGCGAAATATTTTTAAGGATCATAGTGAAGGTTTAGAACAGAACGGCTCAGTCTTTGAGTAGAATTCAAAACAACATTTCCTATTGCTGTGCATGCATGCACTATCTATCTCTGCCTGGTCAGATGCCCTAATCTTGTTTGCGTCCTCATTTATTTTTCTAATCTCTGCAAAAAAAAAAAAAGTGCAGAGAGGGAGGACTGCACTTAATAAAAGTTTGGGGTTGGAAAGGTTTTTTATTTACTTTGAAGTTAGATAATATACGTCTATGTAGATAAAGCTGAATTTTTTAAATGAAAAATCTGAGGTCAAAATTTTCCATGTTTTATCAGGAAGAGAGAGAGAGCAAGAGAGATTTAAGTGTGTACTCAACCTGGTCAACTGCAGGCTTGGAAATAGAAATTTGGAATAGAAGAAATTAGTTCAAAATGCTCATGAAAAATATGCATGGGACCGGTGCCGTGGCTCACTTGGTTAATCCTCTGCCTGCGGTGCCGGCATCCCATATGGGTGCCAGGTCCTAGTCCTGGTTGCTCCTCTTCCAGTCCAGCTCTCTGCTGTAACCCAAGAAGGCAGTGGAGGATGGCCCAAGTGCTTGGGCCCTGCACCCGCATGGGAGACCAGGAGGAGGCACCTGGTTCCTGGCTTCAGATCAGCGTAGCTCCAGCCATAGCGGCCATTTGGAAAGTGAATCAATGGAAGGAAGAACTTTCTCTCTGTCTATCTCTCTCTCACTGTCTAACTCTATCTATCAAAATTTTTAAAAAATGCTCCTTTAATAAAAAAAAAGAAAAATATGCATTATGAAAAAAAGCCTGCGTAGATTTCAAAATTTTGGTATAAAGAACTTATCATTTAATTTCATTTTTCCACAGATGTTTCCCAGACCTTCTTGTACTATTATTTATAGTTAATTTTATATAGATTCAAAAATACTATAGCTTCCCCTAAAAGACATTACATATGTGGTATATGTACAAAGGGGCTTCTTAACATCTGTAGAAAAAATGGATCTGAAAGATAAAAATAAAATATATAAACTTTCTTTTTCAACGTCAGCTCTGTCAAGTTCAAGCCATTCTTGTAGGCAATGACACCAGCCCTGTAATCCATCCCCAGAGAACTGAGTCCCGGGAATTTAAGCATGTCCATGCAATCATTCTCACATTGTTAACTGAAGATGCATGAGTGCCCTTTAAAATATTTTTTTAAATTATGAAATGAAAAGGAATCAGAAGGAACCAAATAAGGACTTTAAGGGGGACACCTAATGATTTCCCATGGAAGCTCTTGTAAAATTGCCCATGGGTGATGAGAGGGATGAGCAGGGGCATTGTCTTGCTGGAGACACACTCTCTAGTGAGGCTTTCCTGTGAGTTTTTCTGATAAAGCTTGGGTCATTTTCTCAACCACTTTCCTGGTAAGCAGATTTATTGTTCTTCAGCCTTCCAGAAAGTTAGCAAGCAAAATGCCCTGAGCATCCCCCAGAACCTGTAGCCCATGATTTTTGATCTTTTTTTATTGTTTTTTTTAGAACGCTTTTATTTAATAAATATAAATTTCATAGGTACAGATTTTGGAATATAGCAGTTCTTCCCCCCCATACCCTCCCTCCCACCCCCACTCCCATCCCACCTTCTACTCCCTCTCCCATCCCATTCTTCATTAAGATTCATTTTTAATTATCTTTATATACAGAAGATCAGCTCTATACTAAGTAAAGATTTCAACAGTTTGCACCCACACAGACACACAAAGTATAAAGTACTGTTTGAGTACAAGTTTTACTGTTAATTCTCATAGTACAACTCATTAAGGACAGAGATCCTATATGGGAAGTAAGTGCACAGTGACTCCTGTTGTTGATTTAATAATTGACATTCTTATTTATGATGTCAGTAATCACCCGAGGCTCTTGCCATGAGCTGCCAAGGCTATGGAAGCCTTTTGAGTCCACAAACTCCATCATCATTTAGACAAAGCCATAAGCACAATGGAAGTTCTCTCCTCCCCTCAGAGAAAATGACCTTAGATCTTGACCAGGCTACTCGTGCTTTGACTGGAACACTTCCACCTCTTGTAGCCATTGCCCTGATTGTACTTTGTCTTCAGCACTGGACTGGCAAAGCCATGTTTCATCTTCTGGTGCAAATTATTTGTAGAAAAGCTTCAGGATCTTTATCCCACTGGTATAAAATTTCCATTGGAAGCTCTACCCTAGTGTCTGCAGCTGCTCCACAGTTTTGGTACCCATTGAGTGGAAAGTTTGCACCACTTTAGCTTCTCAGTGAGAACTGTGTAAGCTGAATCAGGTGAAGTATTTATGATGTTGGCCATTGCTCCGGCTGTTAATCATCAGTGTGCTTCAGTTAGGGCATGAAGAAGATGGATTTTTTTCCTCACAATTGAAGTGGATGGTCTGCCCCTGCAGGCTTCCTCCTTAACATCATCCCATTCTTCTTACAGCAGATAATTCATTTGTAAACTACTGATTTCTTTGGGGCATCGTGCCTATAAACTTTTCATAAAGCTGCACTGATTTTACCATTCTTCCTCAAAGCTTGACCATAAATTTGAAATTTGTTCTTCCTCCAATTTTAGCAGAATTGTTATTGCTCTGAGAGGGGCTATTTTTAAACTGTGTCTTATCCTTCTTAGTGCCTCAGACTAGGTATCTACAAAAACAGAAATAATATATAACAAAGAGATGTGCCCAGATATGGCCGCTGAGCCACAGTTCGCTGACTCTGACAGGCGAGAGACCTTGAGACAATGCAAGGGACTGGAGGGGAGGGTGGCAAACTTTATCAGTGGTCTGTGGCTCAAAAAGTAGAGATTGCTTTTAAAATATTTTATTAATCAGCTTTCCATTACTACAAGCAAATACTTGAGGGAGCTAACTTAAGAATAAGGATGTTTTAGTTCCCAGTTTGGAGAGTCAAGTCCAACATTGAGTGGCCCGATTGATTTGGCCTCTGTGAGGGTGGTGATGGCAATGGTAGGGTGCATGTAGAGCATTGTGTGGCGAGCCAGGAAGGAGAATGAGGGGCTTGGCCTAAGCTCAGGCTCTTATAACCACAACTGGCCTGCCACCTGTTTTTGTAAATGAAGTTCATTAGCACGCAGCCATGTTTATTCATTTATGTGTTGTCTGTGACTGTTTTCATGCCATAGCCACAGGGCCAGGGAGTCACAACCCACACTGTATGGCCTGCAAAGATGAAAATTCTTGACCAGCCATTTTCAGACTATGGAATCTTGGTTAAGGTAACAAATGGGCACAAAGCACTGGAGAAAAGTAAAATTTAATAAGTGGTGCTGGTGTTGTGGCATGGCAGGTTAAGCCAGCCTTTTAAATAGGTAAATACATAAATAGAACTAACTTAACTATGACAATAACCATGTTATTGTGTACAGAATACTATATAGGAATATGTCAATTACATATATAAGTCCTTGGGTTTCATTGATTTCATATGCTTCAATGTCCATAGAGAAAATTGTGGAGAAATTGCTATATAGATATTAGAATAAATTATGGGCCTAGGTACATAGCTAACTTGGGACAGATTTACATCAGCTTCCGTGTATCACTTTTCCAACCTTATCCCTCCTTCCACCATAGCTGCAGGCTTTACGAACATGTATTTGAGTCTGTAGTCCAGAAAAAAAGCACATCTTTAAAGAAGCACATGGGAAGAGGAATGGTTCTGTGAGTGAAGAGTGTGATTAAAATATTAGTGAGGCGGCTGGTGCTGTGGCACAGTGAATGGGTTAAGCCATTCTTTGTGGTGCTATGATGCCATATCCAAGTGCCAGCTGAGTCCTGGTCATTCTGCTTCCAAACCAGTTTCTTGCTAACTTGCTTGGAAATGCAGCAAAAGATTGGTCAAGTTGCTGGATCCCTGCTGCCCATGTGGAAGGCCTGGATGGAATTTTTGGCTCCTGGCTTTGGCCTGGCCCAAACCTGGCTGCTGTAGCCATTTGGGGAATGAACCAGCAAATGGAAGACTTCTCTCTCCCCCCTCATTTCTCTGTCACTTTACCTTTCAAATAATATTATTTACTTTGAAAAGCAGAGAGACAAACAGAAAGGGAGACACAAAGAAAGAGACAGACAGAGAGAGATCTCACATCCACTGTTTCACCCCCCAAATACCTGCAACAGCCGGGGCTGAAACCAGGAGCCTGGAACTTCATCCAGGTCTCCCAAGTGGATATCAGGGACTTAATCACTTTGCGCTATCATCGCTTACTCCGAGGAAGCTAGAATTGGGAATGTAATCATCCTGGTACCCCAAATGAGAGAAGGGTGCCCCAAGGAGCATCTCAGCTGCTCACCAAATACCCACTCTCACCATCACTTCAAAACTGCACACTTGGCAAGAGGAATCAAAGTGCAGAAAAATGAAAACTAATTGTCCAGGGCACACCAGTGAGAGCCAGTCACTCCCATTGGTGCTAGTAGTTAGTTGTCTTTGTTACTGGAATTTAAAGATGAATAAGGAAACTAATAAAAACATTGGTTAGATTTATGTTTAACAAGGGATTGCTCTACTGGCCCAGTGCTATTTACAGGAGTATTTTTAGCCAAAGCAAAAGCAAATAAATCTCCATTCTAACAGTACAACTAGTAAGGGGTCAGACACCCGCGGTTGCTTCTCCCTCCAGTGGAAGGAGCTGAAACGCATGGGAAGCTCTAATAACCACCCCAAACAGTGTTCGTGACCTTTGACAACACAGAAAGAAAACAGCTGCAATCTGAACCAATGTCTCTCCAGTGTTACAGAGTCAATGAGGAATAGAAGCCGTCAGTAAGCTGTGCTTTTTTTCCCAAGTGGACAGAAATCAGATGGAGGGATTCTACTTTGCTTTCTCCAAGTCTTACAGAGAGTAAGCACTTCATCAAGTCACAAGAATGTTAACCAAATCTGTGAAATGAAGGCAAAAAGAAAATACTAAACTTGAAACATACATGTACACTTTCTTTAAGCATCTCAATTATTTATAGCCAAAATAAAAAAATAGATTTTCTTTGGTTTCACAATAGATGAATATTTAGCAACAACAAAATTTTTACTTCTTTACCCAAGAAATATATTTTGAGCACCCACCATTTGGGGGCTCTGGTCTAGAAGTATGGGGTATATCAGCAAATAATTAAAAAAAAATGCTTTCTTGGTGATTCTGTTAGTGGAGATGGGTGGGGTAGGTTCTTGTCTTCGTGTAAGAGAGAATTCAGATGTGAGACAGAACAGTGGTAAGCAATGTAGCAAGGTTTATTGGGGTAGGGTATCTGTCAGAATGGATGGAACAGAATCTGAGAGAGTGCCCAGTCACTCAGACTGGGGGAAAGCAAGGTAATGTGGTTAAGTTGAGAAAATACACCTGGCAGGCTAGGTGGGCAGCTCAGCAGAGAGCTGAGTGCTGTATTAGACTGAGGCTTATAAGGGAAAGGGGTCAAGTTCTTTCTGCCTTTCTCTTTCCTTTCCACCTCCTCCTCCAGGAAGAAGGTTTTCCTGAGTGTGAATTAGATGAGAGGAGGACCCAAGGTTTCACTACTCAGTGCTATCAGACTGGGGAGCCCACCCCGTCAGGGCAGGTGAGCCTCCCCTAGGGTGCCTGCCTTGGAGGAATGATTTTGATGCTCCATGTTATCAGGCCAGGTAACCCATGTGGTGCTGAGGAGAGAAGATTCGCCTGGGGAGCTTTCCTTGTGGGAAGGCTGAGCCCACCTGTAAACTTAGCAGGGTATGGGCAGGACTTGGAAGGATACAATACGGGCTGCTTCCAAAGCGAGCTTCTGCAGATGCTTGGGTTTCTTTAGGCCCCTGTCATACACATAGGCTAGTTTCTAACTTCCTAACCCTAACATGCCTGTGGGAAACCTGAGACTATACATATAATAAATAAAATGGTGAACACTAAAGAAATACAGCAGGATAGGAAGAATTGGGAGTCCAGGGAGTTGGAATTGCAATGTTAAAAATGGTTGTCAGGACTTCTTCCTTCTGTCTAGTTATGACTGACATTACATAGTACACACATGTATCCAAGCATCACCTAGCACCCCAGCAATATGTCTAGTTTTTATGTGTCTGTTAAAAAAATTTGTTTTTAATGGCAGCTCAGCCCTCACAACCTAGGAGCTAATTTAGCCTGTCACTCTGGGTCTGGAGATGAGGTAGTATAGGGCCCTCCAGGCAGAAGTGTGCTGAGTACTGGACGCAGTGCCAGAGGCAGTGTTGGGAGATGGGGGTAGGGGAGGCTGAGGCAGTGTGGGGTGGGAGAGACAGATTCCTCTGGCTCTAACTTTGAATGGTACAGGGAGAGGTGCTGATCAGAGACCTGACATTTCTGACTGCTATTTTTAAAAGATCATTTGCACTGATTGCAATGATCCAGATAAGAAGTCATGTTGGCTTAAAGATCAAAGTTAAGAACAGTGGAGCAAATTATCTCAGAAATCCACATTTAAGGTTTCATTAAATACTCGCTCTGAGTTAGAAGGAGGGCAGAATATTGTTCAGTTCCTCTCACCCATGTATCTCCTCTGTAGTCCAAGGCCAACTTTCTAAGCTGCTCTTACCTGTGCTGCAGGTTCCTCACTAACACCTTCCTGGTAGTGGCCCCTGCATATTAGCAATGTGAACGTCATCAGTGTCCCTAACAAAGCTGTTGCCATGGAGAGTGGCGGTCAAAGCCTAAAGAAACTATTGATCACTGTTTTCAAAATTTTTTTTTCTAGAAAGCAAAGAAATGGAACTTGGAGGCACCTGGAAGGGCAAGGAGGGAAGTTTGTTGATGTTTGAGAGATGGGTGATATAATAGGTGAGGGAGAAAAACAGGCGACAGAGGCACGAGAGAAGAACCAGTAGGCGTTATGTCCTTTGGTAAACGAGAGGGAATGGAAGCTGATGTAGAAAAGAAGCGGTTCACCTTGGCAGATGGAGCACTTTATTAATAGACTTAACTTTCTAAGCAATGAGAAACTATGAATGCTTTCTGAGTGGATGTGGCTCCTAATAATCCTCGTAATTACTTATCCCTTCACTTTTTTACCAGAGGACAAATTCAGACGCTTAAAGGTATGTCCCAAGATAAACACTGACATTACAGTTTCCCACAGAATAAAGGGGTGTCCGGAAAAGTTTAAACAAACCTGGTGTCTGTCTCAGCAGCTTCTCCAGTCATCACGCTTCATCAAGATCCTTAGGCTATATTTAAATTCACTTCAGTGTTTCTTTTTGAAAATGAGTTTTCTAATGCTTTAAATCGATTTTACAAATGCATTCAGCATTTTGAACTTTTATAATATGGCTTATTTTGTATTCCTGCTTAATTTCATTGAATAATAATTTTTCAAATTACTATGTCTTGAACATCAAATGGCCTGATACCAAATCAAACAAAAGGGGAAATACAATGAATTGAAATCAGGCAGACTCACCAGTTGGTAACAGATTAAGTCACACATAAGAACTTAGAGAAAGCTTTAAAACAAATCAAAGATAGTTCTTGATAGGAATTATTGGCTCTTTTGATCACCCATGAAGTAAGTGTCAAATGTCGTATTTTTTCTAATGGAGAGGGAAAAAGTGAACAAGAAAGACCAAATATATTAGGACATTTTCTGTAAATGTCATTGAATTAAGTAAATAGGTTTATGGAAGTTTTTCAGTCTCATGCGAATCTAAAACTTACTTCCACTATGACCAAAATTAAGTTCTCAGCAGAAGCAACAACAACAACAAAACAATCTAGTTAGCTGTGTAAAGGGTCTAGACAGAGTTTCTCAGGAGTTGAAATACAGATGGACAATGAATAATTGAAATAATGCTCTGTATCACAAGTCATCATGGAAATGCAGTCAAAATCGCAATGAGGTATCATCTCACCGCAGCTACAATGGCTGTTAGAAAGAGAAAGTGGACAACAAGGGAATCCTTATACTCCGTTGGTGGGAATGCACATTCATACAGCCATTGTGGAGAATCATATAGAGATTCTTCAGAAAACTAAAAACAGAACTGCCATGTGACCCTGCTATCCCACTTCTGCGAATATAACCCAGAGAGATGAAATCAGCATATGAAAGAGATGCCAGCACATGTATGTTCATGGCAGTACTATCTGTAATAGCCAAGATTGGAGTCAACCTAGATGACCATCAAGAGATGAACAAAATGTTATATTTATGTGCGATGGAATAATATTCAGTCATAAGAAAGAATGAAATCCTGATATTTGCAGTACATTGGATGGAACTGATCATTATATCAGATGAATAATTCAGACACAGAAGGACAAATGCTGTGTGTTCTCTCTCATGTGTGGAAGGTTAAAAAATATTCAACATGAATTTAGAATAATGATTGCTAGAGGCTGGGGAGGGTGAGGGGAGGGAGGACAGAGGGAGTTTGGACAACGAATACCAAAGGGCAGTCAGAAGTAACAAGTTCTTGTGTTGGGTAGCACAGTGGAGAGACTAGTTCACAGCTGTCCACTTATACTTCATAAAGAAGGGAAAGAGGAGCAAAGGAAAGGAGATGAAAAGACTGGCCCCTCGGTTTACTTGGCTTGTTCTCGGTATGTGTTGAAATAGTGCACTATACCCCACGAAGATGTACAAATGTTATATGATAATTTTAAAAAGGTACATAAAAAATTCTTGAATCACAAATGGGTTTTCTCCACAGACACGAACGGATTCACACCAAGAAAGGGAACTTCAACAGGTCCTTCATTTCCCATCTAAAGGATGTAGATGATTTAGCAACCCTAGAAGTTTTGGATGAGGTAAGAATTCAGTTTAATTAAACTTAGACATTATAAACTTCTTTTAAAAATTATGACAGTGATGTGGGCAGGGGGTTCCCTGAATAGCATCCACAAGTTTCATGCTTTCTTTGACTCAACTTCCTGATAATTTCTCCTGCCAGTTTTATAGATATAATTCACATCTTTTCCAGATTTTTCCAGCCTAGTGCCAGGTATTGTTTTAGTTGTTGATGATGATGCTCAAATGGTAGAGGTGTGAGGTCCCCCTAGCATAAGTTGTAAGGTCACTAATCTTTCTTCAAAAACTCACTCCGCTTGCAGCTTCCTGTGTTTTCCTCTCCTGTTCCAGCTCTCAGTGCAGTGCCCATGTCAGGAACCCTCTTCCTGGGATCCCTGCTCCCACACAGCTCACCTTTGAGGGCAGTGAATTCTGCTGGGGACTCCTTATTCTAACATCCTCAGAAATCTTTCAAGCATCTCTTGGGAAAATGCAAATCCAAGCCAGTAAATCATAGTCTCAGTTTTCTTTCACCTCTTCCCTCTTTATCACAGACAATCAGATAATTAGAGAAATAAATGGCTTCTTTTCAGTAAAAATGAGGGCTTCTCTCCTTCCTGATGAATAGCTCTTTATTTTTCGATCTTTCTAATACATGCCTGAGCATTTTGTGCAGAAATGCAGCAAATCAAGAGATGTGTTCTGAGTAGAAGTAGTCATTTGGTAAGGTTATAGTCGTGTAAACAACTCAAGTGTTTCCTCAAAAGTCTCTCTCCCAAGAACATCAGACATCCTGAAGTCAGACAGTGTTCCCAGGTCGGCGATCACTGGCACCTTTGCGAATCCTAAGGCATCACGTTTTCCGATGACATGGACTTGGAGGCCAGAGGACTCCAAGTTTCACTAGTCGCCTTATTTACCAGTATGTTAACACATGGAGTACTGGGTTTGCTTCTTTCTGTTGTTTGATTTTTGCCCCACCCCATTTTTTCGCCTGGGATCTTTTGCTCAATTTCTGACAATGGATTCATGTACCCATATTATTCACCAACTATGGAAGTCACTCTCCTGGTTTTTTCATGCTGCTTTCTAAAGCCAAATGTCTGAGCAGAAGACTAGAACATTCCACAAAGCCATTCGGTCCCCTTGATAAGGAACAAAATCCCATTTACTTCTTCCTTCTTTCTCTTTTCTGTCTTTCCTGGGGTTTTTTCTCTTCACCTACTGCGTTTACTTATTTTCTAGAAAGTGTTATGCATGTGTCCCGTATGTTACAGGGACGATTATAAATGACATCCCCTATGACATAGAACATGTCTTTGGAATAGCAGGAAACAAATGCCATTCCTCTGTAGATCTCAAAACCAAAGAAAATGTCCATCAAGTGAACTGGGACTTACAGATCTGATGGTACATTTCTTCCTATCAATTTGTCTACTTTTTAATCCTTGGTCCGGATTCCAGATGTTTTATTTGTTCTTGCTTGCTTTTCAAACTGTAGTTGATCACCTCATGGTTTTTAAGTGAGAGAAGTGATGTATTTTGGTTACAGAATACCGTCTCAGAGCACCTTGAGAAGTGTTATTCCAGAGATCAGATATACATCTACGTGGGAGACATACTCATTGCCCTGAATCCCTTTCAGCATTTGGGTCTTTATTCTACAAAGGTATGTGGCTTGGCTGTGTTCTCTCACTTCATACCAGTTACTCCACTCTTTGATGGTTAATTTAAATGGACACCAATAAAAATTGTTCCCAGTGCTTTGAATGAACAATTTTATAATTACTGTTAAAACTTATAGGCCGGCGCCGTGGCTCACTAGGCTAATCCTCCGCCTTGCGGCGCCGGCACACCGGGTTCTAGTCCTGGTCGGGGCGCCGGATTCTGTCCCGGTTGCCCCTCTTCCAGGCCAGCTCTCTGCTGTGGCCCGGGAGTGCAGTGGAGGATGGCCCAAGTGCTTGGGCCCTGCACCCCATGGGAGACCAGGAGAAGCACCTGGCTCCTGCCATCGGATCAGCGCAGTGCACCGGCTGCGGCGGCCATTAGAGGGTGAACCAACGGCAAAGGAAGACCTTTCTCTCTGTCTCTCTCTCTCACTGTCCACTCTGCCTGTCAAAAAATAAAAAATTAAAAAAAAAAAAAACCTTACAGATAACTAAACTAGGAGATGAAGTTAATTGGGTACCATTTGTGATATTCCTTTTTCTGAAAATATCTCTCAGAATGTTAGTAATATCCAGTCATTAGTCCCTAGTAACTGCTCTATGCTGTATGTTCTATCACTAAAGCAGTGTCTAAAAAAGCGTGTACTTAGCATCTGGCCAAAATGGTATACATTTAGTGTCTCCTTCCAAAGCAAGTGAGGGAAAGTCAAAAGTATCATTACATTGTTTGTGTAGATGTAATAAGACATACTTAGTGGCTGTAAATTTTTGATATATTGTTTCTTGATATATTGATTGACTTCATTGAAATCACATAATGTGTGTTATGAATGTGTTTAAATTCTCAATTATTCAATGCTTAATGGTTTAAATACAATATAGTATTCTAGAATTGAACTAGGCTGCTTTTTGTTTTTAATTAGACTCTTCCTCTCCTAGATATTTATGTGTTCCAGAAAGTCATTTAACTGCTTAACAGTTATTTAAAATTTATTTATTCATCCAATTTGTTTATTTTAAAGGCAGAGGGAGAAAGAGACATACAGACAGATAGATATTGGTTCACTTCCCCAAATTCCCACAACAGATAAGGTTAAGCCAGGCTGAAGCTGGGAGCCGGGAATTCAATCCAGGTTTCAGCTACTTGAATCATCCCTGGGTACATGTTAGCAGGAAGCTGGGATGAGGAGCAGAGTCAGAGACAAAACCCAGGCACCGTGTTACAGGCCGAGTGGCATCTCAGCTCCAGCACCTAATGTCCACCCCTTACTAGTTATTTTTAACATGTGAAAAAATACATCTCTGTTATCCTGTATTGCCTTAAAACTTACAAAGAGAGTGGTACATTCATGAGGCTGGACCTAAGTTTCAGAAAAAGGTGGGTGTTCATGCAGTACTGCTCTCAATTAACTGTGTAACCTTAAACCCATTGAGAGAATGCGTTAAATGCAGTGAAAGGAAAGAAGTTGCAGACATACCTCTGACATTATATCTAGTAGTGGTCAACAAAATGATACCTGATTATCTTTTTTATAAAATATCTCTTTATTAAAGAAATATTAACATTTTGAAGTCTGAAGTTTGACTTTAAAGTGGTAGGCAGAATCTTCTAAATTCTGCTGCCAGAGTGATATCACATCATTTTTATATCATATCATGTTTCTGGGCTATTTTATGTCAGGTTTCTGTTTTCCATAAGCGTGCATGATTTGAGCATATATGTATATGTGTGTGTGTGATGTGTGTGGCATGTATGTAATAATGTTTTGGTGGTATGAAATAGCATTTTTATTTATGTTTTTCTTTAAAAATCAGAAGTAAATCTGTAAGTTAAATAAAAATAAGAAGTCCTGCAAGGCCTACTCTCTTTAACCCTTAGCATTCCAGACTCTATATTGGTGCCAAGAGAACTGTGAACCCCCCCCACATCTTCGCAATGGCTGACCTAGGATATCAGTCTATGGTAACATACAGTTCTGACCAGGTAAGGGAAGCCTCGCAGTTTTGGATGTTCTTGGCCTCATGTGTGTCGACTGAACTCTGCGGGTTCCATCTTCTCACGTGTCTGTTCTCGCTGGGCAGTGCATCGTTATCTCTGGGGAAAGCGGTGCTGGAAAGACAGAGAGTGCTCACCTGTTGGTCCAGCAGCTGACGGTGCTTGGGAAGGTACAACTTCTCTTCTCTGTCCTAATAGAAACACTTGCTTTATGTATAAATTTAACACAGCAGAGTAGATTAATGTTCACTAATTCCCACATTTAATAATGCACAGACATTACAAAGCACAATGTTATCCAGATCGTTTGAACAGTGTGTCTCCCAGACGTATTCAGCTGCAGAATTCAAGCCTGAATATTTGTACTAAAACCAAAAAGTCAAAGATTCACGTGACTAACAGGAAGTCGGGGCTGGTGCTGTGGCACAGAAGGTTCAGTTACCGCCTGCAGTGCCAGCATCCCATGTGGGCACCGGATTGAGGGCTGGCTGCTCCTCTCTGATCCAGCTCTCCGCTAATGTGCCTAGGACAGCAGCAGAAGATGGCCAAGTGCTTGGGTCCCTGCCATGTGGGAGCCACAGATGGAGCTCTGGAATCCAGGCTTGGACCTGAACCAACATGGGTGATTGTGGTCATTTGGGGAGGGAGCCAGTGGATCTCTCTCTCTCTCTCTTTCTCTCTCTCTTTCTCTTTCTCTTTCTCTTTCTCTTTCTCTTTCTCTTTCTCTTCTTCTCTCTGTAATGCTGACTTTCAAATAAATACATAAATTTTAAAAAATAATAGGGAAGTGTTCTGATAACATTAGGTAAAGGGAAACCTCATACTAATTAACAGGAGATTGTTCTGATCTATACAGTAAAACAGAAGAGAAAGCATTCTTTCCAAATCAATCAAACCACATAAATTTGACCACTGTAAGTCAAGCATATTGTGAAGGTCTCCTCTTGTGGTCTTGCACTTTGCTTTACATTTGTACCAATAGGACTCAGTGTTCTGGGTATGCACACCATAACATGACGTGAAACAGAAGTTGGAAACATTATGGTTGACCCAAGCATGTTGGAAACTGAGACTGGACATTACTATACCCAGTGCGTGAATTGCACTGAATGGTAGAATCGGGCTAAACTGTGGATGGTGGCCAGCAATTTCCAAATTACCAAAAACTGATCAATTGGTAGAATCTGTGATACCAAAATTAGTATTTCCCTCTCCAGGAATTTTGTACCCAGGGCAGAGAAAACTTCTGTAATTGAAGAATCAACCAAAGAATTTCACTCTCAGGGTCAGATCGCTCAGTTGATCCTGGTGTCCTTTGAGAGTTTAAAATATAACAGGCAATACAGAAAGTTCATACCCTGGATACTGAGGACATTCCAGCTTTACTCATCTTGTTAGGCAAGGCTTCATAAATGTGATTTTCCTTTTAGCTCCAATGTGTTGACTGAATGCTTTCTTTACTTTCTCTTATTTTGTTGTTAGCAGGTTAAAAGAGAGTATACAAAAGTCAATTGTAGGGCCCCCGCATTGTGGCAAGGGTTAAGCTGTTGCTTACAATGCCCACGTCCCGTATCTAAGCACTGGTTCTATGCCCTGCTGCTTCATTTCCTATCCAGCTCCTTGCTAATGTGCCTGGGAAAGTTACAAAGGATGGCCCAAGTATTTGGGCCCCTGCCACCCAAAGGTGATACTTGGATGGAGCTCCAGGCTCCTGGCTTTGGGCTGGCCCAGCTCCCGGCCATTGTGGCCATTTGGGAAGTGAACCAGCAGATGGAAGATGCCTCTCTCTCCCCCCCCCCCCGCCCCCTTCTTTTTTCTGTAATTCTGCCTTTCAAGTAAAAAAAAAAATTAGTTGTATTTATATATTACATGTGAGAGTGCTTCAGAAAGTTCTGGAAATTGAATTTAAAAAGAAATTTACTCTGGTCTAGAAACTTTTTTTTAAATATTATTTTATTTCAAAGATACAGTGACAGAGAAAAAGGGAGAGACAGAGGAGAGAGAGAGAGATCTTCCATCGCTGGTTCATTCTCCAAATGTCCACAACAGGTGGGACTGGGCCAGGCAGAAGCCAGGAGCTCCATCCAGGTTTCCCACGTGTCTTGAACCTCAGTCTGGCTCATCCTACAGACTCCACTCTAGCCCTCACCCTGTCCATCACAGTAATGCAGGAGCCCTACAGGGTGTCCACCTCAAGCCCCAGGTCTTCCGTGGCTGCTTGTACACCTGTGTGCCCAGTGCCTACATCAGTTCCTTTTACTTCTCTCAGGTGGTCTGGGTGTGGGGGCTATGGTGGGGCCAGTGGTCTGGGAGGCATTACAGGCATCACCATTGCACATCTATTAAAAAGGCTAAATTAAGAAAAAAATCTGGCAGTACAAGGTGCTAACAAGGATGTGCAGCATATTTTGCTGGTGAGAATGCAAAATGATACAGTCTCTTTGGAATACAGTTTGGATGCTTCATATAAAGTTAAACTACATTTACCACACAACCCAGAAATCTTACTTCAAGGTATTTATCCAAAGGGAATGCACAAAAACCTACAGATGAATATTTATAGCAGCTTTGTTCAATACTCCAGAAAGTGCAAACAACCAAACTAGGAAATGGATTAACAATCTTTAGTACAACCATTAAAACATCCACTCAGTGCAATATCACTCAGTAATAAAAAGGATCAAATACTGATCCAAGCAGTGAACCTTGTTGAATGATACTTAGATGATTCTAAAATCATTTTTGCAAAGTCACAGCAGCCAGAATAAAAAGACTAACGTAGTGTATGATTCCATTTATATTCCATTCTTGCAAATTGAAAACCACAGTGGCAGAAGCAGATCAGTGATTGTGAGGAGGTCGGGGTAGAAGGAGAGGGTGACTGAAGAGGGTCACCAGGCCATCTGGGCAGCTGGAGGAATAGTTCCATATGTGGACTGAAGTGGGGGTTACATGATTGTACCTTTTAGTAAAAACTCACAACTGCCAACAAGGGGTGACTCTTACTGTGTAGGTCAGACCGTATTTATTTATTTATTTATTTATTTTTTGGACAGGCAGAGTTAGACAGTGAGAGAGAGAGAAACAGAGAGAAAGGTCTTCCTTCCATTGGTTCACCCCCGCAAATGGCTGCTATGGCCAGCACGCTGCGCCGATCCAAAGCCAGGAGTCAGGCGCTTCCTCCTGGTCTCCCATGCGGGTGCAGGGCCCAAGCACTTGGGCCGTCCTCCACTGCCTTCCCGGGCCACAGCAGAGAGCTGGACTGGAAGAGGAGCAACCGGGACAGAATCCAGCGCCCCAACCGGGACTAGAACCCGGAGTACCAGTGCCACAGGCGGAGGATTAGCCCAGTGAGCTGTGGCTATTGTGGGCATTTGGAAAGTGAACCAATGGATGACAGTGCTCATTTTCACTCTCCTCTCCTCTCCTCTCCTCTCCTCTCATCCCTCCCCCTCTTTCTCCCCTCCCCTCCCCCTCTCCCTCCCCTCCCCCTCCTCTCCTCTCCTCTCTCTTAATAAATTATTTTTTTTAATTTTTTTAAAGATTTATTTATTTTACTTGAAAGCCACATTTACACACAGAGAGAAAGAGAGGCAGAGAGAGAGAGAGAGAGAGTGAGAGAGTCTTCTATCCGTTGCTTCACTCCCCAGATGGCCACAACTGCCAGAGCTGCGCCGACCCGAAGCCAGGAGCCAGGTGCTTCTTCCCAGTCTCCCACATGGGTGCAGGGCCCAAGGCCTTGGGCCATCTTCTACTGCTTTCCCAGGCCATAGCAGAGAGCTGGATTGGAAATGGAGTAGCCGGGTCTCCAACCGGTGCCCATATGGATGCCAGCACTGCAGGTGGCAGCTTTACCCGCTATGCCACAGCACCAGCCCTCAATAAATATTTTTTAAAAAGAGAAATTCGGGAGTCAATGCTGTGGCATAGTAGGCTAAGCCTCCACCTGCATTGCCAGCATCCCATATAGATGCCAGTTCTAGTCTCAGCTGCTTCTCAGATCCAGCTTTCTGCTTATGGCCTGGGAAGCAGTGGAAGATGCACCCGAGTGGAAGAACTAGTAGAAGCTATAGCTTCTGGCTCCGGCTTCAAATCTACGCAGCTCCAGCCATTGCGACCATCTGGGGAGTGAACCAGCATGGATGGAAGACCTTTCTCTCTGTCTCTCCCTCTCTCTGTCTGTAACTCTACCTCTCAAACAAATAAATAAATCTTTTTTAAATATTTTGAAAAAAAGTTTATTGTATTCAAAAGTAATTTTTCAGCCCGTGAGAGTTTCACAGGCATGGAAAGCCAAGACATTGTGGTAAAAAAAAGATGACCTAAATGAAAGATCTCTGTGAGTGAGATCCCAGAGGAAAGAACTGGCCATCAAAGAAGGTGGTACCTTTCTCTGAAGGGAGGAGAGAACTTCCCCTTTGACTATGGCCTTGTCTAAATAATGTCAGAGTATGTGAACTCAAGAGTCTTCCATAGCCTTGGCAGCTCATGACAAGAGCCTCGGGTGATTACTGACGTCATAAATAAGAGTGTCAATTGTTAAATCAACAACGGGAATCACTGTGCACCTGCCCCCCATGTAGGACCTCTGTCCTTAATGTATTGTACTATGCGAATTAATTGCAAAACTACTACTCAAACAGTACTCTATACTTTGTGTGTCTTTGTGGATGCAGTCTGTTGAAATCTTTACTTAGTATATACTAAGTTGATCTTCTGTATATAAAGATAATTGAAAATGAATCATGAAGAATGGGATGGGAGAGGGAGTAGGAGATGGGATGGTTGCGAGTGGGAGGGAGATTATGGGGGGGAAAGCTACTGTAATTCAAAAGTTGTACTTTGCAAATTTATATTTATTAAATAAAAGTTGAAAAAAAAGTAATTTTTCACAATATTTTTAAGATACTAACATTCTCTCTCTAGGCTAACAACAGAAGCCTGCAGGAGAAGATTCTGCAAGTGAACAAGTTGGTGGAAGCCTTTGGCAATGCCTGCACAGTTATCAATGACAATTCCAGTCGGTTTGGGAAATACTTAGAAATGAAATTTACCTCTTCTGGAGCTGTAGTGGGAGCACAGATTTCTGAATACCTTCTGGAGAAGTCCCGAGTTATTCACCAAGCCATGTAGGTTCACGTCAATAACTATTTTCTGAGAAACATAAGTGTAGCTAATACTTTTGTTCTAATAGTAAAATATCTGTTTAAAGTTTTTATTTATTTATTTATTATTTTATTTATTTATTTATGTGAGAGGTAGAGTTACGGGGGGAGAGGAGGAGAGAAAAGTCTTCCATCTGCTGGTTCACTCCCCAAAAGGCAGCAATGGCCAGAGCTGGGCCAATCTGAAGGAGCTTCGTCCAGGTCTCCCATGTGGATGCAGAGGTCCAAGCACTGTACCAGGCCTTCTATTGCTTTCCCAAGCTTTAAGCAGAGAGCTGGATTGAAAGAGGAGCAGCCAGAACTCGAAGTAGTGCCCATATAGGATGCCGTGCCACAGGTAGAAGCTTAGCCCACCATACCACAGCGCTGTCCCTAAAATGTCTTTGTCATTCAATAAAAATGTGTTGATCACTGACAGTGCCCAAGGCATAACTTACGCAAAGAGAGTCCTCAGCACTGCCCTACTCTCACTTGTGTTGCATCCAGTGGAGTAATTAACGCCAAACTTCTCATGCTACCAGATAGAAAACCTAAGTCCATCATGGAGCTACTCACAGGATACATTAGAGCAAGTTCTGAAGTACAAAAGAATATATTTCTGTACACGAAAACCCAGGTAAAATATAATCAGAAATAACTGGGTCAGGGCCTGCACCGTGGCTCACTTGGTTAATCCTCTGCCTGCGGCGCCGGCATCCCACATGGGCACTGGATTCTGTCCCGGTTGCTCCTCTTCCAGTCCAGCTCTCTGCTGTGGCCCGGGAAGGCAGTGGAGGATGGCCCAAATGCTTGGGCCGCTGCACCCGCATAGGAGACCAGGAAGAAGCACCTGTCTCCTGGCTTCGGATTGGTGCAGTGCCGGCCACTTGGGGAGTGAACCAATGGAAGGAAGACCTTTCTCTCTGTCTCTCTTTCTCTCTCTCACTGTCTATAACTCTACCTGTCAAATAAATTTAAAAAAAAAAATGAAAAGAAATAAGTGAGTCTTTTTATCCTTTTAAATGTTAATGTTTATAAATAAGTCTTTATATTAATCTTATTCTTCCTAAGTTCACACACAGGAATCAAATAAACCTCAGGAGTGAGCATTATTATATTAAACTTCAAGTTGCTACCTGATTTAATCCATCAATACTATTCATCACATTTTTATATTAGGATGAATGAGTTCCTTTTGGTGATTTTTAGTTGGATGACAAAATTATTCCCCTAATGATTCCAAAATTTCTTTATTATCTTTATGAGGAAGCTGTAGTTGACATAGGATGTCTACCTTGATGGTTATAAATATATTGTGTGCATATATGTATGTGTATGTGTTACATTTTCTTTTAAAGTGTAGCAAGTTAGAATCTTCCAATTTTCTTAGGTTGGCTTTATGCTAAACATACTCTTCAATGTTGTAGGACTATATATCATGTTAATTTTTTTAAGATTTATTTATTTGAAACTCAGAGTTACAGAGAGGGAGAAGCAGACACAGAAAGAGATCTTCTATTTCCTACTCACTCCTTAAATAGCTGCAAGGGCCAGGCTGGGCCAGGCTGAAACCAGGAGCCAGGAACTCCATCTGGATTTCCCAAATGGGTAGCAGGGGCCCAATCACTTGAGCCATCTTCTGCTGCTTTCTCAGGTGTGCCAGCAGGAAGCTAGACCAGAAGCAGAGCAGCCGGGACTCAGTCGGTGCTCTGATAAAACATGCTGGCATCGCAGGCAGTGGCTTAACCCATTGGCCACTGTCATGTCAAGTTCATGTCATGTACTAGCACATGATCATAGTAGTACATCATTCTATCATATAAAAGCCTTCAAATTTGCTATCATTCCATTCATGAATAAACTGTGATGATAGATAGCCTGAGGTCCAGGTCCCAAGTGCAGCCCTCACTGTGGAAAGTAACCCGTCGCTCCTCAGTTACGTAAGGAATACTCATTACATGAGCATGACTTTGAACTGTGGCTCCACAAGGTGTTAGTCCACCTCGAGTCAGGCAATTAAACCCTAAAGACACTTACAGGATCTTGGTTCTGCCATTTCCTGTGGGTATGACTTGAAATACTTAACCATCCTGCACCTCAGTTACTCAGCTTTAGAATGGAAATAGCATTGACATCCACCTGTCAATTAAGGTAATGTCTGTTTAATACTGAGCACAATGAGTAGCTCATAGTAACAATTCCATAAGTTTAAGCCAGTACTAGTAGTAGTCGTAGTCGTAGTCATAGTCGTAGTAGTAGTAGTCATTGTTGTCATAGTATTGAGTGCTGTAGATTAGAGATAACATCCTAAGCATAGTACCTGGGATGATGAAACACGTCTAATAAACAGCTTCTATGAACAAGGTGAGCCTAGTGCCCAAAATATAGTAGGTTCACACATAGCTTCCTTTGCCACCCATGCCTAGAGGGTGTCTGAGGTTTTCCGTCCCAAAACCATTGTGCTCTCGTAATTGTACAAGTCTCTGTTCAGCACTTTGAGAAAGAATTGCCTGAGTAACTTGTAGATATTTCAGTGAGACCACCGTGTTGAACGAGCCAAGGGCATCACTCACCACAGTATGTTCTGTGGAGTTGAGTGCTGGACTCCAACAGAAACCTTGTGAGTGGTGCCCTCTGGAGTCACCCAGTGAAGACCTGGGTTTTTTGTTTTTTTTTTTTTTAAGATTTATTTATTTATTCTTGTAAGGCAGAAATAGAGATGAGAGAGAGAGAGAGATCTTTCATCCGCTGGTTCACTCTCTAAATGGCTGCAATGGCCAGAGCTGGGCCAGGCCAGAGCCAGGAGCCAGGAGCTTCTTCTTGGTCTCCCTCATGGGTACAGGGGCCCAAGGGCTTGGGCCATCTTCCCCTGCTTTCCCAGGTACATCAGCAGGATATGGGATGCTGGCACTTGCAGGCAGAGGCTTAGCCTTCTGTACCACAGCACTGGACCCAAAGACTTGGGTTTGTAACCATAGAAACAATCTTGTTAATGTCGACTGAAATATTACAGGATGCATTCTAAAAAAAATAGCACAATTAGAGTTATATTAAAGCATCCTACGAACTGAGTACATTTTCTCTCCCAGCTGGCCTAAAGAACTAGTTTATTAAGGGAAAGAACTTTCATCTCCAAATTCACAATCAGGTTGAAATGTAATTTGTTATAATTTGAACACACCTGCCGTATAATTTATAATGAAATAGTTTTTCCACTTTTATACCATTTTTTCTTTTCCTTACTTTGAGTTGCATTTTTAATTCTAGAGAAACATTTTGGTACATTTAAGAATGAAATAGCAGACATGTTATAGAAGAATTCTCAGTAGGTGTGTTTTTAAATTATAAATTTGTTTCTTTATTCCTACTTGAGAGTCAGAAAGAGACAGAGCTCCTTTCTGCTGGTTCTTCCCCAAATGCCTGCTTCCAGGGACTCCATCCAGGTCTCCCACATGGTTGGCAGGGACCCAACTACTTGAGCCATCACTTGCTGCCCCCCAGGCTCTGCATTGCTGGGAAACTGAATCCAGGTATGGAATCCGGGCACTCAGATATGAGACACAAGCATCTTAACCACTAGGCCAAACGCCCACCCATGATTATAAACTTAAGTGGGATCTGTCATGATATTGAAAGGAAAGAACCAGTCTGAAGGCTTTAACTGAGAAAATATCTACAAAGGCAGAAAGGGCATTGAAGAACCAGCAATCAATGGCAAGATGGCCTTGGACTACAAAGGGTGAGGACCCAGTGCAGGGGGAGGCAGCAACACGGCAGAGCCTGGTGACAGCTGAGGCCGCTGCCTTGAATACTGCAGCCAGATGTGGAGAGCAAGGGGATAAACACCTGACCCTGCAGACCCCTCCCTGTGCCTCCGATTGGCCGAACCCAAAAGTAAGCCAGAGGGCAGAGGAGCTCAGGTATTGGAGTCTGCACAGGTTGCCCTTTGGGGGTCGTGGAGCAAAGCAAAGAAGAGTGGGGGAGAGTAATCTGAGGGGCAGGGTCGAACTCAGACAGGAACTTAAAATGAACTTAACCTTTAAAACAATATTTATTTATTTGAAAGGGAGAGGCAGAGAGAGAGAGAACTTCAACCACTGGTTCACTCCCCAAGTAGCCTCAATGGCTGAAGCTTGGCCGATCCAAAGCCAGGAGCCTGGAGCTTCGTCTGGGTCTCCCATGTGGGTGCAGGAGCCCAAGCATTTGGGCCATCTTTGGATCAGAAGTGGAGCAGCCAGGACTAGAACTAGCACCCATATGGGATGCCTGCGCTTCAGGCAGCAACTTTACCCACTATGCCATAGCCCCACCTTTTTGTTTTTAAGAAAATGCATCTGCCCATGTTGTTTCACCCCAAACTGAGACCACATATATTTTGTGATAACTGTTTTGATATTGATACTATCTTGGGACTTAGGACTTTAATCCTTTTTTTTTTTTTTTTTTTTTTTTTGACAGGTAGAGTTGTAGACAGAGAGACAGAGAGAAAGGTCTTCTTTCCGTTGGTTCACCCCCCAAATGGCTGCTACAGCCAGGAGCCAGGAGTTTCTTCCTGGTCTCCCATACGGGTGCAGGGCCCAAGGACTTGGGCCATCCTCCACTGCACTCCCGGGCCACAGCAGAGAGATGGACTGGAAGGGGAGCAACTGGAACTAGAACCCTGCGCCCATATGGGGTGCCGGCACTGCAGGGGGAGATTAACCAGGTGAGCCACGGCACTGGCCCCATAGTCCTTAAGTGTGGATGATTTTAAAGAAGAGAATTTAGGGCCGGTGCTGTGGCGCAGCGGGTTAACTTCCTGACCTGAAGCACCGGCATCCCATATGGGCACCAGTTCGAGTCCCAGCTGCTCCACTTCCGATCCAGCTCTCTGCTATGGCCTGGGAAAGCAGTAGAAGATGGTCCAAGTCCTTTGGCCCCTGCACCCACATGGGAGACCCGGAAGAAGCTCCTGGCTCCTGCCTTTGGATCGGCGCAGTTCCGGCCATTGCGGCCAATTGGGGAGTAAACCATTGGATGGAAGACCTCTCTCTCTCTCTCTCTCTCTCTCTCTCTCTCTGCATCTCCTCTCTCTGTGTAACTCTGACTTTCAAATTAATAAATATAAAAAAAGAAGAGAATTTAAAAAGAGACCACATAATTTCAAGAAGAAAATGAGCACATCGACGGCAATGCTAGGTCATTCCCATAAATATGAGCAGTAACTTTCCACTGCAGCTTTCTCCTGTCAGCTCAGTTCCCTTCAGCAGGCATCAGTTGTATTTCTCTCCGACGCTCACCCTTCCTGGATTCCATGGGGGCAGACCTGGTGCTCTCTATTGAAGAGGGAGTGCCAATAGACTTACGGAGCAATGACTCTGTGTCAGGTATTGCACCTTGCATCCTTCAGGCATTAGGCTCTTGTAATTCTAACAGAAATATGACTAGGCATTTTCACAAGGAAACTAAGAAAATTTTAGAGTACAGGTATTTTAGAATGTTCATAGAAGCATGTAATTAGAAGATGAGCTTATTTGGGTGCAAAAATATTCTGAAATCCTTATGTAGGCAGTGTCTTCAAAAAGTTCATTAAAAATGCATATGATGAAAAAAACTATGACTGGGATTCAAATTTTATTTCTATCAAAATAAATTTATCTTTTAATTCCATTTTTTCCACAAACACTTTGAGGTACCCTCCCAAATTACCTAATATCAAAAAGCTGGTGGCCGACGTCGTAGCTCAATAGGCTAATCCTCTGCCTGTGGCACCGGCACCCCAGGTTCTAGTCCCGGTCCAGGCGCCGGATTCTGTCCCAGTTGCCCCTCTTCCAGGCCAGCTCTCTGCTGTGGCCCGGGAGTGCAGTGGAGGATGGCCCAAGTGCTTGGGCCCTGCACCCCATGGGAGACCAGGAGAAGCACCTGGCTCCTGGCTTCGGATCAGCGCGGTGCACCGGCCGCAGCGCGCCGGCCGCAGCGGCCAATGGAGGGTGACCCAATGGCAAAGGAAGACCTTTCTCTCTCTCTCTCTTTCTCACTGTCCACTCTGCCTGTCAAAAAAAATTTTTAAATAAATAAAAAGCTGGTAAGGACTGCGTTGGAGTTAGAATTGTCTCTGTTTGACGCCAAAGTTCACCCTTCATTCATGAATTCCGTCATCCATTTGATAAATGTTTCCTGAGTGCCTGTTGTGTGCTAGGCTCAGGAGATATAAAGTCAATAGGAGTGAATTCTGGTAGGGGCCGGCGCTGTGGCACAGCAGGTTAAGCTACCACCTGTTTAAAAAGTGAATTCTGGTACTAAAGTGGCTCCCAGTCTCCTAGGGAACTCCATGCCTGTGGACAGAGCTTACTGATCACTCCCAGGAAAGCAGCAAATGCCTTCCTCGCCAGGGTGAGCAGGTGGGTGGCAAGGGGGTGGAGTGTATTCTCAGAGAATAAAAAGCCTTGTTTTATGAATACCCTTTGGGGCCCTAAGAATGAAAAATTTCAACCTTAGCTTTCCAAGAGCCATTGCTGTCTGCTTTCTCAAAGATTCCCAGGTTTGACAGGTGAGTGAAGGTAGTGTCCAAGGCCGGGGCTGCGTATTTGGTCCCCAGGTTCACCAAGGCTGGTGAACACACATGAGACAGCCCCAGGGGCCCTCCTGCAGGTGACTGAGTGAGACTCTCAAGAAGTAATAGGGGATCCACCAGTAGAAATGGGGCCAGAGTCAGAGCAGGACCATGTGGTAACTTGCTGGGTCCCTGTCTGTGTCCCCAGGTTGTTCTGACCTGGGAGCGCGGATCCCTTGAGCACATGCAGGAGGCTGGTGGTGCACTGTGTTCCTTAATTGCAGCTCTCACGTCCCTCATGAAGCCAGATAGGAGATGGCTGGACTTTGGAGGGGTCTTCCTGTCCTGTTTCCTGAACTCCATTTATCCACTGAAGATCAGTGTATTTCCCATGGTACCTTTAGGGCTCGCCAAATTATGATTCTTCATAAATGTAAATGAATAATTAAGGAGAAATGCACCCATTTTGGGTGTCTGCATTAGTGAGCCACCTCACTAACGGTCCATTAAAGATGTGCCACATGGGGCAATGAGTGTGGTTTCCTTAGAACAAAGCCAGCTAAGTTACGGGCACTTTCCTCATTCTACGGGGAGACACGGCAGGACCTACAGTGAACTCCTGGGTTGGGTCCAACCTTGCTCTCAGGCAATGTCTGTGTATGTTGGGGAATCACTGGACTGCAGACAGCAGCAGGAGCCGCCCTTTGGCTTAAGACCCTCCTGGTTCTCCTGGTTATCTCGTTCCTAACTTGCTGAATTTTTCTGCTCTGACTTGGGTTCATCCATTCATTCCCCGGCTGTGTGTTTACCAAAGTTCTACCCCCAAGGCTTTTATCTCTCTAGTTTTGCTTGACAATTGGTTCTGACATCCTGGGCACTAAAGATAGTGCTGTGTGATTGACACCCAAAGATGTGCTTTTCTCTCTCTGCTAAGGTCTCTTTTCCATTTCCAACTGCCCAAAACCCAAACATCCCGAAATGCAGCTGAATACTTGTCCCACCCCTGTTTCTTGCCTGTAGCCCTTTCGTTTTGCAATGAGCCCATTGGCTTCCCTTTATGTAAAACCTCCTACTCTCCCTTCACTTTCTGTGTCTAAGTACAGTCACCTACCATGCAAGGACGTTTTGGTCAACAGTGACCTGCATGTGCAATGGTGTTCCCCCAGGGTGATATCATCTGGTGTGTTGCAGCCACCCTGTGACAGTCACCCAGTGGCCCAGCCACATGACAATGTGTGCGGCTCTGTGTCCCCTCCCTTCACTGATGCACCACTGCACATATGGAGATGTCCCGAGCTCACCTCTGTAATCACTTTGTCACCTCTCTCTGCTTTCTCTTAGTCCCCTCAGACCCACACATTTGGAAGATTTAGATTTCCTAGATGTCAGCTCTGTTCTGGACTTGGGAGAGTCTCGGCTAGGAACACACACTACTCGAAAGCACTGTTACTTTTCCCTTTTGAAAATACTCCCCTTCCGGTGCAAACTGTTGAAATCTTTACTTAATGTATATTAAACTGATCTTCTGTTAAAAAAAAAAAAAAGAAATTATCAATTCCCAACTTGACTCTCACTGGGATTAAACATGACAATAGGTCTGATCTGATTTCATCATCATTTAAAAACTCACCTATTATTTTTCACTTTATGTTTCTGTGTGGGAGCAAACTGTTGAAATCTTTACTTAATGTATACTAAGCTGATCTTCTGTATATTAAGAGAATCGAAAATGAACCTTGATGTGAATGGAAGGGGAGAGGGAGTGGGAAAGGGGAGGGTTGCGGGTGGGAGGGACGGTATTGGGGGGAAGCCATTGTAATCCATAAGTCGTACTTTGGAAATTTATATTCATTAAATAAAAGTTTAAAAAAAAAGAAAAGAAAATACTCCCCTTCCTTTTGAAATACTAACAAGAACGGAAACCTGTGCTGTGCACTTGGGCAGGTTCCTCCTACACTTTCAGATGAAGTATTTCTACTTTTAACCTTCAGGGAAGACCCAATGAAGTGCTTCAATAGTTATTAATGTGACATAAACATCAGTGCTTTGACGTTACTGGAAATCTACATGGAGCGTGTGTGAAGTCTTTAATGAGTACCTGTTAAAAATTGTCCTTGTGGAGCGGCAGTGGGTACAGGAGTTAAGGTGCCACTTGGGAGGCCCGGATCCCCTATCAGAGGACTTTGCTTCCGCTCCAACTTCCTGCTACTGTACTTGGGTCCTTGCCACCCACATGGGCTCCTAGATTCAACCTGGTCCATCCTGACTGTTGCAGGCATTTGGGGTGTGAACCAGCAAATGAACACCTCTCTCTCTCTCTCTCTCTCTCTCTCTCTCTCTTGTAAAATGAAAATTAGTACATAAATACTCTTGTAATCAATTTTAGCAGAACCTAGAATCGAAACTAGAGATGATAACATAGAGCAACATATGTCCTAAAATGCCAAACACCTTTTACTATATCACTGGAAAAATAAATATATGTGACCATATTGGCGTTATTATTGATTCTGAAGAAATATTCTGTATACTGAAGGAATAAATAATTTCCAAAGAGAACAAAGTTAAAATCTCCATCTGCACTGAGGTCACTGCCTAATATACAGGAAGAGAAGACTTAGGAAAGTTTTTAAATCCTTTCTGATCTTTTAAGTAAAATAATTCATGTGGAATTCAGCGTAGTATAAAGTGTGTTTTCTTTAATTCATGTGGGATTCAGCGTAGTATAGAGTGTGTTTTCTTTCTGTTCCTGTGCTTCAGGTGGAAAAGCATCTGAAGGCTCCGTTGTTCAGTAAAGACATCAGCTTGGTTATAGTATTTCCTTTCCTGAAAGTATTTCACTCCCTTAAGTTCCCTAATGAAGTCGGTGAGGGGTGCGGGCGAGACCCGGGAGGGTTCATCTTGGGAGTGATGAGGGGCAGGGGCCTGGAGCTGAGCGCAGCCACCATCCAGGGTAGCAGGGAGCAGAGTGCTCATGACAACCACACAGGATCTCAGGGCCCAGCCCTGTGATCGCACTCAAAGCCTAGTGATGGAGAGTTTTATACCAGCTGAAGGGGGAGTAGCCATAGAACAAAGACAGCAGGGCCTTAGGGGTTGGGATGTTCTCCTTCATTTAACCCTGCTCCAGCCCATAAGCCTGCTGATGATGGAGTGAGTGGCCAAGCGGAGGTCCAGGGCCACCCTAAGACAAGAGGAATCCACAGGGATGACGAGAGGAGATGCCCAGGAGAGATGCAAGCAAAGCTTTCCCGGGTAGGCACCCAGGTCCTGAAGATGAGCAGGAAAGCAGGCCTCAAGCAGGGGCTGGGGATATGGGAAACTGCAGAACAGGAGGCTCATGGCCTACTTAGAAGAGAGCCTGAAGCTGTGGGCTGTCCCCAGAGCCCACGTGAGGCAAGGGAAGACATGAAGGAAGGAGGTGACTGAGACTCTGTGATCCAGGAGTGATGTCGTGGGACATCCTGAGCTCCTGACCCACTAATTGTGATCCACCCTCGTTCAATTACGTTTCTCCAGTTATTGCTCAGTTGTGTTACTCCAACGCCTGGGAAGTGCAGCTGATACTCAGACCGCAGGGTCATAGGATTTGGGATTATGAGAAAGATTGCTCATGCAGGGAAGAACATGGGAGCCCCAGAAAGGCGGCGTGGAAGTGGGCTCTAGAGTCAGGCTGACCTGGTTTGAATCCAGTGTGGTCATCAGTTATGCGACTTTATGCAGAGGTTGCTCGCTCTAAGCCTTTGTTTCCTTGTCCAGAAAGTGAGGAAACCATGCTTACCTCAGGAAGTTATGGCAGACAAATGAGATAATGTCACACTTAGGCTCATTTGTTATTGGTTTCATCTTCTGCCTGCTCCATCCAGCTTAGGGATTTTTGAGTGTTCTGCTCTTGCTGTATTCTCGGTGCCCAAAACAATGCCTGGGAGTCAATTACAAGTATATATTAATGATTCAAACAAAGTGCTCATCATGAGGTCTGAAATTAAATGACTGTGGCTTTAGTTGATGACAGGAACAAGCACAGAAATTCAAAGGCACAATACAGCACTCAGGGGGGCCCACATCAACACTCACAGCTGTTGTCCTTCTGATAATTATATTGCAAGCAATTTTAGCAATTAATAAATAGGCTCACTAACCACCTTACTGAAAGTGTCTTGTTTTACCAGTGGAGAAAAAAATTTCCATATTTTCTACTACATTTATGCCGGTTTGGCCGAGAAGAAGAAGCTGGCCCTGTACAAATTGCCCGAGAGCAGACCTCCCAGGTGAGCCACCAGCTTGCACTGTCATGAATGAGACTTTCTGCTTCACTTTAGATTCTTATTCTTTTGCATTTTTTACCTTTCCTTTTGTGATTTTTTTTTCAGGTACCTACAAAATGACCACCTCAGAACGATACAAGACATGATGAATAATAGTTTCTATAAATCCCAGTATGAATTAATCGAGCAGTGCTTCAAAGTCATAGGTTTTACGATGGAGGTAAGTGCGGAAAACGTGGAACTCTTCAGGGAATCTGTCTATCATTGCTCACGATAAGAGCACTCAATGAGTGATATTTTGCCAAATACTTAACATGGCCTCTGCTCCTGGGGCCTTTCTGATGCTGAGTTTAGGCACCTTTCTGCTTCTTCTGTGATGATTATCTATCCACATTTTTCTTTTCTTTTTGGGTTATTTGTATTTTGCTAAAATATTGTTATTTTCATGCCATGGATTTGCATGAATTTTACTGAATTTTCTCATACTTTTTTTTTTTTTTTGACAGGCAGAGTTAGACAGTGAGAGAGAGAGACAGAGAGACAGAGAGAAAGGTCTTCCTTCCGTTGTTTCACCCCCCAAATGGCCGCTACGGCCAGTGCGCTGCACCGATCCAAAGCCAGGAGCCAGGTGCTTCCTCCCAGTCTCTCATGTGGGTGCAGGGCCCAAGCACTTGGGCCATCCTCCACTGCCCTCCCGGGCCACAGCAGAGAGCTGGACTGGAAGAGGAGCAGCCGGGACTAGTACCCGGTGCCCTAACCGGGACTAGAACCCCAGGGTGCTGGCGCCGCAGGCGGAGGATTAGCCTAGTGAGCCATGGCGCCAGCCCTGAATTTTCTCATACTTTTAATGTGTCCTCTATCTCTGGATTTGTTTCCTTTTTCATTCTAACCATGGATACATTTTTTGACCATGGCTCTTTTTTTATCTTTAATTGAACTTCTAAAGGGTTTTCAATCTATTTCTTTTCTTTGTTTTTTGTTTTTTGGGTTTTTTGTTTGTTTGTTTGTTTGTTTTTTTGACAGGCAGAGTTAGACAGTGAGAGAGAAAGAGACAGAGAGAAAGGTCTTCCTTCTGTTGATTCACTCCCCAAATGGCCGCTACAGCCGGAGCTATGCTGATCCGAAGCCAGGAGCCAGGTGCTTTTTCCTGGTCTCCAACGTGGGTGCAGGGCCCAAGCACTTGGGCCATCCTCCACTGCACTCCCAGGCCACAGCAGAGAGCTGGACTGGAAGAGGAGCAACCGGGACTAGAACTCGGCGCCCATATGGATGCCGGTGTGGCAGGTGGAAACCTAACCAAGTGAGCCATGGCGACAGCCCCTCAATCTTTTAAAAACAAAGGGGTAGGGGTGGTGGCGTGGTGGCGTTGTGGTGTTGTGGCATAATGGGTAAAGCCAATACCTGCAACACCAGCATTCCATATGAGCACAGGTTCATGTCCCAGCTGCTCCATTTCTGATCCAGCTCCAAGCTAATGGCCTGAGGAAAGCAACAGAAGATGGCCCAAGTGTTTGGACCCCTGCTACCACCACCACCACCCACCTAACCCCAGCTGAAGCTCCTGGCTCCTGGTTTCAGCCTGTCTTGGTCCTGGCCATTGCCGACATCTTGGGAGTGAACCAGTGGATAGAAAATCTCTCTCTCTCTCTCTCTCTCTCTCTCTCTCTCATTTTCTCTCTCTCTGTGTGTGTGTGTGTGTGTAAATGTGACTTTCAAATAAATAAATAATGTTTTAAAAATGTTTAAGGCAAAAACAAAACAAGTGGATGTATTTACCTATCCTATAAATGTTCTCATTATCTGTGTTACCAATTTTGGTTTTATCTTTATATTTTTATTAATATAGTCATTTGGTTTCCCTTGTCTGTTTCCTTAAGGAGAATACTTTGTTCTTCTGTTTTTGTGTTTTTTTTTCTTATTTACCAATAGATTAGAGCTCTAAATCTAACCCTGAGTAATAAAAATGTCCTTCCTCCCCTGGACAGTGCTTTAAATGTGTAACTAAATGGCTTGTTTAATAGGGATTCCCAAAGGGTTTTAGAGAGGTTTTCAAGCCTGGCTCGTAGCTGTTTACTGTTTGCTGTGTTGATTCAGATCTTCTGGTAAGAGAGATCATTCTCAATGTCAGTCAGGCTTTTAGAAAAACCCTTTCAGGAAAGTACTGTGCAATGTGTTGAGTTTTTGTAAAACATAATTGCTGCAGCTTTGAACGACTAATTTGTCCATGGGAGAGGTTTACTGAGACTCCTTGAGTTATCAGTTAAGAGCTTAAGCTAAAAAAAAAAAAAAAAAAAGCCAAATTAGTCTCAAAAACTTTGGGAAGTCTTGTCAGCAAGATATAAAATATAGATCTGCTGACAGAAATGAAACTTTACAACAAACCTTCAAATTCTGTGCAGTGTGGAGTTACTGAATCTCATCATTTCATCACCCACTTTTGTAGCACTGTCCTCTAAAATGGACTGCAAGAACCTGTAGTTCCCGGAGCCATTTTTCTACTTACCAGAAAGTAATATTTCTAAAGATGCACGTGTTCTTGGTATAGAGAGAAGGTTGCTGGAAAAGGGATTTTCTGCTAACACGGGACATGTGCTGTTGAGCCGTGATGACAGGTGGTCTCCCGGCCTTGCCTTCCTTCTGGAAGCTTCAGTTCTGTCTTGGATATCCTTGCTGCCGGCCTGGCAGGAGGTGCTCATCCCTAGGAAATGAAGTGGGCCCTGTGCCCAAGGGGTGAGGCTGGAGATGGACAGGCAAGTGGCGTCTCTTTTGACTTGACATTAGAAGCCTGCTTTCCTGGGGAGTGTCTAAGTAAACCCAGGGAAACCGTTGTGCTTCAGAGTCCTAGAGAACTTGAGTGAACTTGAGCGTTGATGCATTCAATGACTTTGAGGCTGTGAAACAGAACAAAACTCCATCATGTAATAAGATCTCTGAAGGCTCTTTGGGAAACTTGCAGACACTGCCCTTTGGTGAGATACATTACCATGAAGAGCTTTCTCCAGTGAGACAGGGCCAGTAGGGGGATCTCATTCCCACCACCACCCACACATGCCCTCAAAAGAATCCACAAAGACTGGCAGGATGACTGGACTGTTATATGGACACCAGAGAAATTGTTTGGCCAACAGCATTCCTGCTTCACAGTTGGGATAAAAAACAACTGGACCAAGTGGGACTTGGACAGTTATAAGATCACTCATTGCTTGGGACTCACTGTGAATCTGTCATGTCAGGGTTGGAGCGCTGTGTGCCGTTGTCACACTGCGTGCTCTGGGTGCTGGATATGGGGACTGGACTGAGATCTGAGCTGTTGACCTTCCCTGACTGCCTTTAGGGAACATGCTCTGAACTATAGGTTTTGGAGTCAGATGTGATTCTGATCCATTTCAAGAAAATAGGTATTTTTAGGACTGGTGAGATAAATGTGTTTGCAATGGCTTCAGCTCTGGGAAAGGGACTCCCTGACTCAGGAGTGCGAGTCCCAGCCATATTCTGGGAGGTTCATGACCTCCACCAAGAAATGCAGCCGAGCTACAGGAGACACGCCCAGGAGGTTCCAGATGCCAGTGTTGCAAACATCCCATCTCTTGCTCTAACTCTGAGGTCCCGAGTATCAAATATGACCCTTAAGTCTTTGCTCTTGTTCTAACTCAAAAGACCCAGATCTTGTGTGCACCTGAGTTTCAGCATACTGTAAACCCATCCTAGATTAGCTGCATCAGGAATAAAATAGGATATTCTCTGCTTTGTCTGATACTATGTTAAGTAGCTTAAATCCAACCATTCTAGGCCATGGCTGCTTCCAGACGCATCTTCGATACTTCCCACTGCAAAATCAAGTTCGAATGTGGCTCCTCCCCTTCCCATGTCATTTCCTGTGTCTAGACTCTCCTAAAGCAGGCCCTCATCTTGCCACCTGGAGACAGCTGATTTAAGCACCCAGAGTATCCCAAATCCTGGAGTAGAGCCAATTTATTTGGATTGCAGAGAATAAAGAGCAAAGTAGCATCCACAGTTTTTCTCTGCCCTTGGCCATCAGATCAGTGTTGCTCGGGACGGTGGCCTGGCTCTGTTGGGTGCCAGGTGAAGGGAACACAGGAGAGGCAAAAGGGACCTCGACTCTGTGCACCCATCAGAGCAGGCCCTGCCGTGAGCAGGGGCTGGCACTTCTTTTCCCTAGCAATTTTTTTTATCAGATTTCTTTACCATTTCACTCCCACTGGAGGTTGCTATCTTAGCAGCAAGGATTCATTTTTAATTGGTTTGTTTACTTCTGAGTCCCACTCCTTAGAAGCAGTGCTTCCCTTAGATTTGATGCAACTGCATTCTCTTGCTCGGAACAGTAATGTTTAGTAACATTCAGATGAAACCAGTTTTGCAGTTTGCATCGACTGACAAATATAATTCACTTATTTCAAAGCATATGTTCTAAATTTAAACATACTCAGGGTTTATTGAACATGAAAACACATGGCTTAGGATACAGGGAGGTACAACATCTGTTTTCCGGAACTGAAGCACAGCTACTGTGAGATGTGAGGGGACTTGCAAAAGTTCATGGAAAACGGAATTAAAAGATAAGCTTATTTTGGTGCAAAAAAAATCATTTTGAAATCTGCATAATTTTTTCATAATATGCATTTTTCATCAACTTTAAAAAATATCTGTATTTATTTTCATCTGCTTGAAAAGCAGAGCAACGGAGAGACCTTCCATCTGCTGATTCACTCCCCAGACGCTGGCCACAGGCCAAAACTGTAGCCAGAAATTCTATCCAGGTCTCCCATGTGGGTGGCAGGGACCTCATCACTTGAACATCATCTCCTATCTCACAGCATACATTAGCAGGAAGCAGGATTAGAAGCGAAGTGGCGGCCAGCGCCGTGGCTCACTAGGCTAATCCTCCGCCTTGCAGCACCGGCACACCGGGTTCTAGTCCCGGTCAGGGCGCCGGATTCTGTCCCGGTTGCCCCTCTTCCAGGCCAGCTCTCTGCTGTGGCCAGGGAGTGCAGTGGAGGATGGCCCAGGTGCTTGGGCCCTGCACCCCATGGGAGACCAGGAGAAGCACCTGGCTCCTGCCATCGGATCAGCGCAGTGCGCCGGCCGCAGCGGCCATTGGAGGGTGAACCAACAGCAAAAGGAAGACCTTTCTCTCTGTCTCTCTCTCTCTCACTGTCCACTCTGCCTGTCAAAAATAAAAAATAAATAAATAAAAAAAGTGGCCGGCGCCGCGGTGCAATTAAACTGAATTCTGTTTGTGGCCTTTTTGCCCCAGTCCTGAATTTTTTTATGCTATCTTGCTGGCCTTCTTAGGTAGGTTCTTTTCCAGTAGCTGTTTCAAATTCATTTTGGAAAGAGGCAGCTTTAATGTCAAGGCCAGTAACCTCACGTCCTGTACGTGTGGCATGCTGCTGTCACAGTGCACTGTGGTACAACACAGAGTCTCTTCCTCTGCCCCTTCAGTGGTGTCGACAGCACCCACAGTGTCTGTGCTCCTTTTAATGCCTCCAGTTCTCTTGGTCCTTCTGTGATTCAGCACAAAACCAAAGGATGGCAGGAAACCAAAATCAGATTGAAATTTCTAAACCTTTCAAACACAACTTACTAAGCCATCTTCCATTTAAAATAAATTATTAGTAATTTGATGATCCAACTCATTAAGAAAAAATAAAATTCGAGAGCCAGGCATTTGGTCCAGAGGTTAGGACAGTGCTTCGGGTGCTCGCCTCCCTTATCATAGTGCCTGGGTTCAAGTCCTGGCTCTGCTTCTGATCTGGCTTCCTGCTAATGTGCACCCTGAGAATCAGCAGGTGAGGGCTCCCTCAGGTGCTTGGGTCCCTGCCACCCACATGAGATGCTGGAATGAGTTCCAGGTTCCTGGCTTCAGCCTCACACAGCTTTGGCTGTTGTGGACATTTGGGGAGTGAGCCAGCAAATGTGAAATCAGTCTCTCTCTTGCTCTCTCTCTCTCTCTCTTTTTTTTTTTACAAGCAGAGTGGACAGTGAGAGAGAGAGAGAGAGAGAGAGAGAAAGGTCTTCCTTTTGCTGTTGGTTCACCCTCCAATGGCCGCCGCGGCCAGCGCGCTGCGGCCGGCGCACCGCGCCTATCCGAAGGCAGGAGCCAGGAGCCAGGTGCTTTTCCTGGTCTCCCATGGGGTGCAGGGCCCAAGCACTTGGGCCATCCTCCACTGCACTCCCAGGCCATAGCAGAGAGCTGGCCTGGAAGAGGGGCAACCAGGACAGAGTCCGGCGCCCCAACCAGGACTAGAACCCGGTGTGCCGGCACCGCTAGGCGGAGGATTAGCCTGTTGAGCCGAGGCGCCGGCCTCTCTCTTTCTTTCTCTCTCTCTCTCTCTCTCTCTCACACACACACACACACACTCTCTCTCTCACACTTTTTTCCCTTCCTCCTTTTCTCCCTCCATCCCTCCCCCTTTCCCTTTCAAATAAATATAAATAAATTAAAAGAGACTATGTGTGAAGAATGGGGAGGGGGCAGCATATGCCTAAACTGGGTATGAAAATAATGTGAAAGTCCAGGGCCCTCTAAGGAGTCTGGCTGCTAGCTGTGGAAAGTAGCTACAAATGGGAATGGGGAGCAGAAAAGGCACAGAGACACAGAACCCTTCTTTGTGTGCCTTGGTAAGAAGCTAACTGTCCCCAGGGGAATAGGAGCCATCGAAGGATTTTAACTAGAGACTTGGATGGTCTGATTTGCCTGCTAGAAAGATCATGGAAGCATGCCTGTGAGTCCAGCTCTGACCCTGGTCCTGCCTGACAGATGCGAAGCTGTATGCCAGGAGTTCACCTGTGAACTGTCGGCAGTGTTCACTCAGGAAAGACTATTTGCAGTCACTTCTATTTGATTCATTCACTGTGTGAGCGATTTTGAAACCAGGTCTCCAGTTTCTGCTTGATATTTGATATTCTGCTTAAACATATTTTTATTTGTTTTGTGAATATACTGATCTTTGCGTAAGAATAGAAACAACTTTCAGTTTTATGTTCACTTAACTCATAAATATAACTTTAAATTGCCCTAAACAGCCATAGCCAATTAAATTTTGTTCAATGTCTGACGCTTTATAAAACTACAGTGCGTCTCAGTCTTTTGAACATTTCTAATGACTGACAGAGTGGGCCTATAAAGATTGATGAGCACTTACTGAACTTTTTAATCACTTAACTAAATCTCAAGCACTTAAACCTAATAACCTGGAAATCTAATAAGTCAAAATTATTAACAGAGTAAATCAAGGTTTTTTATGCACTTGAAGGCAATTTACAATCAAATTATGTTGTGCTTTTCAGATTAAAACCATAACGGGCAGATATTTGACAAGGAAGCTAAGACACCATTTAGGACACCTACATCTCATACCAGAGTTCTTGGGATTCAGTCCCAGCTCTGCTACGGATTCCAGCTTTCTGCTCATGCCTCCCCGGGAGGCAGCACCTGATGGTTCAAGTACTTGGACCTCTACCACCCATGTGGGAGACCCAGATGGAGTGCTAGGCTCCTGGCTTCAGCTTAACCCAGCCCCACCTGTTGTGTGAATTTGAGGCGTGAACCAGCCAATGGAAGCTTGATCTCTGTCTCTCTTCCCCTGCCTTTCAATTAAAATGAAAATAAGTAAAAATGTTTTTAAAACATTAAAACGATTAGTATAACATCAAATAAGTATTTAAATCAAGTCACAAGACTGATTGTCAGGTTAGTACCATGTCTCTAATACTATCTTAAAGGTTTTACACATTTAAGAATTAAACCCATTCTTTATCCCACATTTAAGAATTAAACCCATTCTTTATCCCACTGTTGTGTATCTTACTCACAAATTTACCCCTAAAGGCACCAATACTGTATTAGTTTGCTGGGACTACCATAACTCCTCTGGCTGGGTGGCTAAGCTACAGATGTATCTTTCACAGTTCGAGGGGCATGAGAACATGATGTCAGCAGGGTTGGTTCTTTCTGGGAGCTCTGAGGGAGATTCTGCTCTCTGCCTCCTTCCCAGCTTCTTTCTGGTGGCCATCATTGCCATTTGTGGTACTGCAGACATGTCACCCCAGCCGCTGCCTTCATCTATCTTCATGCACTGTCCTTCCTGGGCGCGTCCGTCTCTTTGAATGGCATGTTCTTTTAAAAGGACGCCAGTCACATTGGAAGAGGATGCACTCATCTCGGTGTAACGAATTACATCTGCAATGACCCTACTTCCACACAAGCTCACATTCTGAGTTCCCGGGGTTTAGGACTTTAATACATGAATCCAACCCATGACAGATAGTATAGATTCTATTTACTCCAACACTTCTTATTTTTATCCTTTCCAAGAGTTGTGAATTGAGGCTGAACATTTAGGGCCATTTTGGGGATGGAGAATTGGAGACTTTGTCCAGGATCTAGATCCTGCCTATTTCATCTATCCATCCGTCTATCCATCCATTCACCCATCCACCCATATAGCCAACCATCTGTCCACCCTCCCACCCACCCATCCCAGCCATCCACCTGACCACCCCTAGAGGGAAGGGAATAATCATTTGAGTTAAGTATAGTATCTGAGCTTTAATGAATGTAGCAACACGAAAAAGAAAATAGAGGATTATGTCTCCTTTCTGTAACTCACTGCACCATAAACACTGTTGGAATAATGTCTACAACTGCTGTAGATTTCCTGACAAAATTCCCTCAGTAATTCTAAGAAGAATCTATATATGTGAATCTATATGTGTATGTGTATCCATATATGTGTATATATTTCTGTGTATGTATATATCTAAATATCCATGTATGTGTGTATACATAAGTGTGTATGTGTATATATCCATATATGCATATCCATGTTTATGTTTGATGCACCTTGATGCACCATAAAAATTTATGTTAAGAGGTAATAGCTACTATAAACTCTAAGCTGTAGTCCCATATATATACTTATACTTAACTGTATACTTAACTATAACTTATACTATACTTAAACCACACAGACCCTTTGGTTTTGGTGTTTATATCTCTTGAATGTTTTCTGTCTTAACTCTCCTTTATCCACACATCTCACCTTATTTCCATAAGACCTCAGGGAAATTTATACCTGTGGTAACAACCATACACAGTTCTACAGGTCCATGTGAGTAGATTTATAAGTGGCCTAATAAATGAGGAATTTCTACTGCGGAGGAGAGCACCCAATTTCTATTTTTTAATTCATTTTTGCATTTATAAAGTATTTTAAGCATTGCTGGGTAACAGGCTCCACACTTACCTCTAAAGTTAAAATAATGGGGACAGACATTGGTACAATGATTAAGATGCCCCTTGGGACACCTACATCCCCTATCAGAGTGCTTGGGGCTGAGTCCTTGCTCTGTTCCCAATCCCAGCTTCCTGCTAATGTGCACCTGGGGAAGCAGCAGATGATGACCGAAGTACTTGGGTCCCTGTCACCCATGAAGGAGACCTGAGTTGGGTTCCTTCTTATCTACTGGCTTAGTCCTGGCTATTGTAGGTTTTAGGGACTGAACTATCAGATGGAATATCTCTGTCTCTTTACCTTTCAAATAAAATGACAGTAAATAAATAAAGGTAAAATTAAACTAACCAGTGAGGCCAAGCCTGGTTAGATCATTGTCTTCTTGGATCTCTCAGTCTGATGCCATAGTCGGCAAGTTGTTCCCCTACTGGTCCCACAGCCATAGCCACTGTCTTTCTGTCCTCACAGGGAGCATGATGTAATGTTTCTGTGTGTGTTTCAGCAACTTGGAAGTGTGTACAGTATACTTGCTGCCATTTTGAACATTGGGAACATTGAATTTTCTTCTGTGGCAACTGAACACCAGATTGACAAGAGCCACATTTCCAACCACGCAGCCTTGGAGAACTGTGAGTAGCATCGTCTTCCCTCTGAAACTCTCAGAGTCTTCTGACCATACATGACCATGTGTGTCCATACATGGCCTTGAGTGACCATAAGTGTCCATTTGTGACCATACATGACCATGTGTGTCCATACATGACCTTGAGTGACCATAAGTGTCCATTCGTGACCATGCATGTCTGTATGTGATGATGTGGCCCTTTTGTGACCATCTGTGTCACAAAAGGGTGATTTTAAGAAATAAGCGATTGAACTTACATGGAATCCTTACAAGAATATTCAGATTGGGGCCAGCACTGTGGCATAGTGGGTAAAACTGCCCCCTGCAGTGCCGCCATCCCTTATGGGCGCCGGTTCAGGTCCTGGCTACTCCACTTCTGATCCAGCTCTCTTCTATGGCCTGGGAAAGCAATAGAAAATGACCCAAGCCTTGGGGCCTTCACCCACATGGGAGACCCGGAAGAAGCTCCTGGCTCCTGGCTTTGGATCGGCGCAGCTCCAGCCGTTGTGGCCAATTGGGGAGTGAACCAGCAGATGGAAGAACCCCCTCCCCCCCATCTGCCTCTCCTTCTCTCTATGTGTAACTCTGACTTTCAAGTGAGATTTACACTTTGAGAAACAATGACTTCAACAGCCTTTGTCTTGACTCTTTAGGAACAGGGTTTTTTTTATATACTATTTGTTGAAC
Source organism: Oryctolagus cuniculus (assembly GCF_964237555.1). Lineage (NCBI taxonomy): Eukaryota > Metazoa > Chordata > Mammalia > Lagomorpha > Leporidae > Oryctolagus > Oryctolagus cuniculus. The sequence goes on along the minus strand of NC_091444.1, from coordinate 103,813,436 downwards.
TCTTTACTTAACAGAGTTAAACATATGTGTATAAAGTCAATTGAAAATAGGTCTCAGTAAAAAATAAGAGTGGGAATAAGAGAGGGAGGAGGAAGAGAGGTTAAGAGTATGGGTGGGAGGGCGGGCACATTGGGAAGAATCACCAGGTTCCTGAAGTTGTAATTATGAAGTATATGAAGTTTATAACTGTAAAGCTGTATAGTTCTGCATACATTCCTACAGACTAATACTTCTAAAGGTACAGTTTAAAAACTTGCCATGAGACCCCAAGTCCCATTCAGCTGGGTGGTAAAAATACCATCTTAAGTGGTAAAGTGATCATATGGGTAGGCTTAAGGGCCTGGTAATAATAACAGAATTAAAAAGGAGTGAATGCTCCAACATGGGAAGCAGTCCACACAACAGACTCATAGAATGATAATAGCTTTAAATAGCACTCTGACCTCAGAATTATTCTAAGACTAAAAAGCATAATAGGCATTCTGCTCTGGCTTAAAAGTCCACGAGAGGCCGGCGCCGTGGCTCAATAGGCTAATCTTCCACCTTGCGGCGCCGACACACCGGGTTCTAGTCTCGGTCGGGGCGCCGGATTCTGTCCTGGTTGCCCCTCTTCCAGGCCAGCTCTCTGCTATGGCCAGGGAGTGCAGTGGAGGATGGCCCAGGTGCTTGGGCCCTGCACCCCATGGGAGACCAGGAAAAAGCACCTGGATCCTGGCTCCTGCCATCGGATCAGCGCGGTGCGCCGGCTGCAGCGGCGGCCATTGGAGGGTGAACCAACGGCAAAGGAAGACCTTTCTCTCTCTGTCTCTCTCTCACTGTCCACTCTGCCTGTCAAAAACAAAAACAAACAAACAAACAAAAAAAAAAAAAACAAAAAAAAAGTCCACGAGAGCATTTCAGGCATGGAAAGCCAATACACTGTGGCAAAATAATGTCCTACATGAAGGTCCTCAGTGGGTGAGACCCTAATGGAAAGAAGTGGTTATCAAGGAAGGAGGTATTTTTCTCTAAAGGGAGGAGAGAACTTCCACTTTGCTTATGGCCTTGTCTAAATACTGATGGAATTTGTGGATTCAAAAGGCTTCCATAGCCTAGGCAGCTTATGTCAAGAGCCTCGGGTGATCACTGACATCATACATTAGAGTGTTAATTGTTGAATTAACAGCAAGGGTCACTGTGCACTAATTTCCCACGTAGGACCTATCTTCAAAGAGTTGTATTATAATTATGTCTAGGTGCTCCCAAAAGATGTATTATTCTTGGGTGCTTCTTTAAAGTTAATTACATTTCCAGAAGAAGAAGAAGAAGGAGAAAAATTAACTTCAAAATGCAATGACTTTGAACAGCCCTTGAGGAACAGGGTTTTTTTTTTTAAATTTTTGTTGTTTTCATGCAAATTGTTGAACTCTTTACTTAGTATAGAGTTGATCTTCTGTGTATAAAGTTAATTGAAAATGGAGAATGGGCCTGGGAACGGGAATGGGAATGGGAGAAGGGGGGGAGGTGGGAGAGTAGGTGGTAGGGTGAGTATGGTGGGAAGAATCACTATATTCCTAAAGTTGTACTTATGAAATCTTTATTCCTTAAATAAAAGGCTTCTTTTGGGGGGGGCGGAATAAATTTAAAAATTAAAAAAAAAATAGACATGTAATTCCAAACTGGTAGGTTTTGCACAACCACTTATCCTGAGTAGATCAATTTTTCAGTCATTTTCTCACAAAAGAAGCACATCCTGGTATTTGCTTCAAATTAGTAGCAGCATTTGTTGAATAATTCCAATGATTTAAGGTTTCCCACTAATATATTTCAGAGGCATATCTTTTTATTATTCAGAATATACCCTATTATTTTATTCTTAGCATATGCCTCCATAATTTCAAATTTGTTGTAAGTTTCATTCACAACCTAGGGAATCCTCATACACTTTTTTTTAATAAATTTTTATTTTTGTTTTTCTTTTTCTTTGAAATGCAAAGAAAGTGAGAAAGAGACAAAGACTGACAGGCAGATAAAGATCTTCCAACTGCTGGTTCACCTTCCAGATGCCCACAGCAGCTATGGCTGTACCAGACCAAAGCCAGGAGCCCAAAACTCATCCAAGCCTCCCATCTGGATGGCAGGGTCCCAAGTAGTTGGGCCCTCACTGCTGCTTCCCAGGCTGTGCACTAGCTAGAAGCTAGGTCAGAAGCCGAGGAGCCAGCACTCAAACCAGGCACCATGACATGGGATGTAAGAGTCCCAGGTAGTACTCTAGCCACTGTTTCAAACATCCACTCGCAAATTTTTATTTGTATGTTTGTTTCTTAATTTGTAGTCACTCAGGTGTGGGATGAGATGATTTGGGGTAATTTCAGAGAGACAAATGCCCACCACCTTGGTCCAGACCTGTCTTTCCTATTCTTGTCATTCCTGCCCTATTGTGTCTCTGGAGCCAGCTTGGTAATAGCAGTAGAACAAGCATCTGAGGGAGTAGTCATGGGCATGTACCTAGAATCCGGGAGGCAGTCTTCCCAAGTGGTTTGGATTTAGCACTGGTTTTGTCTATTCTATCCCATAAACACCTCTCAAAGCTGACCACCCATCTTTATCTCCATCATCGTCATTCTTATCCAATACATCACCTGTTACCTGAACCCAGTACCCTTCCAGTTGTTCCACATCAACAGCTGGTCCTTCCAGGCTGTGCTCAGTTCTTTTAGAAAACCCTCAACATCTACCATTGAGCTTTCTTCAATCTGCTTCTTGCCACCCTCTTCCCCCTCCCTCTCCTTCCTTCCTCTCTCCCAAATTTCTTAATTAGCTTTCTGTTTCTTCTGGATCAAGACCATCAACACGAGAGCTTGTTTTACAAGGCATTATACTTAGCAGTGTATCTCCAGGCATACACTCAGTAATTATGTCACATGAGTGAACGGTGTGGGAACAGAAATAAATGTAAAGGGCAGTGGGGGTCAGTATTCAGAAACAGATACGAGTAGAATGATCAAAACTGGCATTATACCCATAGCAGGGGCCCAAGAATTTAGGTCATCTTCTACTGCTTTCCAGAATGCATTAATAGAGAAGTGAATCAGAAGGGTAGCAGTCAGGACATGGACTGGCACCACAATACCAGTTCCAAAAAATTTAATATGAAACTAAAAAGAAGTATGATATGAGGCCCATGAATGTCAAGATAAATTGATGCTCTTTTGTCTATATATTGAAGAAGGTACTTCAATTACTCGTATATTTGTTTGGGTATACTCATGAAGTCTAAGTAACATACTAATATAATTTCTGCGTTTTGAAAATAGCTATAGGGTTGTACTTTGGCAAAGCAGTTAATACTCCACTTGGGATGCCCACATTCTTTATCAGAGTGCCTGGTTCAAGTCCTGGCTCCTGTGTTTCTGATCCAGCTACCTGCTCAGGCACATCCTGTGAAGGAGCAGGTGATGGTTCAAATAATTGGGTCTTGGTCACCCACGTGAGAGACCTGGATTGAGTTCGAAGCTCTTGGCTTTGGCCTGGATCCATCCTGGCTGCTGCAGGCATCTGGGGAACAAACCAGCAGATGGAAGATCTCTTTCTGTCTCTGTCTCTGTCTCCCTGCCCTTCAAATAATCTGAAAATAAATAAAAATTTTAAAAAGAAAAGAACTATATAATCATGATATCAAAACTATACCAAATCTATTCCTCATGTCTTTAAGTTATTAACATAATTCAATGCAATTGTGTTTGACACCACATAAACAACCATGATCTCAGCCAGTTGGGTTTGCGTTGTGTGCAGCAGCCCAACTTTTACAGTGGAGATAAATAGAGAAAACTGATCAAAAAGAAACTCAGGACTAATGTGGAATAGGAACTTATCGTAAAATACACACACACTTTTCTCATGTCCTTTAAAGAAGGCAAACTAAGACATTTTCAGTTTTTGATAGTAGCCTCGTTGCCATATTGCCTTCTGACCATACACCTGTTTGTTTTTTAGCTGCTTCTTTGCTTTGCATTCAGGCAGATGAGCTGCAAGAAGCTCTCACCTCCCACTGTGTGGTCACTAGAGGAGAGACAATCATTCGGCCCAATACTGCTGACAAAGCCGCTGACGTCAGAGATGCCATGGCTAAGACGTTGTACGGACGTCTGTTCAGCTGGATAGTCCATCGTATCAACAGTTTGCTGAAGCATGACACGTTGCAAAGGTAAGCACTCCCCAGGTGCTTCATGATGTATAGTTTATTATCAATTTGTGTAAGTCCCTTTAAGAAGGATTCTAAATGGTATAATTTAATTATCAAAATTATCGTTCGATAAATATGCTTCATTTCCTAATGGTACTACCTCAAGATGCCATATAATTATAAAACTTTTAAATTGCTGAAACAGAAAAAATATGGCAAATAAAAGCAATAGAAAGTGAATTTTTTTCTATGGAACAGCTTACTAGTAATTAATAGGTTCTTTTAAATAGAAGGTGTACCATGAAGTATATACCATTTTATGCCTGTATAAAAATTTCAATTTACCAGTTCTTTGATAAATTTGAATTAAATCTTGAAGAAAAAGGAAAACTTTCATTTTATATCTTAACACTGACTGTAACCCTGGAGGATATGATGACTTAAAATGAAATTTGATTTAGAAATGCACTAGATAGTGGTGGATAATAGTAAGTGGTAGAGCCAGGATATGAGCACTTTGGTTATCTGACTATCCGTCTACAGCCTTCCTATTCCCTTATCATGGAAATAAAGATAATCGAAGCCATCATTGACTGAGGGGTCCCTATACTCCACAGATTATGCATAGTTGAAAGTCCTTACATTTACATCTAAAACTTTGTTATACCATAGATTCTACCTTTTGTATAATACTGCTTGTGGAAAAGCGACCTGGATGCCCACGTAAGATCACCTTACTCCTACATGCTTACTGGACATAAAAGACCATTTTATGAATAGTTCAAGTATGCAGTTTATCATTACTTTTCCACTAAAATGTGTATATGGCATTCAAACTGTCTAAAAGATTATCCATGACTCCCCAAAATTCTTAACTCTCTGTCCCTCAAAACTATTCCTTTCTGAACTGTAGCCTATCTACATCAAGCCTGCAAATCACCATGTAATTTACCCATTGTGATTTAATGGTCAAACAGGTTGATGTTCATGTGCGGCCGTCTATATGACATGAAGCATTTGTGTAAGAATATAAAAATTCTTTTTTACATTGGAAATCTGGGTCCTGGAAATCCCATTGAGTGGGACTTTTCAGCCTCTCCACTACATGCTAACTTTCTTTTCCATACACTAACAAAAACTTCCAAGTCCTACAGTTCAAAAACTTTTAGAAAGAGTTGAAACAACTAAAACAAGATCATCTGCAGTATTTTAGTTAAATTCTGTCGAGATTTGCATTGAGATTGTGGGGTCTCTGCCCTGTGCCTAGCTCTGCCACTGACTTGTTGTGTCACACTGGGAACTCCCCATTTGCTCTCTGCTTCTTTGGCTGTTAAATAAGGGCATTGAATGGCAAATCCATAAGCTAAATTGATGCTGGGTAACTTGGGATCTTTTCAGAACCTCCTGAAGAATGTGTCCATCACAACAAGATTTTTTTTTTTTCTTTATGGTGAAAAAACATATATTTAGAATTAGCCAGCTGGACTCCGTTCAGATGATCCCAATTTTGTTGGCAACGTCCAGAGCATCATAGTCCGGAGCCAGCCGCACATACGCCTTCTTCTCTCTGTCAGGTCTGATCAGGGTGTTGACTTTGGCCACATCAATGTCATAGAGTTTCTTCACAGCTTGTTTGATCTGGTGCTTGTTGGCCTTGACATCCACAATGAACACCAGTGTGTTGTTGTCTTCTATCTTCTTCATGGCTGACTCCGTGGTCAGGGGGAACTTGATGATGGCATAGTGGTCAAGCTTGTTTCTCCTGGGGGCGCTCTTCCGAGGGTATTTGGGCTGCCGTCGGAGGCGTAGCGTCTTGGGCCGCCGGAAGGTGGGGGACGTGCGGATCTTCTTCTTCTTGTGGCTGTGGACGCCTTTCAGCACTGCCTTCTTGGCCTTCAAGGCCTTCGCTTTGGCTTCGACTTTAGGAGGGGCAGGAGCTTCCTTCTTCGCCTTCAGCGCCATCTTGGTGAAAAGGACAACAAGATTTTTATGAAATGGTTATATTTATACACATACACCAAAACCCTGCACACAGGAGTGACTCCCGATGACCCTCTGAGAGCCATTAGCATTTGAAGAATCCCTGAATTAGATGTCTAAGGTCCCTCCTGGCTCTAACCCAATTGTATATAAAAGGTTAAGTATTTATCCCTGTAAGGTAAAGAGATTATAAAAGAATAATAATTGTGGTTGAACCAGAATGCGTTTTTTAAAGACTTATTTTATTTGAGAGGCAGTGTTACAGCCAGAGAGCAAGAGAGACAGAGAAAGAGGTATTCCATCCACTGGTTCATTCCCCAAATGGCTGCAACAGCCAGAGCTGGGCAGATCCAAAGCCAGGAGCTTTATCCGGGTGTCCCGCACGGGTGCAGGGACCCAAGCACTTGGGCCATTTTCCACTGCTTTCCCAGCCCACAGGCCACAAGCAGAGAACTGGATCAGAAGAGGAGCAGCTGGGACACAAACCAGCACCCATATGGATGCTGGCACCACAGAGAAAGGTTTAGCTTACTATGCTACAGCACTGGCCTTGAACCAGCATAAATTTTAACTAGGCATGTTGCCTCCTAAAACCTCATAGAATTACATTTGCTATTGGTAACAGGGGCCAGCTTTTCTCTGTCCATCTTAGCCCATCTTTAAAGTGCTGTCCCCACCTGTGAACACAGAAAGCATCCTTTATCCTGTAGTGCGCACTTGGGACTCTTTCCCAAGTCACTGCTGCCCACAGCATGAAGTCTAATGTATACTTCCTCAATGGTGAACACAAACAGAGCTTGTATGCTTTCCTTTTTTTAAATCCACATGGAAATAACTACAATTCGCCTACTTCTTGCAAGAAGAACAAACTTAATTTATCTGAAAAACAGACAGAGACAGGCAAAGAGCTGCCATCTGCTGTTTGACTCCCCAAATACTCAAAAAGGCTGGAACTGGGAAAAGGCCAAATCCAGGAGGCTGGAACTCAATCCAGGTCTCCCATATGAGAGACAGGAGCTCAACCATATAAGCCATCACTGGTGCCTCCCAGAGTCTACACTAGCAGGAAGTTGGAGTCAAGAATTGGAGCCAGGTATTGATCCCAGGCTCTCTGATATTGGATGTAGGCATGTCAACCTGCATTTTAATTTTTTTTTGACAGGCAGAGTGGACAGTGAGAGAGAGAGAGACAGAGAGAAAGGTCTTCCTTTGCCGTTGGTTCACCCTCCAGTGGCCGCTATGACCAGTGCACTGCGGCCGGCGCATCGTGCTGATCCGAAGGTGCTTCTCCTGGTCTCCCATGGGGTACAGGGCCCAAGCGCTTGGGCCATCCTCCACTGCACTCCCTGGCTACAGCAGAGAGCTGGCCTGGAAGAGGGGCAACCGGGACAGAATCCAGTGCCCCCACCAGGACTATAACCCTGTGTGCAGGCGCCACAGGCGGAGGATTAGCCTATTGAGCTGTGGCGCTGGCCAACCTACATTTTAAGCAATACACTGAACACTTGCCTCAGGAACAAACTATTTTATCGAGTACTTAACCTTTAGTGAACAGAGATAATCATATAGAATAGCAGGAAAAATATGCATTTGAAACATTTCATTGTGAAAATAATGGTCAATTGTATTCTAAAAGTATTTCATTCTAAAATAAATCTCTAAATAATTATATCTTTCTCCAGGTTACCATTTGTTCCAAACTTTAAGATTATAAGCAAGTAATCCAAAATTAAATAGCAATTCTTTAGAATAATTAAGATCTTTTTCATACTATTTTTTAAATTATTCTCCTAAAATGAAATGCAAAATATGCTCTTAAGCAGAATTTCTGTTTTCCTGGTTCAGCTTTTATTGAATGTATCTTTGCTGTGTTCTCAGTTTTAATGAGTCTGTCTCTATGATTCATGACTGTTTCAGGGCTTTGATTTGTGCTTGCAACCCAAAGGGGAGAAAAATGTCTTTTTTCTGTATAAGTATGAGGGGATTTCAAAAAGTTCATGGAGATGTGCAATTAAAAGTATGAATTTATGGGAGCCAAGATGGCGGAATAGTGAGGACGTGCACTGATAGTCCGGGAAAAGATAGGTTAATAAAAGAGGAATTACAGTAATTACAGGGAAAGACTCAGGGGGAAAAATGCAGAGGAAACCCTTCTGGATCTAGTGGATGTGACACAGACGACCAGCGGGGAGAGCAGGGACGCCCATGGCTCCGAGTCCATACATCGGCGCTGGAAGGGGAGGTGAGCTCAGTAACCCAAGACATTGGCAGGGGAAACGGCGGACAGAGCCTAGAGGGAACTGGGCTTGAAGCCCCGCTGGGAAAAGTTCACCAGACTGACTACAGGAGAGAAGAGAAGGAAAAAAAAGGGGGGGGGGGGGACTGGTACGGAGGAGTTTCTCTTTCCGCCAACCTTGCAAAGGCGAGCAAGAGACAAAGAGCAGGCGCCACTCTGGATATACGTAAAAGGTGTGCGACCTCAGCACAGTGCGCGACCTCAGGACTGTGCGCGACCTCAGGACTGTACGTGAACTCAGAGCTGAGCGTGACAGACCTGCGCCTGCCCTCGGTCAAACAGAAAAACCTGACTCTGGGGGGGTGAAATACCAGGAGGTTAGGATTTAGTGAAAGGGTAGAGCTAATGAACTGAGGCGGGAGAAAAAAGAGATGGTGGGTGAGAGAACTCACAGAGGTCACGTGAGTACTCTCCAGGGACGCTACAATTCGGTAACCTAGGCAACCGGGTGGGACACTGCAGGAGAAATTGAGCCCGCACTGAGGGAAGAACAGATTCTTTGGGTGGTCTGTGGGAAAAAGCAGACGAATGATATACACATAGAAGCCAGAGATCAGAAGCTAAATGCCATCAATTCTGCCCAGCTGTGAGGTATTACTTCCCTCCTGAATAAAAAAATAAATAAATAAATAAATAAGAAAGAGATTTACCACACCTAACCTGAGTGTGTCACCTTTGGCACACCCTTAACCCTGAAGAACTAAGCAGAGCTCTCTAGCCACACCCATCTCAAGCCTCCAAGGCTCCTCCAACAGCAGACAGTCCACTTAACACAAACATAGTATAAAAAAAAGAAAACACCACAGTGAGGGAAGAATTCACAATGCCAAGCAACAAACACAAAAACTGAGGGAACAAGATCAACAAAGACAATATGACGCCTCCAAATAAACAAAACACCCCAAGCCAAGATTATGAAGATGATGAGATAGAAGAAATGCAAGATACGGATTTCAAAAAATTTATGATAATAACATTTGGAAGTTTTCAAAAGCAAATTCTTGAACTACAGAAATCCTTATTGGACAGGATAGAAAATCTCTCTCGTGAAAATGAAATATTAAGGAGGAATCAAAATGAAACGCAGAAACTAGTAGAACAGGAAAGTGTGATAGTGAAGAGAAATCAAAATGAAGTGAAGAACTCAATAGATCAAATGACAAACACATTAGAGAGTCTAAAAAACAGAGTCAGTGAGACAGAAGAGAGAATATCGGACTTAGAAGACAGAGCACAGGAAAACATACAGTCAAACCAAAGAAAAGAAGAGGAAATTAGAAATCTAAAAAATATTGTTGGGAATCTACAGGATACTATTAAAAAAAACCAACATTCGAGTTCTAGGAGTTCCTGAAGGCATGGAGAGAGAGAAAGGATTAGAAGGCCTTTTTAGTGAGATACTAGCAGAGAACTTTCCGGGTTTGGAGAAGGACAGAGACATCCTAGTACAGGAAGTTCATAGACACCCTAGTAAACATGACCAAAAGAGATCCTCACCATGACACATTGTCATTAAACTCATCACAGTGAAACATAAAGAAAAGATCCTAAAATGTGCAAGAGAGAAACGACAGATTACTCTCAGAGGATCTCCAATTAGACTCACAGCAGACTTCTCATCAGAAACACCACAGGCTAGGAGGGAATGGCGAAACATAGCACAGGTGCTAAGAGAGAAAAATTGCCAGCCCAGAATATTATATCCTGCAAAGCTCTCATTTGTGAATGAAGGTGAAATAAAGACCTTTCATAGCAAACAGAAATTGAAAGAGTTTGCCGCCACTCGTCCAGCCCTGCAAAAGATGTTTAAAGATGTGTTACATTCAGAAACACAGAAACACAGCCATCAATATGAAAGAAGGTAAAGGAAGAACACCTACCAATAAAAGAGCATAGGAAGCTCAAAGCATATACTAGAAAATATCTTTGGGAAAATCGCAGGGCAAAGTCACTACTTATCAGTAGTCACATTGAACATTAATGGACTTAACTCTCCAGTTAAAAGGTACAGACTGGTTGAATGGATTAAAAAACAAAACCCAACTATTTGCTGCTTACAAGAAACACATCTTTCTAACAAAGATGCATGCAGACTGAAAGTGAAAGGTTGGAAAAAGATATTCCATGCCAACAGAAACCAAAAAAAGCAGGTATAGCTATATTAATATCAGACAAAATAAACTTTAACACAAAAACTGTTAAGAGAGACAAAGAGGGGCACTATATAATGATTAAGGGTTCAATTCAACAGGAAGATATAACTATTATAAATGTATATGCACCTAATTACAGGGCACCGGTCTATTTAAAAGATATGTTAAGGGACTTAAAGGGAGACTTAGATTCCAATAGAATAGTACTGGGGGACTTCAATACTCCACTCTCAGAAATAGACAGATCATCCAGACAGAAGATCAACAAGGAAACAGCAGATTTAATCGACACTATTGCCCAAATGGATCTAATAGATATCTACAGAACTTTCAATCCTACATCTAAAGACTTTACATTCTTCTCAGCAGTGCATGGAACCTTCTCTAGGATTGACCACATACTAGGCCATAAAGCAAGTCTCAGCAAATTTAAAAGAATTAGAATCATACCATGCAGCTTCTCAGACCACAGCGGAATGGAGTTGGAAATTAGCAACTCAGGAAACCCTAGAGAGTATCCAAACACATGGAGACTGAACAACATGCTCCTGAATGAACACTGGATCATACAAGAAATCAAAAGAGAAATCAAAAACATTCTGGAAGTAAATGAGGATAACAACACAACATATCAAAACTTATGGAATACAGCAAAAGCAGTATTGAGAGGAAAGTTTATAGCAATAGGTGCCTACATCAAGAAATTGGAAAGGTATCAAATAAATGAGCTTTCAGCACATCTCAAGGACCTAGAAAAACTGCAGCAAACCAGACCCAAATCTAGTAGGAGAAGATAAATAATTAAAATCAGAGAAGAAATCAACAGGATTGAATCAAAATCACAAAAAATCAGCCAAGTGAAGAGTTGGTTTTTTGAAAAAATAAACAAAATTGACACCCCATTGGTCCAACTAACTAAAAAAAAAAGAAAAGAACCAAATCAATAAAAATCAGAGATGAAAAAGGAAATGTAACAACAGACACCACAGAAATTAAAAGAATCATCAGAAATTACTACAAAGAGTTGTATGCCAGCAAACAGGAAAATCTATCAGAAATGGATAGATTCCTGGACACATGCAATATACCGAAAATGAACCATGAAGACATAGAAAACCTAAATAGACCTGTAACTGAGACAGAAATTGAAACAGTAATAAAGGCCCTCCCAACAAAGAAAAGCCCAGGACCAGATGGATTCACTGCTGAATTCTACCAGGCATTTAAAGAAGAACTAATTCCATTTCTTCTCAAACTATTCAGAACAATCGAAAAAGATGGAATCCTCCCAAATTCTTTCTATGAAGCCAGCATCACCTTAATCCCTAAGCCAGAGAAAGATGCAGCATTGAAAGAAAATTACAGACCAATATCCCTGATGAACATAGACGCAAAAATCCTCAATAAAATTCTGGCCAATAGAATGCAACAACACATCAGAAATATCATCCACCTAGACCAAGTGGGATTTATCCCTGGTATGTAGGGATGGTTCAGCGTTCACAAATCAATCAATGTGATACACCACATTAACAAACTGTGGAAGAAAAACCATATGATTATCTCAATAGATGCAGAGAAAGCATTCAATAAAATTCAACACCCTTTCATGATGAAAACCCTAAGCAAATTGGGTATAGAAGAAACATTCCTCAATATAATCAAAGCAATTTATGAAAAACCCACAGCCAACATCCTATTGAATGGGGAAAAGTTGGAAGCATTTCCACTGAGATCTGGTACCAGACAGGGATGCCCACTCTCACCACTGCTATTTAACATAGTTCTGGAAGTTTTAGCCAGAGCCATCAGGCAAGAAAAAGAAATTAAAGGAATACAAATTGAGAAGGAAGAAGTCAAACTATCCCTCTTGCAGACAATATGATTCTTTATTTAGGGGATCCAAAGAACTCTACTAAGAGACTATTGGAACTCATAGAAGATTTTGGCAAAGTAGCAGGATATAAAATCAATGCACAAAAATCAACAGCCTTTGTATACACAGACAATGCCATGGCTGAGGAAGAACTTCTAAGATCAATCCCATTCACAATAGCTACAAAAACAATCAAATACCTTGGAATAAACTTAACCAAGGATGTTAAAGATCTCTATGATGAGAATTACAAAATCTTAAAGAAATAAGTAGAAGAGGATACCAAAAAATGGAAAAATCTCCCATGCTCATGGATTGGAAGAATCAACATCATCAAAATGTCCATTCTCCCAAAAGCAATTTATAGATTCAATGCGATGCCAATCAAGATACCAAAGACATTCTTCTCAGATCTAGAAAAAATGATGCTGAAATTCATGTGGAGACGCAGGAGACCTCAAATAGCTAAAGCAATTTTGCACAAGAAAAACAAAGCCGGAGGCATCACAATACCAGATTTCAGGACATACTACAGGGCAGTTGTAATCAAAACAGCATGGTACTGGTACAGAAACAGATGGATAGACCAATGGAACAGAATAGAAACACCAGAAATCAACCCAAACATCTACAGCCAACTTATATTTGACCAAGGATCTAAAACCAATTCCTGGAGCAAGGACAGTCTATTCAATAAATGGTGCTGGGAAAACTGGGTTTCCACGTGCCGAAGCATGAAGCAAGACCCCTACCTTACACCTTACACAAAAATCCACTCAACATGGATTAAAGACCTAAATCTACGACCCGACACCATCAAATTATTAGAGAACATTGGAGAAACCCTTCAAGATATTGGGACCGGCAAAGACTTCCTGGAAAAGACCCAGGAGGCACAGGCAGTCATAGCCAAAATTAACTGTTGGGATTGCATGAAATTGAGAAGTTTCTGTACTTCAAAAGAAACAGTCAGGAGAGTGAAGAGACAACCAACAGAATGGGAAAAAATATTTGCAAACTATGCAACAGATAAAGGGTTAATAACCAGAATCTACAAAGAGATCAAGAAACTCCACAAAAACAAAACAAACAACCCACTTAAGAGATGGGCCAAGGACCTCAATAGACATTTTTCAAAAGAGGAAATTCAAATGGCCAACAGGCACATGAAAAAATGTTCAAGATCACTAGCAATCAGGGAAATGTGTCTGAAAATACACTGTAATCCATAATCTGTACTTTGCAAATTTATAATCATTAAATAAATTTTAAAAAAAGTATGAATGTATTTTGTTGAAAGATTTTTTTCATAATACATAGAAAACATATGTTATGGAGAAATTATGCCTGAATTTCAAAATTGTGTGTGCAGTAAAATAAACTTACAGGTTTTTAAAATATTTTATTTACGGCCGGCGCCACGGCTCACTAGGCTAATCCTCCGCCTTGCCGCGCCGGCACACCGGGTTCTGGTCCCGGTTGGGGCGCCGGATTCTGTCCCGGTTGCCCCTCTTCCAGGCCAGCTCTCTGCTGTGGCCAGGGAGTGCAGTGGAGGATGGCCCAAGTGCTTGGGCCCTGCACCCCATGGGAGACCAGGAGAAGCACCTGGCTCCTGCCATCGGATCGGCGCCGGCCGCGGCGGCCATTGGAGGGTGAACCAACGGCAAAGGAAGACCTTTCTCTCTGTTTCTCTCTCTCTCACTGTCCACTCCTGCCTGTCAAAAAAAAAATATTTTATTTACTTGTTTGATATGTAGAGTTACAGAAAATGAGAGAGAGAGAGAGACAGAGAGAAAGGTCTTCCTTCCATTGGTTCACTTCCCAAATGGCCGCCACAGCCAGAGCTGTGCCAATCCAAAGCCAGGAGCCAGGTGTTTCTTCCCAGTCTCCCACATGGGTGCAGGGGTCCAAGGACTTCAGCCATCTTCTACTGCTTTCCCAGGCCATAGAAGAGAGCTGGATTGGAAGAGGAGCAGCCGGGACTATAACCGGTGCCCATATGGAATTCCGGAGCTGCAGGCGGAGGATTAACCAAGTGAGCCACAGCACCAGCCCCAACTCATAGTTTTAATTCTGTTTTACCACAGATTTTTGCAGTCCCTTTTTATATCAGAAGGCAAGAGTGATTTCTGGGGTACCACAAAAATATTGTTCCATTTCCATATTAAAATCAACATTGCCTCCATTATCTTTATGTTCTATGGAAAGAAACTTTTTCAATTAAGATTTCACTTTCAATGTGCATTCTAGTGGTGGTAGTTTCTTAGCTTGGTCAAAAATGAGAACTTGGAGCTACCAGATTTGCTTTACTTCCTAAGTCAACTATCAGAACTCAACATGCTACTTTAATTCTTCCAGTGGAAATGGAGATGAGCTGAACATTGGCATCCTTGATATATTTGGCTTTGAAAATTTCAAGAAAAACTCCTTTGAGCAACTGTGCATTAACATTGCAAATGAACAGATTCAGTATTACTTCAACCAGCATGTGTTCGCGTGGGAGCAGGTAAGTGGAGGTTCTTGCTACAGAAATGCGTGCATGTGTGTATTCCATGCAGACTTGTGCAGAGGAAGCAGGACCTAAACCATCAGTTGAGAATGTTAAACATTTAAAAAGACAAAGAAAAACATTTTATTTTCTCCATGTCCATAGTAAAGACAGAAATGAAAACAAACAAACAAAAAACTAGTACGAATTTGGTGTCACTTGTCACTTTATGTTAAATGACCTCTGTTGAAAATCAATCCACTCTTCTTCAAAACTTAGCAAGTCTAAGTCCTTGCAAACCAAGGAATTCCTGGTGAAATGTAAGTAAACAGATGTGTCTGACAGTTTCTCTTTCTGTAGACTGCATAGTTGAAATTCTATTTGAAATTTCAATATCCATCTAAAATGCATTAAACTTTTGAATTCCAGTAGCTAGGCAACAGAACACAAGATAATGGCTTTGCTGCGAACGCCATGAAACGGTAATTTTGTCAGAGTACAACGTGTAATTTCTGACTCAGCTTCAAGAACATTCTTCCTTAGGAAAAAAATAAGAGGCTCCACTGAATTTCATTTGCCTCTACTGTAATATAAAAATTACCCAAATTATTTTATTAAATCTGAGTCATATTTGACTTGTCATGTGTCTCATTGAATAATATTAATTTCATGGTGTTTATAGATCAGAACTGTTTTTTTTTTAAGTTTGAGATAAATTAGAGTTTTATTCCAACTGTTCAGGCTAATTAAGGGTTTATCTTGAAATTACACTTTGAAAATATTGGTCACCAAAGAAAACATTTGGATGTTGACATTTTGTAGACCAAGAAAAGGACGTGAATGTAAGACTTTGTGTTTGTACAACTTCCTCTGGTTCCATCAGATGTTCACTCCTTCCCTATCCCCCCTTCCTTCTGCACTCTTCTCCCATTGCTCATATCTATGATGAAATCTCTTTAAATCTTAAAATGAAGCAAAGAAATCTCTGAAACTCTTGTCCACTCTGGCCTCTCTGCAACCTTGACCCTTTCTCTTGATCCCACAGCCAAGCTCCTTGAAAGTATGTCTGGAACTCCATACATTGCACTGACCTTTTCCTGCCCTGGGTACACTGAGCCCATGGCATCTGGCTCTGACCGTCCCCCACCCCTGGAATGGCCCTTCCTAATCTCACCCATCATTAGTGCAACTTTTTTTCCTTTCTCACTACACTACACGGAGGTAAAGGTCATGTTTAATTCTTTGTGTTCTTTCCGAGGCTGTCATAAAACAAGTGCTCAATATGTATTAAATTAATGGCTTCCTTTTTATGCCTCACAATACTCACAGAGAGAAGTGAAATTTTTTTATTTGAACATTTGGGCATGAGTCGATTAGAATTCCCTACTTTCTGGGACCAGGTCCATCCTTGTGTGTCTGCTGTCTGATTAAGTACTGACTTACACTGGTAGACCGCCATTTTCTTTGGAGTTTGGGGTTAGAACCTGGTTTCATTGGGACTGCTCTTAAACTAAAGAGATACGTTTCTGTCATTGCTGCTTTTCACTTTTTACAGAGTGTTACATTTGCAAATTGCTTTGATTGATAGCTTTGCGTCCCACCCATGATCCTAATGCTCCTAACTCTCTTCCCTTCGGGGCTTGCCACTGAATCTCTTCTGCAAGGCCCTCTAAAACACCCTTAAGAGGCTTTCAAAACAAAACCACTCACAGCATCCACTCCCCACCACCAACAACATTAAAAATTCATCTCGAATGCAGGGTTAGGAGGGCACTTTGAGGAAGGAAAGCCCTCCCCAATCTTTCCAATCACCTCCCTGCAAGTCCCTGCTGCACAGCCTTGTGGGCCAGATGTTGGCAACTGGGAATGAACCAACAGATGAATGTAGGGTCCAGTCAATGCAGGATTAGTCAACCATTGTCTCAATTTTCACTCTGTCATTCCTGCAAAGGCAGGAAATGTAAAATGTAAGGACTGCATGTATTAGCCATCACAGACGACAAGCACCCTGGAACTAACTTCTGTAAATGAGAAACAGCTGTTAAAAGGAATCATTCATGAAAGTCATGATCACACTTTGTTGGTCCAAGGTTGGACCTGAGAGCACCTTAGTGTCCTGGAACCCTCAGTGCCCATCAGCAAGATGTAGAGTTTTCACATTCGTGGGACAGCCCAATCATCTGGCCACATCTCAGCCAGACACAAGGCTTGGACATCTTCCTTAATGAAACACTTCAGATTGTGCTTAGACAAAGAAACATTATCTTTCTTGACAGTTCTTGACATCAGAACACGAATAACGGTCTCCTGAGAGTTTTGCCTTGTTTGGCCTAATTTCAGTTTAGTGTAATATACAGTGGGATGCTTCAGCACCATTGGTTTCATAGATATTTTAAATTTTTTCCCATTGCCTTCCATTCAAAAAATAATCAGTAGACTACAGTGAAATATTTTTAGTCAAAGAATTTACGTTGGTGACCTAGTCTACAGCTTGCTGAGTAGATAGTTTCATATTTCTTCAAATGGTTGCCTCCAATTAGTTGTCTTACTTTTGAAACATCTTCATAAGTCTAAGTCTAAGTCTAGGAAATAGCAATTGCTCTTATCTGCTCATTGGCAGCTGTGCCTCTTGTATCTCCTAACAACCCACTTTTCTGTTGACATGAATAGATGCCCCAGACTCTCTTAACCAACTTAGAGCATCCAGAACTTGTATCCCTCCTTTTGCCTTGTTATCCCATAAATCTCCAACAGTTTTAATTTTTGTAATTTTTTTTGTCTTACTGAAAAATTTCCAAAGATTTGTCTTCTAGCTTGGGTATTCTTTTCTAACTCAGCAAGTGTGTTGTTAATGCTTTCTACTGCATTTTTTATTTGATCTATTGAATTTTTCATTTCCAATATTTCATTTTGATTTCTCTTTAAAATCTCAGTTTCATGGGGAAAATTTCCATTCACGCCATGTATGGATTTCTTTCATTCATTGATTTGCTTCTCATTCTTCTGAGTAATCCTGTGACCAATCTTTTGAATTCTGTTTCAGGCTTTCCATTAGTCTTCATCTTCACATTCTAATGGTGAAGTGTTATTGTGTTCCTTTGAGGGCATGGTGTTGTCTTAGTCTTGTCTCTTGAATTTCTAGGTTTATTTTTAGGCATCTGTGGAAATACTTGTTAGTTTTTTACTCTGGTCACTTTTATCTTTGAATTATGCCTCTGTGGCTTTGTATAATGTCTACTCCAACAGTAAAAACCAGAAGTGTGTGCTGGGTGTGGCCAGGGAGCTCTGGGTGGGGCGAGTATCCAGGGTGACACCCAAGATGGGTGTGACGGATCTCCTCTTTTGTGTATCAGAAGGGAGGGTTTGATTACCTCTGTTGGCGTATTCACATCCTCACCTCCTCTCTTCCAAGGTGATCAATGCCCACAGGTTAGCCCACATTGGGAGCAATACTCTTCCGCACTGCCATAAGAACCGCACAAAGGATCTGTGCAGTCCTCAGAGAGAGCAATTGAATTTTACAATTGAATTTTAAGGTCTTAATGATTCTTCCATATTTTAAAGTTTACAATGCATGCATGATGCATTTATACGGTGGTCCCCCTCTCCTTCAGTTTAGCCTTCTGTGGTTTCAGTTAACCATGTTCAACCATATTTTAAAAATACAAAATGGAAAATTTTAAAAAATTACTTCATAAGTTTTAAATAACTTCTTTTGCAGTATGCTATTATAATTTTCCCATTATCCTAAATTTCTTTAACTGTGTCCAATTTATAAATTAAACATTATCATTGGTATATGTGTGGGGTCTTCAAAAAGTCTATGGCATATGTATATAATGAAAAAACTTTGCATGGTTTTCAAAATTTGTTTTGCACCAAAACAAGCGTTTGTAGCATTTGGCATTACTCGGACTGTCAGTCTTCCGAGACAAGGAAGACAACTGCAATCAGAAATTAACACACACACTCAGTTTGTTATCTGCACTGTTACCTTCTTTTAACCTGGAAAAACACTTTTCCAAACAGCTTCTGCATGGGCAGCTGTAATCAGCTCTTCACTGTGCCCCACTCAGCCTTGCCTGGGTACTCTAGTCCCTAGGGTCTCTCCAGCCATGTTGGATCAGGTCCCCACATAACTTGAAGAACTTGAGTTGTCATTCTCATGGTAGAGAGGAAGGATCATAAATGGATAAGCATGCTAGAAACACTGTGAAAATTTCTAGGGCATGGTAGAGTGCACAGAGTGACCAGTGGAGAAAGGGAAGTCCCTGAATTCATTTGAGAGGTGGAGAAGGTCTCCAAGGAGGTGAGACTTAAATGATGACAGTTGACCTTGACTGGTTACTAATTTATGTTGAGCAATTTATGCTTAAACGTGCAATTGCTGCAGAAACCACGTGGAAGCTGGCAGCCTCTCTTCCTAGAGTGATCGCCCTTCCATGCTGCTCTGGGAGCCCAAGGGCTGAGTGTGGTCATTGAGAATCTCTCCAGGCCTGAATTTTTAAGCCTGCTTTGTTGGCCACAGCCACGGGGGAGAATCTTCCATGGGCTCTGTTACTACTATGTCCTTTCACAACTCACACTCAACATGCAATAAAAAAGAAGGAAGATCTTGACTCTGGTATGTGGTTTCTTAACCTCTAAGCTTTCTTATTTCAACTTTTCCTTGATGGGTATTTAAAATGATTATTCATCTAGCCATTTTCAAAAGGAAATTCAGGCAATCAGAAGAGAGGAAGTCTTCAAAAAGTTCCCAGGATCGGCCGGCGCCGTCGGCCGGCGCCGTGGCTCAATAGGCTAATCCTCCACCTTGCGGCGCCGGCACACCGGGTTCTAGTCCCGGTCGGGGCACCGGATTCTGTCCCGGTTGCCCCTCTTCCAGGCCAGCTCTCTGCTATGGCCAGGGAGTGCAGTGGAGGATGGCCCAGGTGCTTGGGCCCTGCACCCCATGGGAGACCAGGAAAAGCACCTGGATCCTGGCTCCTGCCATCGGATCAGCGCGGTGCGCCGGCTGCAGCGGCGGCCATTGGAGGGTGAACCAACGGCAAAGGAAGACCTTTCTCTCTGTCTCTGTCTCTCTCACTGTCCACTCTGCCTGTCAAAAAAAAAAAAAAAAAAAAAAAAGTTCCCAGGAAATATGGGGCCGGCGCCGTGGCTCACTTGGTTAATCCTCTTCCTGCGACGCCAGCATCCCATATGGGCACCGGGTTCTAGTCCTGGCTGCTCCTCTTCCAGTCCAGCTCTCTGCTGTGGCCCGGGAGGGCTGTGTAGGATGGCCCAGGTGCTTGGGCTCCTGCACCCGCATGGGAGACCAGGAAGAAGCACCTGGCTCCTGGCTTTGGACTGGCGCAGCACTGGCAGTGGGAGCCATTTGGGGAGTAAACCAGCGGAAGGAAGACCTTTCTGTCTGTCTCTCTCACTGTCTATAACTGTACCTGTCAAATAAAAAAAAACAAGAAAGAAAGAAATATGTATTATGAGATAAATAAGCAAAGATTTTTTTTTAAATGCATCAAAATAAGCTTATCTTTTCATTCCATTTTCTGTGAATTTTTTGAAGTTTCCTTGTACATTAAATACGTCAGTTTTAATGCAGGTAATAGCACTACTCACCTCTGCTTTAATGGTATTTTTTAATGTGCACAGTGGAGCAGAGGATTTTTGAGGAACTGTGAGCTTTGTTTCTTCACATCTGCTTAAAAGCAAGCATTTTGAGGGGCCATTATTGGGGTGCAGTGGGTAAAACCACCACCTGCAACGCCGGCATCCCCCATGGGTGCCGGTTAGTTCTGGCTTCTCCACTTCCTATATAGCTCTCTGCTAGTGGCCTGGGAAAGCAGTGGGAGATGGTCCAAGGAGTTGGGCCCCTGACTCCCATGTGGGAGACCCAGAAGAAGTTCCTGGCTCCTGCTTCAGACTGACCCAGCCCTGACCATTGCAGCCATCTGGGGAGTGACCCAGCAGATGGGAGATTGATATTTCTCTCTCTCTCTCTCTCTCTCTCTCTCTCTCTCCCTCTCTCTCTCTCTTTCTCTGTGTGTGTGTGTCCCTCTCTCTCTCTGTAACTCTGCCTTTCAATTAAATAATAAACAAATCTTTTTAAAAATCATTTTGAGATCAAGACTGTTGTAAAGATACATAATACATTGTTTTGGGCATGATCACGAGTACAGTAATAGCATTTTGTGCCCCGTTGGTTTCTCTGGGACCCTATACTAGCAGGGGAGCCTGTGGTTCTCCCCATCACTCATCTCTGCCTAGTGTGACCTGTCCCAGAGGCATCTGGTGAACCTCGACACAAATAGAAGTGACGGATGCATCAGCTTAGACCTTGACCTTCCGTGCTTCCTCTGTAGAGTCTACAGAGGGTCTTTTGAACTTTGCAGTTGTGATTTAAGCTATTACATGCTGTCAGCAAAATGTGTCCCACAGTAAATAATTCTAGGGCTGTCTGCTTCTCCCAAGGTCGCCTTCCGATGCGAAAGCTGTGAAACTGCATGACATTGTGTTCATTTTCTTGTATTAGATAAGCCAAATGGTTTTCAGATCCTCAACTTCTTAGACGAAGGATTCTGTCTAATTTGTATGCATTGGATGTTGTTTCATTTTTGAATATGCATTTATTTTTCCCAGTGACACCTTTGAAATAAGGCTCCCACCATAGTTTAATTAAAGGTATGCAGCTTATCAAATGCCCCATTTGCCATTGGCTAATATCCAGAAATTGCAACAAATGAACTTTCTCTAAACTCCCGTGGTCTTTGAATGTAGCATCTGCCTATCTTATGTTGCTTTGTATTTTCACGGTAGCGGTTACATAATCTCCTGAGAACCTGTGACCTCCCTACACAATTGTCACTCACTGTCAAGTCATCATTCAGAGGCCACGTGTGTCCTCTCTGGTACAGACCACAGCCAGGGTGGGGTGCAGCATGACCACCAAGTCGCAGGAGCAGAGCTGGAACACAGGTCCTCACATCCCTTTTGTAAAACAGATCATTGGCACCTGTGTTGTGCCAGCACCACAACCCTATAGTAATCGTCAAAGGCTCATTATTTTTATTTCGTACGTCTTATATTCAATGGCAAATGATAATTAATGTGCCATATATTTTTATTCTGTGAGATGGGGAGTCTTACCTCTACTTAATAGATGAGAGAAGAGGAGCTTATAGAGGAAGACAACCCCAGTGTTTAAGCATCAGAGC
This sequence comes from Oryctolagus cuniculus, assembly GCF_964237555.1. Taxonomy (NCBI): domain Eukaryota; kingdom Metazoa; phylum Chordata; class Mammalia; order Lagomorpha; family Leporidae; genus Oryctolagus; species Oryctolagus cuniculus. The sequence goes on along the minus strand of NC_091444.1, from coordinate 103,791,264 downwards.
CAGGCATGAAACTATGTGTATGTGGCTCTAAATCCATTGATTTGGAACCTATGACCCACCACTGGGTAGTGAGTAGTAGTCCACCCTACTAACACCGTAAGCATCTGAAAGCTTGACTGAAAAGCTGTGTAAACACTCTCAATAAACCCAGTGGGGAAAGAAAGTGCAGTGCTAAGATACACCTGACTAATATGACATAAATTCCAGAACATAATTTTATTACTTCTCATTACTAATGTGCTCTCCACGTCATAAAACTTGAGAAATATATAATTCTAGTATAGAGACTAGAAATCCTTATATGACCACCCTGTGAGTATAATCCATGCTGACTTTAATAAACTAGTAGTTCTTTTTTTTTTTTTTTTTTTTTGGACAGGCAGAATGGACAGTGAGAGGGAGAGACAGAGAGAAAGGTTTTCCTTTGCCACTGGTTCACCCTCCAATGGCCGCCATGGCTGGCGCGGCCGGCGTGCTGCGGCCGGCACACCGCGCTGATCCGAAGGCAGGAGCCAGGTACTTATCCTGGTCTCCCATGGGGTGCAGGACCCAAGCACTTGGGCCATCCTCCACTGTACTCCCAGGCCACAGCAGAGAGCTGGCCTGGAAGAGGGGCAACCGGGACAGAATCCGGTGCCCCGACAGGGACTAGAACCCGGTGTGCCAGTGCCACAAGGCAGAGGATTAGCCTAGTGGAAAGAACAGGTCTTCAAAGAAGGAGGTACCTTTCTCTGAAGGGAGGAGAGAACCTCCACTTTGACTATGACCTTGTCTAAACAAGATAAGAGTCGGAGAACTCAAGAAGCTTCCATAGCCTTGGAAACTCATGACTGGAGCATAGGGAGATTACTGATGCCATAAACAGGAGTGTCAATTTGTAAAGTCAACAACAGGAGTCACTGTGCACTTACTCCTCATGTAGGATCTCTGTCCTTAATGTGCTGTACATTGAGACTTAATGCTATAACGAGTACTCAAACAATATATTTCACTTTGTGTTTCTATGGGGGTGCAAATTGTTGAAATCTTTACTTAATGCATACTAAACTGATCTTCTGTAAAAAAAAAAAAAAAAAAAAAAGAAGAAGAAGAAGAAGAAGAAATTATCAATTCCCAACTTGACTCTCACTGGGATTAAACATGACAATAGGTCTGATCTGATTTCATCATCATTTAAAAAATCATCTATTATTTTTCACTTTATGTTTCTGTGTGGGAGCAAACTGTTGAAATCTTTACTTAATGTATGCTAAACTGATCTTCTGTATATAAAGAGAATCGAAAATGAATCCTCATGTGAATGGAAGGGGAGAGGGAGTGGGAAAGGGGAGGGTTGCGGGTGGGAGGGACGTTATGGGGGGGAAGCCATTGTAATCCATAAGCCGTACTTTGGAAATTTATATTCATTAAATAAAAGTTAAAAAAAAATAAACTAGTAGTTCTGTGCTCAGAAAAATAAATTAACAGCCTCCACTTAAGCGCAATGTCATAGGGAGAAATTTATGGTAATACAAATAAAGTAGAATTTTCATCAGTAACTGCCAGGTTGTGTGCAATTCACCAAGTTTCAAGCGAATTTTTCTGTCTATCATGACCTGTTACAGAATGAATATCTCAATGAAGATGTTGACGCTAGAGTTATTGAATACGAGGATAACCGGCCCCTCTTAGATATGTTTCTGCAGAAGCCAATGGGTTTACTCTCCCTCCTTGATGAAGAAAGTAGATTTCCCAAGGCTACAGACCAGACTCTCATAGGTGAGTTTTCAGCTGGGTGTGTCTGCGTGGTTTTAGGAATACAGTCATGTGATTTTAATTGATTTTTTAAAAAATTATCTGGCATTCGGGATGTCCAAGAGATGCCCATACGCCCGTGTTTGTTGTAGCACTGTTCACACAGCCAGGGTGTGGAGTCGACCTGGGTGCTCTGTTGGTGGATGAGTGGATAAAGAGCACCTGGTTACCCCTACACAGTGGAATACTACTCAGTCATAAAAAAGGATGCAGTCTTGTTGTTTGCAGCAGCACAAATGAGCCAGGAGGACATTGCGTCAGCACAGAAGGAAAACTACTGCATGTTCTCACTTCGGTGTGAAAGCTTAGAAAGCTGGTCTCAGAAGAACAGGGATTGTCAGAGGCCGGGAGGAGGAGCATGGGCCATGGGTGCAAGGGTGCAGCTGGGTGGGAGGGGTAACTGGTGATGACCTGCAGCACCGGGAAGTCACTGACTGAACAGTTAATCGTGTGTCTCAGAGCAGCTAATGGGATTCTGCATGTTCCCAACACAAGTGATCAGCGTTTGAGGTGCCTGGTATGCTGCTTATCCTGGTCTTACCTGTTGTGTACATGCGCTGGAATACCACGCTGGACCCCATACAGATGTATGATTGTATGTGTCAATTATGAATAAACACACACGTTACTGTCTTCAAAAAAATTATCTGGCATTAAAATGGCAGTCAGAAAGCCTGCATGTAAGACTTAAGAGGAAGTTTTGAATCTGAAAATAACTTAGACTGGTGAATATTGAGTAAATAATTAAAAATGTGTTTGGATATTGTACTTCTCCTTACTTCATAGAAGTACCCCAACTGGAGGATCTTGGGTTAGAAATGACCTTAGAAATTTCTAAATTAGAAAGTGTTGGGTAAGGGCTGGCAGTGTGGCACCGTGGATTAAGCTGCCACCAGCAATGCCAGCATCCCATATGCACCAGCTCCAGTCTTGGCTGCTCCACTTCTGATGAAGCTCCCGGATAATGCACCTGAGAAGCACAAAGTACTTGGACCTCTGCCAGCCTTGCAGGGGAACCAGATGGAGTTCCTGGCTCCTGCTTTGGGCTTGACCCAGCCCCAGCCATTTTGGAGTGAACCAGTGGATGGAAGATTGGTGTCTCTATCTGTACATTTGTCTTTCAAATAAAATAAATAAGTTTTAAAAAAATTGGTGAACAGGGCGGAAAGACCTAGACTTTTGGAAAGATAGCTGACAGGCAGGAAAAACACTGTTTCTGTGTTATTCAAGTCATTTATTTATTTAATCGAGGCAAATAGCCTCAAATGCCTTAATAACCTTTCATTTACAGTACATTAATAAGTCTCCATGGTAATAATCCCAAGTCATCAACGAAAGATTAAATGATTCCACTTTTTCTGTTTGAGGAGTGTATAATGTTATTAGAAGATTAGTATCCCAAATGATTCAAATGAAAATCTTATGCTACTTACATTTACAAAGGAAAAAAACTTTTGATTTTTCAAATATCTGAAAAACTCATTTAAAATTTTTTTATTTGGAATGCAGAGAGAGACAGACAGAAAGAGTTCTTTGATCCACTGGCTCACCCCTCGTATGCTTGAAACAACCGAGGCTGGGCCTTCCCAAACACAGAGGCCTGAAATCCAAGCCAGGTCTCCCAGGTGGGTGACAGGGACCCAGCTACTTGAGATACCACCTGCTGCCTCCCATGATAGAATTCGCAGGATGCTGGACTCAGAAGCAGAGTCAGGAATTGAACCCAGGAACTCTGTGGTAGAATGTGGACATCCCAAACTACATCTAACTGCTGCACAATGCCTACCCTGAAAAAGATTATTCTGTGATGCGGAACATTGTGTTTCCTGATGAGAAGAGAGTGGTTGTGCGTAGTAAGTGCTTGTAGAATCTAAATTCACATTTTTCTCTTTTCATGCTAGTGACAGCCAGAGCCTGTTTCTTACCACTGCTTCCAGTGACCTATGGACTCGTGAATTCTCACCTCTAATTGCACAATACTAGATGGACAAGAAAATAACTCAGGGTTGTGACAGCAGTCACCTGATTGTCCTACAAGGAACATTTTGATATCAAATGTATCAAAATGTAGGACATGCAGTGACACATTCTCTGAAGGTGGTAAAAATTGTTATAGAGGGCCGGCGCCATGGCTCACTTGGTTAATCCTCCACCTGCAGCACCGGCATCTTATATGGGCACCGGGTGCTGGTCCCGGTTGCTCCTGCTCTCTGCTGTGGCCTGGGAAGGCAGTGGAGGATGACCCAAGTGCTTGGGCTCCTGCACCCGTGTGGGAGATTGGGAGGAAACACCTGGCTCCTGGCTTTGGATCAGCATAGCTCTGGCCATAGCGGCCATTTTGGGGGGTGAACCAATGGAAGGAAGACCTTTCTCTCTGTCTCTCACTGTCTAACTCAATCTGTCAAATAAATTTTAAAAAAAGACATTCAAAATTGTTATAGAAATATAACTGCCTTCCTGATCCTGTTGTGCCAGTTAAATAATCAACGGTAATCTGGAGATCCTACAATAGAAAGGAGAGCAAAATACCAAAGGTTTTTATTTTTAAGATTTATTTATGTATTTGAAAGGCAGAGAGACAGGAGAGAAAAAGAGATGTTCCATCTGTTGGTTCACTCCTCAAATGGCCACAAATGCCTAGGCTGGACCAAATCAAAGAAAAGTTTTCCCACATGGGTATCAGAGGCCCAGATACTTGGGCCATCCTCTGCTGTTTTCCCAGGTGCATTAGCAGGGAGCCAGATCAGAATTGGAGGAGCTGGGATTTGAACCAGTGTTCCAGTGTGGGATGCTGGCACCTCAAGCAGTAACTTAGCCCACTGTACTATAACACCAGCCCCAAAACCAAAGTTTTAGGCTCCAGGCTTGACATCAAACAAAATTCTGTAGCGAGTGTCAAGTAGTTTATTCTCTCTATACCAAATGTGCCTGACCAGGCACCTGTGAATCACCTGGGAACTTGTTAAAAATGTGAATTCTTGGATCCCTCCCCAGCACTGCTGGGGGTGAGCCCCAGCCACATGCCTTTTAACAAGCCCTCAAGATGACTCTGATGTGTGGGAGGGGTGAAGAACTGCTGCTGCACATCAGAATGGGGTGGGAGATGCTCATGGTCTTGGGGTTGACTTTACCATTTAGAATTCTATTCCAAATCTTCCTAAGCTGGCTATATAAAATACTCTGTCACTGTTGAATGCATGGCATTCCTTTTATGGTGAAAGAAATGATTCAGACAGTATTTTTTTGAGGTTCTCCTACATGCTTGATTTGGGAGTTCAATTCTTTTTCTACAGAAAAATTTGAAGGCAACTTGAAATCTCAGTACTTCTGGAGACCCAAAAGAATGGAACTTAGCTTTGGAATTCACCATTATGCCGGAAAGGTAAGCACTCTTAAGCATTACACTGAGTTTCTTTTTAGGCTTTTACTGAATAAGAAGGATCGTCAACTTAAAACTACAATGGAGGCAAAGGCTCTCCAAAGAAAAGCATTCACTGGGGAATGAATGACAGGATTATAATCTAGGATACTTGTACCATGTCAGAATATGGGCCTATCCAGGGAGACCCAAGAAAACAAGTGCTGTGGAAGGTAAAATGAGAAAGGTCCCTGTGTGAGAGCATGTTTTCTGTTGCTGTAAGAACACCTGAGGGGTCAGCACTGCGGCACAGCAGGTTAAGCAGCCACTTGCAATGCTGGTGTCCCATGTTGGCGCACCAGTTTGAGGCCCAGCTGCTCAGATTCCAATCCATCTTTCTGCTAATACACCCGGGAACACAGTGGATGATAGCCCAAGTGCTTGGAACCCTGCCACCCACATGAGAGACCCAGATGGCTGTTAGGGACATCTGGGGAGTGAACCAGTAGAGGTTCTCTCAAATGAATGAATGAATGAATGGGGCCATGTGGGGAGTGAATCAGCAGATGAAAGATCTCTCCAATAAATTAATAAATCTTTAAAGAGAATGCCTGGGGCCGGCGCCATGGCTCAGTAGGTTCATCTTCCGTCTGTGGTACCAGCATCCCATATGGGCGCTGGCTCTAGTCCCGGCTGCTCCACTTCTGATCCAGCTCTCTGCTTGTGCCTGGGAAAGCAGTAGAAGATGGCCCAAGTCCTTGGGCCCCTGCACCCATGTGGGAGACCTAGAAGAAGCACCTGGATCCTGGCTTCAGATTGGTGCAGCTCTGGCCACTGCGGCCATTTGGGGAGTGAACCAGCAGATGGAAGACCTCTTTCTCTCTCTCCCTCTCACTATCTGTAACTCTACCTCTCAAATAAATTTTAAAAATCTTTAAAAAATAGAGAGAATACCTAATGCTGAGTACTTTATAAACAAGTTTTTTGGCTCAAAGTTTAGGAGGCTGAAACATCAAGATTTAGCACCCCTATGGATTCAGCCTCTAGTGAGGGCCCCCTTGGCTACATCACATCATGATTGATGGTGACATGGGCTGGGGGTGCCTGTGATAGGAAGGATCACTTGGTGAGACAAGGGGCAGAGAGCAGAGAGGGCCACTCTTGCTCTTTCATAGCAGCCCACCCCTAGGGGAACCAGCTGGGGTCTCACAAGAGCTAGTTAATTCAGTACCTCCAATGACCTAATCACCTCCCTTGAAACCACCTCTTAAAGGTTCTACACTGGGGGCCAAGCTTCCAGCACATGGACTGTGGAGAGTAAAACTCTTTCCAGAGGCTGGCGCTGTAGTGCAGTATGCTAAGCCTCCCCATGCAGTGCCTGTATCCCATGTGGGTGCCGGTTTGTGTCCAGTCTGCTCCTCTTCCAATCTAGCTCTCTGCTAAGACCTGGGAAAGTAGCACAAGTGCTTGGGCCCCTGCATCCATGTGGGGGACCTGGAAGAAGCTCCTGGCTGTTGGTTTCAGATTGGCTCAGCTCTGGCCGTTGCAGCCATTTAGGAAGTGAACCAGCGAATGGAAGACCTTTCTTTCTGTCTCTCCCTCTCTCTCTAACTCTACCTCTCAAATAAATAAATAAAATATTTTTTAAAAAGAGTTTTATAAAACCCTCCATCCAAAATATGGCAGTTACTTAATGGGAAGCAATTCTCCTTGGCTACAAGGACCAATAACAAGGTGGTGTCTTTCCAAAGTTTAGTAGGCAATTGCTGGGTAGGTGTCTTCATAAACGTATTTTTTGTGCAAGCTCACGATGGCCTTTGTGCAAGATCGTAGTTTCTGTGATAGTTCTTGCAATTGGACCCCTCCTTGTAATGGCCCCCTCATTTCTTTTATTAGGATTTTTCTCTAAGATCCACTGTGGGGGCTGGTATTGTGGCACAGTGGGTAAAGCCACCACCTGCGACACTGTCATCCCATTTGGGCAAAAGTTCAAGACCTTGAACTTCTGACCCAGCTCCCTGACAATGATCTGGGAAAAGCAGTGGAGGATGGCCCAGGTGCTTAGGACCCTGCACAGCCACATCAGAAACCTGGATGAAGTTCCTGGCTCCTGGCTTCAGCCTGGCACAGCCCTGCCCTATATAGCCATCTGGGGAGTGAACCAGCAGATGGAAGGTCTCTATGTCTCTCCTTTCCTGCCTCCCTCCCTCTATCCCTCCCTCCTCCCTCCCTCTCTCTCTGTCTCTCTGTAACTGCCTTTCAAATAAATAAATCTTTTTTTAAAAAAAGATGCACTGTGAAGCTGGAGAGGCTCACATTCTCAATCAAACTGTAAAAGAAATCTTTGAAAATCTGTGTGTCCCTGTGCTCAGTGCAGAGTGAGTTCTCAGCAAATACTTTTTTTTCTTTTTCTTTTTTCTTTGGACAGGTAGAGTTATAGACAATGAGAGAGATAGAGAGAAAGGTCTTCCTTCCATTGGTTCACTCCCCAAATGGCTGCTTCGGCCGGCACTGCGCCAATCCGAATCCAGGAGCCAGGTGCTTCCTCCTGGTCTCTCAGGCGGGTGCAGAGGCCCAAGCACCTGGGCCATCCTCCACTGCACTCCTGGGCCGCAGCAGAGAGCTGGCCTGGAAGAGGAGCAACCAGGACAGAATCCGGCGCCCCAAAAGGGACTAGAAACCGGGGTGCCGGTGCCACAGGCAAAGGATTAGCCAAGTGAGCCGCGGCGCTGGCCCCAGTAAATACCTCTTGATGCTATGTTGATGGTGTTGACACCGACTGTGGTCATCTGACCACGTACTTTATCACCAGGTCCTCTACAGCGCAAGCGGGTTCTTAGCTAAGAATAGAGACACTCTTCCAACTGACATCGTGCTACTTTTGAGGTCCTCGGAAAACAGTGTCATTCGGCAACTTGTCAACCACCCTCTGACAAAAACAGGTAAGGAAATGTCCTTTAAATGAAAGGTCCTTCAAATCCAACTTGTCTTTGTGACTGTCATTCTCAGTTTTTCATGTTTGTTTTTAACTCATTAAATATTTATTTGTGAGTATCTTCGTCCATGGATCATTTTGAGGAAATATAAAAATAAATTAAACAAGGTAGATTTTTATTAAAGAAAAACGCTCACCAGAAAGTACGGTAAAATCTTGCTACTTGTTATATGAGCTCAAACTCCTCCCAAGAGTTTAGAATCATCTGATTATCTACTGTTTTCAGGAGAGGGGAGGCTTTGTATAGTTCTCTGAGGTCCTGTTAGTTTAATGAGCTCTGGTTAAAAATTCTAAAAAGAAAAAATAAGGAGGCAGGCATTTGACCTAGTCATTACAACACTCACATCCCATATATGAGTTCCTGGATCCGATCCCAGCTCCAGCTCCCAGTCCCAGCTTCCTGCCAGTGCAGACCCTGGGAGGCAGCAGGTGATGGCTCACATAGTTGACCCCTGCCACCCACGTGGGAGACGTGCTGACTGTATCCCAGAGAGGGCTTCCTTCCTGCATCTTTGTCTCAGGGCCAGACTTGTGCAACCACAATGAGAAGGATTTGCCAGAAGAATTTAGGCTCTCGTTATCACCTTAGAGGCTGGAGAAGGGTAATAACCATTCTGAGGTCACATTGAGTTGGGGAGGTTTGGGGACACTACTGTTAGAATGATAAACTCTGGGGTTGTGAGTTGTTGGGTTCGTTGCGTTTGGTGGGTCTTGGCAGAGCAGTGAAAGTGAGCTACGTTCCCAGGGCCTGCCTTGTGCCACGTCTGTTACCCCATTTCATCAAAATTCTGCAAGGTGGGCAACATAATCCCCGTGTCACGGATTTCAGCTGCAGATCTGAGACTCAGTGGCCCAAGGGCAACACAATTTAGAAAAAACAGCTGGGATTTCAAATCCAAGTCCTTCCGGCTTCCAAGAAATGAATCTTTTCACTAAACCATCATTATTTCACTGCCTTGAGTTGTGAACATTTGTGTAGGCCCTAGTGTGAAATCCGCATTCCTGAATGCTAGATTGAAAATGACCATTGTTCACACTTGATTTGCTTATAATCACTTCATGGGAATTCATGATCCACAGTTTTTTAAGGTCCATTGTAAAGTTTGTCCTGGGTTTAAGAAAATCTCAGATGTCATTTAGCACAAAATAATAAGCCAAGTTGCTCCCTTCACCATAGTCACCTCATAGCCTCTCACAACAGGAAATCCAACACTTCCCTCCATCTTTTCCAGTTTGCGAACTGGAGGGCTTTTTCTTGAATTTAAAATTTGTTGGAAATTTCCACATAATATTAGTATAGTACTAAATTTCTCAATCAATAGTTAACCATGCACTTGAGTATGATGACTGTGGGGTTGATTGTGCACATCTTAACATTTAAGTAGATGGGGGAAAAAATCCTGCAGCCGTTGAGGACCTGAAAATGTGTTTTAGTTTTATCTGCATTCCGTAGGTAATCTGCTACATTCTAAAACCAAAAACAATGTGAACTACCAAATGAGGACTTCAGAAAAATCCGCCGACCTGACCAAGGTAAGAAAATACATTTTTGGTGGCTATGGTCTGAGACTCTAACCTTCACAATGGCAGTATTTGTGTGTGCCCAAAAGTGAGCAGCTTTTCCTTAACTTTTCTCCGTTTGATCTTTCTTTTCTTTTTAAATTAGCTACTTATGTTTTGTTCCTGTGATTGCTAGTGGTTAAAATAATCTCCATTTCTGATATATTCCTAACTCTTCTTCTGTAGTTATTTTTAAATGTTACACTAATACTAATAGAAATGTGTTATGGAGGCCCGGAGATAGTCGCATTCTATGCAAGGTCAGTTAAAATTCCAGTGAAACTGACAAAACAGATACCATAAAATAAGAATATCAAAGGCATCTTGCTGTTTTCAGTGTTCAGATGCATAGACTGGGACAGGTGTTTGGCCTAACTGCCAAGATGGCAGTTAGGATGCCCAAATTCCATTTGCAGGTGCCTAAGTTCTGTGCCCACTTCCAGTCCCTGAGTCCAGCTTCCTGGGAGGTAGTAGTGATGGCTCAAGTAGTTGGGTCCCTGCCACCCACCTGGAAGACCTTGGTGGAATTCCTGGCTAACAGCTCCAGCCCCGGCTCAGCCCTGGCTGTTGTGAGCACTGGGGAGTGAACCAACGGGTGGGAGCTCTCTCTTTGTCTCCTTGTCTCTTTTTCTCTCTCAATAAATAAATGCATGTTCTCAGATAGCCTGAAGGAAAGAATCAGCTGCTCCCTTGAGAGCCTGAGTGCAGCAGGTACTGAAGGTCCTGTCTTCCTTGGTCTTCCTAGGGAGAAGCTGGAGAAGGCCCCCGTCATGGCCGAGAAACAACCAACATGAAAACCCAAACCGTTGCCTCATATTTCAGAGTAAGCTGGGAAATTGTGATCTGTCATGACTAGAGATGTTATTTATCCTAAATGAGTTACAGATCAAAACCCCGTAGCCAATATCAGGGTGGATGCCACCAGCCGAAGAGAATGTCGCCTATATTGCATTCACTGTGTGATAGATTCAGGGTATGTTGGGGTGAAATATCAAGCAAACAGCGATTTGTTTACTTGATACATTGCCTATAAAAATACTGCATCCCGCATCAGGCTTCATGGGGTACTGGTTAGAATTTATCCATAGAACCAAATGCACTTCTACTAGAGATAAACCTAAGAGGACTTTAAGTGCAATGCTCTGATAACTACCAATTCTCCTTCCTGCTCCTGAAAGAGATGGGGTGAGGTTGGGTGCACCTGCACGTGCATCACCCGAAAACCTGCAAGAAAACATAGAGCCCAGGTAGGATTGGGGTGAGGGAACAGTGACCAGGGAAACAATGCCACAGAGGAATCCACTTGGCACCGGACCCAGGCGCCTTCCTTCCTGGGATGATATGGGACAGAGGAAAGAAAAAGAAGTATTTGATTTTCTCTTATCATTGGTTCTGGTTCTTTCTGATCTCTCCTGACGTATTAACCAGCAACAGAAATGAAGGAAATACCACCAAAAACATGGGGATTATTAATAATGTAGTTTGATGTGGGAGAGAGAGAGGAAATTGGACCACATTTACTGTAAGTCTTCAGAGAATATATGCAGCTCTCTAACAGAATCAGGAAAGACTTTCTTAAAATGTATGAGCACTTGTATTAAAAACTCTTGAAGTCCTCGGCTCAAAGCAGACAGGGCTCGCTTAATCATCCTGCAGTAGTGCCTGGTACGTTTCTATGCTTAAAATCTCGGGCTGCTGTTACCTCCACTTCACATCAGATGTACAGTGAGGTGGAATCACTGACTGTTTACAGCCAGATTATTTCCTGCTTTTAAGTTAGTTATCCAGGACCATTATCATGCGACCATTGTTGGAGTGTGTGTTTAAACCTGATTAGTTCAACAAATAATCTCAATCTTTAAGCTGAAGTGAAAAACAATACAAGATAATTCTACATGGTATGTAATGTGTTTTTGAAGGTTATTTTTCATCCCGCAGACAAGAGTGAACATGGTATAGTCCTATGCCTTTGTCTGTGAGAAAAAGCAACGCCTTAACTAATAGTAAGCACCTGCTCTGAAAGCCAGCCAACGCCAATCCACCTTTGGGTCACCAGTGCATGGCAGATGTTTGTGTGACTCACGGAGCGATGATTCACAGATTAATGTAATGAAAGAGGGCTCCAAAGCGGCAGGCCCAGCTGTTTGAGTCTCGGTGCCCAAGAGCAAGTCTGCAAATGCAGTGCCTTGTTGACGGTCCCTGCTCAGTATTTGTTTTGCACTGGCTTTGTGCCTGGCAGCCTTTGTATTTCCAGCACAGAAAGAGATCTGTTCATTAATAGCCATCTATGTCCATGTATCCCTGCCAATAAACGATGATCCTGGTCCTTGAGGTGCCAGCTTTCTGGGATTCCACTTTTAGCTGGACTGTGATTATCCTAATATGTTGTATAGTATATTAGTTGTCCAGCAGTCAGCTACTGTTTTCATAAGGTGTTGGTGCAAGAATTTTCATATCTAGGTGATTAAAAAACACCCTTCTAAAATAAATAAGGAAAGTATGAAAATACCCCATAAATACATACAGTTGAAGTAGGCATATGGCCTAGCAGATCCTGGTTGCAACAGCTGCGTCCTACATTGGAATACCTGGTTTCAGCTCCCAGCTGCACTCCTGATTCCAGCTCCCTGCTAATGTACAACCTGGAGAGGCAGTAGATGACACTTCAGATAACTGGGCTGCTACCACCCACATGGGAAAACTAGATTGAGCCCGCAGCTCTTGGCTTCATTCTGGCCCAGTCTTAGACATTGGGACATTTGGCAAGTGAGCCACTGAATGAGAGCTCGCTTTCTCTCTCTCTCTCCTTCTCTCCCTCATAATCTCACTGCTTTTTAAAATTAAAAAAGGTACAATTATTAAATGTTAATCAAAATTTTTAAAAGCTTGTGGATATAAAAATGTTAACTAACTCATTGAATACATGTATTGAATTATCACATAAATATGTATGATCAATTTCTTAATTTTTTAAAAAGGATGATGAAATTAGAGCAGATGAGAATAAATGGATACTGCTTTGCATTTTGTTTTATATCTGTATCCTATATAGTAAAATCTTTTTATTTCTCTGTCATTTCTTTTTTAAAATAGTTTAAATCTATTTTTAATTTTTTTTTTTGTTTATTTACTTAAGAGACAGAGAGAGAGAGAGAGCAAGCTGACCTCTACTGTTTCATTCCCCAAATGCCTGCAATATCTCTGGGCCAGGCCACAGGCCAAAGCCAGGAACTCAGTCCACATCTCCCATGTGGTTGGCAAGGACCCAATTACTTGAGCCATCAAATGCTAACTCCCAGGCTCTGCATTTGCAGGAAGCTGGAGTCAATAGGATCCAGAGCCAGGAGTCAACCCCAAGCACTCCAGTGTGGGACACAGGCACCTTAACCACCCCCCTCTTTATTTTAAACTTGGTGATGATTCTTATTGTGATTAAAGTATTTACTTGTGTGTTTTCCATAAAGAAAGAGTTGGACAAAGACATTAGTGTATGAGTTGGATTTGATTGTGTGCTTAAATATTGTAATTTGGCAAGTTTGCCAAAGAGGATGTAATTACTTACAAATAATATAGAAAACATTTTTATCTATGAAGTAAACCCAACTTAAGAGTTTATAGGCAAACTCTTATTAGCTAACTTCATAGTTATCGCCTCTATATTTTTATAAATCTAACTTTTAAAATATACTCTAACTCAGATTTCCATTAAATCGGATTTCCCTCCATTTACTGTGATTAGTGTGAGCATTTGTAACGTCCATTACTCAAGTTTTATTCTTATAGTAAAAGGCTTGTGTGTTTTTGTATGCTACACAGAGAAGTTTATTTTTGTTGCAAATTACAGTATTCCCTGATGGATTTGTTATCTAAAATGGTAGTGGGCCAGCCTCATTTTGTCCGTTGCATCAAACCAAACAATGAACGTCAAGCAAGAAAATATGACAAAGACAAAGTTTTGCTGCAGCTTCGCTACACAGGAATCCTGGAAACAGCAAGAATTCGAAGGCAAGGGTACTCGCATCGCATACTTTTTGCCAACTTTATCAAGCGGTACGTGGATTTCTTTCTCAGTTTCCATGGTATGATTTGAAAACAAATTCTTCAGAAGAATTGGAGGAAGGAAAGTAGAAAATTATATAGGTGTTTGGGAAGGAGGCATTTTGTTCACGCAAATGACAGGATGGAGAAGGCAACTCTTAGTTGAGGCTGGAAAACCATCGCCAGCTCCCCTAAGTGGTAGCCTAGGACATATGTTGGAGGCGTCCAGTCGAGAGGCCTGAGCTTCTGCATTGAGAAGTTGAAGAGTCTGGGCTCTCGTTCTAGCTCTGCCACTCATTAACTGACCTCAGCCTGTACCAGTGATCCTTGAAAAAGGCACTGGGCAAGGCTTCGAGGCATTTTTGGTGGCCATATGTCCTGGAGGGATGCTCCTGGCATCCAGTGAGTAGAAGCCACGGATGTTGGTGACCATTTATTCTGCAGGTGCAGGAGAGCCCAACCTGAATGTAAACAGGACTGTGGCTGAGAAACCCTGGTCTGGATTGCAGCTTCCTTTTCCTCATCTACTCAGTCTGCCATGACTACCCCCTTGGGACTGTCACAATGATCAAATGGTAGATTGTCAGGGCAAGCGTTTAGCCCAGTGGTTAGGACCCTGCTTGGGATGCCCACAACCCATACAGAATGTGTGGTTCCAGTCCCATTTCAAAAATAATTGCAATGTTATAACTTGGACTCTAAGGAGAACTAAACCTTTTGTCTAGATGATATTGTTGAAGTCCTGTGCAATTATACAGTGGCAGATTGATCCATGATATGTAAGGGGTGAGGAGGGGCACTAAATATATAGAGAATACATGAATAGCTGTTCTGAATACTGGCAGTTCTAGAGAGAAAAGATTAAACCTTTTGTCTGTCACTAATTTGAAAGCTTTTGCCCAAATTGACATAGACTTTTAGAGAAGCAGGCCATTTGCGGAGGTCTTGTGGAGGTGTAAATAGGACTCAAAGAGCCTCCCTCTGTTCTGCCTCAGCCTTTAACCGGCCCTTCTCTTCCAGTCTAAAACGCCTCTGACTCTTTGTCTGTTCTGTTGCCAGTTAACTCTTGTTTTATGACAAAGAAACGATCTTAAAAGATGCCCAACATGAACTTCACACACAACCCTTACACTAAGAAGCCACCATAGTTAGCTCCATTTTCTCACTAGGCACTTATATGGTTTGACTGTTACATCTCAGATGCATAGTATTTCCAGAAGTTCATGGAAAATGAGCCCAAAAATTATTTTATTTAAAAAAAAATTTTAAATCCATTCATAGGTTTTTGTAATTGTCATTTTCCACTTTCTTTATTTTAAAGATTTATTTACTTATTTGAAAGGCAGGGTGACAGAGAGGGGGAGACAGGGAGAAGGAGAGAGGGATGGAGAAAGAAAGGGAGAGAGGGAGAGAGGGAGAGAGGAAGAGAGGGAGAGATCTTTTATCTGCTAGTTCACTTCCCAAATGGCCACTGGTTCACTCCCCAAAGGGCTGTGCCAGGCTGAAGCCAGGAACCAACAACTCCATCCACATCTCTCATGTAGGTGTCAGGGGCCCAAGTACTCAGGCCATCTTCTGCTGCCTTCCCAGGCACATTGGCAGGAAGCTGGATGGAAAGCAGAGCAGCTGGGACTTGAATCAGCAGCACTCCATTTGAACTAAACACTGGTCCCTCCACTGACTGTAGAAGACCCCTTGTATGCATGGATTTCACAAATTCTCCCCTAGAGTCTTTTCATTTACATTTATCTTTTAATTTCTCTTTCCATGAACTTGCTGAAGTCCCCTCATAGAACCAGAACTTCTGAAGGCAGTAGTAGAATAGGAAATACTCATGCCTTGAAGTCAGCTGGTGTGAATCCCATTCTGTCACTTTATTACACGTGTGACCTTGTTCAGAGTTATTTCCTGTACATTTCAAGATGTACTTTTCTTGGCTGGCAGTGTGGTGTAGTAGATTAAGCCTCCACCTGTGGCACTGGCATCCTATATGGGCTCCAGTTTGAGTCCCAGCTATTCCACTTCCAACACTTCCGATCCAACTCCCTGCTAATGCACCTGGGAAAGCAATGAAAGATGGCCCAAGTGCTTGGGCCCCTGTCACCCACATGGGAGACCCAGAGGAAGCTCCTGGCTCCTGGCTTCAGGTCCACACAGCTCTAGCCATTGCAGTCCTTTGGGGAGTAAACCAGCAGATGGAAGACCTCTCTGTCTCTCCCTCTCTCTGTCTGTAACTCCACCTCTCAAAAATAAATAAATAAATAAATAAATAAATAAAATCTTTTAAAAATCCTGAATATAATGTTTCAAAAAAGATGTACTTTTCCTCATCTGCAAATAAGAATGATAATAATATTATCCATTTGATATGTGGTTTTGAGCATTAGATGGGATCATATATAAATGTATTTCAAACTGATTTTTCTTCCTTTCATTCACTTCCTTCTCCAGTAATCTTCGTGGTTCTGCCTGAGGGCCTCATGGCTTCTTTCAATTCTTTCCTGCATGACCTTTTCCTTTTTTTTTTTTTTTTCTTTTTGACAGGCAGAGTGGACAGTGAGAGAGAGAGACAGAGAGAAAGGTCTTCCTTTTCTGTTGGTTCACCCTCCAATGGCCGCTGCGGCCAGCGCACTACGCTGATCCGAAGCCAAGAGCCAGGTGCTTCTCCTGGTCACCCAATGGGTGCAGGGCCCAAGTACTTGGGCCATCCTCCACTGCACTCCCTGGCCACAGCAGAGAGCTGGCCTGGAAGAGGGGCAACCGGGACAGAATCCAGCGCCCCAACCGGGACTAGAACCCGGTGTGCCAGCGCCGCTAGGCGGAGGATTAGCCTAGTGAGCCGCGGCACCGGCCGAACCTTTTCCTTTTATAGATGAATTAAATCAATAGAGAAAAATTCCAGCGAGAGACTTCGAGTAACTCAAGAGCTCAACGCTGATGGAAGATATGTGTCCGGTGGTGGGAAGATTGGGTAGAATTAGATCAGTTTCCAGGTTTTGTGTGACTGTGGAAGAGAAACAGAAACTCCCCCTCTACTTCCTCACTGCAGCCCCCTGCTTTTAGCCCCAGGGAAAGGTTGCTTTGTCTATGTTTTGTTTTCCAACGTTAGAGTTTTGCAGAGGGTTCAGTATTGAAAACCCATCAGGACAGGGAAGAGCGCAGCACTGAGATTTCTACAATGGCCTAGTCTGGAACTGATTCACCCCAGAGCTTCTCTGAGAACACTTGAAGCACCCCAGTGTCGGGTCCAAGGTTCTCTACCGCACCCCAACACAAAGCTTTCCAGGGCTCACCAGGCCACTAGGTTATCAGACCTCTGCACAAGTCTAACTAGCCCTGCTCCCATTTCCAGGTACTATGTTCTCTGCTACAAGGCCAGCGAAGAGCCCCCGGTGAGCCCCGACACCTGTGCTACCATTTTGGAAAAAGCTGGTCTCGATAACTGGGCTCTTGGAAAAACAAAGGTAATGTTTTCATGAAGTTTTTGTGAGAGAAATGAACAATCACGCTGCATTTACTGAGATTTAGAACATTTCACAATGATGGAAAATAGGATGGATTTTTATGTTGCAGAGTCTCCAGCTTTAAATAAGGAAATAATAAATTCATAAAGATTTATTTCTTCTTAAACCTGCAGCACAGTTGCTTTTCATAAAAGTTTAAGAAACAAGAGAACAATTTATCTCAAAGGTTTATCCAAGAACAAGGTAAACTTGATAATGTACATACTTTACATCAAACACTATTGAAAACAGACTGATGCACTTTCTCTATTTTATCACCACCAAAAATAGTCCAAAAGCTGTAGAGGATTATAGTGATCCAATAGGATTCCTGTTTTGTTTTGCTTTGTTTTGTTTTTCCTAATTCTTAAACCTATCTCTCCAATGAACTTGAAGTTTAGGTGGGGTAAAATATTCCCCATTAACTACTGGATGTGCTATGTGTGTATATTGCTGTGTTTGCCTTAGCCTTGAGAACCTGTGAGATCTTAGCTTCTTTAATAATCCCCTGGAGAATAAAGTAAAAAAGCATAGCCTGCCTTGAATATAGAAGTAAGGCAGTTGTCTGGGTGGAGAAAGGATGCATCAGGCCTCAGGATTTCCTCCTAGCATCACAGTGTGGGGATAGGAAATAAACAGCAGATTGGGTTGCTTATTCATAGCATATCAGGGCCACTTCATGTTTCATAGGGAGTGCAAGGAAAGGTGCCAGGCTCAAGTGAAGAGATGCTCACACATGAACCATGGAAGAGTAACTGCGTGGGCCACACCATAGAAGTAAACTGAAACAGACTTCCACATTTGCCAGGAAATTGATAGGACTTGGGTCTTGGGTGTGAGAAGCATGGGCAAGAATTTTCATAATGCCCAGATGAGCAGTTAGTCCTGTAACAATGTGAGGGCTAAAGAAACAAAGTCTGTTAGACCCAGTGTCCTACATATTCGGGAATCCAAATTTACTTTAGGATTTCGTGCTGGGAGACTCTGGGCATTAAAAAGACATGTAATTGAGTCACGCCATTCTCTGGTAGAAATTCACAAAGTGAATTCCAATCAGGAATTTCAGGACAAGGGTTTGCAACACACGCCTAACATCAAATGGAGTTTTAACTCATAAAAAAAGCCCTTTGCATTCCAGTTCTGCATGGTATCTAAGTAGCATTTTAAAACTATTTGTCTTTCCCCACTTCACCTTTTCCATTCATTAACATGGATAAAAAGTATTTAATATAAAAGCATTTCTAATGCCATGCCAAAAAAAGATGACCTTTTTAAACAAGATTGAATTTTAAATGAATTGTCAACAGCAGAATGGATTAAATATATTAACATCTAGAGTCCTGTAGAAATTAAAATTGAATTCATCAAAATCTCTAATGCTAAACTGTTTGCCTCTGGTGCCAAGCTTTCAAGTAATGGAACACTGAGAGAATTCTGCATTCCCATGACTCAAACATAACATTTGAATTTGAATCTTGATGGATTCAATAAACTCTTTGAGGTGACTTTTATTAGCAAATGTAGCAATTAAAGGAAAAAACAGGTAAGTGACTCCTTGGGTGGGGGATGTGAACCAGAGCTGAGACTTTAGGATGAGAACATTGTGTAGGCTGATTTGAGAATGATCGGTCAGACCTCCATTTCTATGACTGAGAAAGCTGTTAACTGCATCTGCCTGGGCCTCTGGCTGCCTTATTCCCTCCACTGCCTCCACTCTGAGCCCACGGCAGGCACAACTGCATCATAGAACTTGATCCACGCTTAAGGAATGAACTAATACAGCTATAACCATCCAAAGTCTTACCAGTGTATTTGTAATGCTTTTACATTTAGGATAAATCATTGTCTTTGAAAAATGAACGCATAAAAATTAGCTCAGACTATCTGAGGCTAAAATGACTGAAAGAGCTTAAACACTCTGCACTCTTACTGGTTCATCCAACAACCTGAAAATTCCTTGCTATGAATAAGCAACCTGAACCTGATTGGTACCTTCTGTTCTTTGCAAAGAAGGGTTTAAATCAAGCAGCAAAATCAGTGCTGTCCTAACGACTTAGAAGCCAAAACAGCCAAAGGCAGTGATTTCCAAAACCTCAAACGATTTAGAGCACTCCCTCACATCTGGGTTCCATGTTTTGTGTTTTACTTGTGTTTTATTTATTTATTTGTGCTTTACTTCACTTCCTTTAAGGTGTTTCTTAAATATTACCATGTGGAACAGTTAAACCTAATGCGAAAGGAAGCCATCGACAAGCTGATTTTGATTCAAGCCTGTGTCAGAGCTTTCCTGGGTTCAAGAAGATACAAAAAATTCCAGGAGAAAAGGAAAGAAAGTGCCATCGTCCTACAGTCAGGTACCCACCCACAGTCTCACAGTGTACTGCTCGGATATGGGTGTGAGATCAGATCTTAGAAGACCTCTGATACACAGACCCCCAGCTTCTCTGTAGCCGTGTATTTCTTCCCAGATGCTGTGGCCTTGAGACTTCACAGCAGTGATTGACACTTTTAATATCTGAATATTCAATAAAACTGTATTTACCTTTTGAATAACAATTTGTTTTCAATATAATCATTTTAAAATTATCTGTCAAGGATGAATGAAACGTAATTGACCTATTGTGCGAGATAAGACAAGCAATTGAATTCATTGAAATCACAAGAATCATACTATTATAATTCATTGGGCAATAAAATGTTTCCTACTTTATTCCAAAGGTTATAATTTTTGACAACTCAATTAAGTCTATTTTGTTAAAGGGCACCTGTTTCTTTCCATTAACTATAGGGAAAAATATTATAATACGATAATATTTATGAAAGTGTTTTTCATGGCTCATGTGGCAGAGAAGTGTGACCTCAGGTGAAGTCAGGCTGTTTACAGTCTTTTGTTCATTCTACTTAGCTAAAGTTTTCTGTGTTTTTCTGAACAACTTACCATGTGTTCCACTATAGGACACCGTCCTGACATAGGGACTATCAGGAAATACAGATGGGTTCTGTGTTACCTTGCAGAAATTAAGACGAGAAAATTAATTCAAGTTCTGAACTATGTCTGGCCCCAACAATAATTGGATAAAATGTCCCAAATTTAAACAAGGCTAATTCAAAAAGTTTATGGAAAATGGAATAATTAGGGGCAAAAAATTTTAGAGATCCATGCAGAGCCTTTTCATAATATACCATTTTCCACGAGCCCTTGGAAGACCCCTAGAATGAGTGGATTTCCTAAGGTTGGGCATCAAAGTACACTTATCTTTTCATTTCACTTTCGATGAACTTTTTGAAGTACCCTCATACTTACATAATAAGGGCTTTCTCCCTGGAAGAGCTTAATGTAGTGAAAAGGAAAATAATTATTGGTCAAGTTTACGCAAATGAAGCATGCTTTGTCACCAACTGCGCTCGTCTCCATCATCTCACTGCTCCTCAGTATGAAAGATAGGCTAGTTACACTACTGCTATAGCTTGCCATCTAGAAGAGTCTTCTTAATGAATCCCATTTTTATAAACCTGGTCTACTTGGCATCCTTAATTTCATTTGCCTCTTCAACATTCATGGGAAAAACCATTTGTTTCTGCTGGCTAAAGGAATGTTGTTTTATTTCTCAGGATTAACACTGCTCTGGGCCTTGTATATTTCAGTGGCAAGAGGACATCTGGTCAGGAAACAGAGAAGAGAGATTGTCAACGGAAAACATACAGCAGTGACCACCATCCAGACTTGTGACCAGGAGTTTGACTACAGGAAAAACTTTAGAAATAAAAGGTACAACGATGCGCATTCTTGCATCATCTTGATGTACTGGTTTTCCAAATCTATCAGGTTGTACAAAAATGTCCCCAGTCTTTCTCATATCTTACTCAGCTCCTGACACTGATACAGCCAATGTCCATGAACACCTGGGGCCTTCTTGGGATCCTCTCCTCTCTCCTCTCTCTTCTCTCCTCTCTCTTCTCTCCTCTCCTCTCCTCTCCTCTCCTTCTCTCTTCTCTTCTCTTCTCTTCTCTTCTCTTCTCTTCTCTTCTCTTCTCTCTCTTCTATTCTCTCTCTTCTCTTCTCTTCTCTTCTCTTCTCTCTCTTCTATTCTCTCTCTTCTCTTCTCTTCTCTCTCTTCTCTTCTCTTCTGTTTTCAAACATTTATTTTATTTATTTGAAGGGCAGAGTTACAGAGAGAAGGAAAGAGAGGGATCTTCCAGCCACTGGTTCACTCCCCAGATGACCATAACAGCCAGGGCTGGATCAAGCCAAAGCCAGGGGCCAGGAACCACATCCAGGTCTCCCATGTCTTCCACTGCTTTTCCAGGTACATTAGCAGGAAGCTGGATGAGAAGTGGAGCAGCCAGCACTGGAACAAGTGTTCATATGGGATGCCAGTGTCACAGGTAGCAGCTTAACCTGCCGATGCTGAGTTCCTTTTCTGTTTGGGAACTTGGGTAGATTCTCATTCTGATGACCCCATTTTCCTTCTCAAGTTTTTCTTCCTTGGCTTCTCTTAGGCTTTTATCCACAGCACTGCTCCCAACGCTGAGTGCCCTTAGCTTATATATCCTCCACTCCCCACATTTAAATCCTATTCCACATCTAAATCACATCTCTGGGAACCTCTCGTTCATTCCCATGGCCATTATAGCCAATATGCCCTTGACCTTTAACAGCATCTCCAGCTGTTCTTCCTTCTTCCGAGCCATCAGATCTGTCTTTCCAGGCTTGTGTTCGCAGATCCACTTGAATTTACCGTGGAAAGTAGGGATAGACAGATCAGTGAGACAAAATTCTAATGCTCTTATCACTCACAGTATCGTGGGAGAAAGTATACATGACCAATAAGTAGATGATTCTAGTGATATAGGTTAGCTAACATGCAAGGATACAGTCAGGCCAAACAGGTGGGGACCTTGCCTTTTTGGGTAGGGATTATGGGAAGGGAACAAGACCTGGATTGTGTACAAGTGGTGAACAGTGAACTGATTAAAAGATGAGTAAGTGGCTCTCTGGGAGGTAAAGATCATTCCAGCCCCAACCCCAGTCCCTTGTCTTGAACATCAGAACTGGCCATGGGGAGAGTTAAAGAATGGGACAGCAGAGGAAGTGGCCTGCTTCTCTCCCCACACACCCACCACTGCCTGGTCCTCCTGCCAAGAGTGGTCTCCTAGCTGGTTTCAGGACCACCTCTTCCCTCTCACCCACACTCACCATGTGTCACTAGTTTCCCTGTTTGACAAGCATGAATGTTATGTACTCTTTTGAGTTTTTTTTTTTTTTTGGTGTGTGTGTGTGTGTGTGTGTGTATGAACTTAGAGGCCTACATACACAAAGTGTTCATGGAAAATTTATGTTATGAAAAACTATGCATGAATTACAAGTTTTTTCTTGCACCAAAATAAACCTTTCTTTTAAGTTCCCTTTCCTACCAGCTGTTTGAAGTATCCTCCAGTGGTCTTTGCCTACAAGGATCCAAATAATTTGCTTCTTTTTTTGAAGATACATTTATTTCTCATAAAGACAGAGTGACAGAGAGAGAGGGAAAAACAGAAAGAGATCTTCCATTGATGAGTCACTCCCTCAAATGGCTACAGCAGTGGTTGTCAGGAGACTAGAGCTCCATCCGGGTCTCCCACATGGCTGACAAGTACTCAAGTACTTGGGGCCTCATCTGCTACCTTCCAGGTGCATTGGCAGGACGCTGGATTGGAAGCACAGAGCCATGGGGACTCAAATCTGGGTATCCAATTTGAGGTGTGAGTATCCCAAGAGGAAGCCTAAACCACTGCACCAGGACACCCACCCTGATTTGTTTATTTTTGTTGCTGGTTGTAGAATAGTCCATCAGGCTTCAGAACGACTGTGTGCCTGCCACAGGAGCAGGAGGTGATGCTGCCTATGACTACATCAAGAGTCAGAGAAAAATATTAACATTGCAGATGGAAGAAAGAGTGACTGGTTTTATTCCTCCCAGAAATTACCACTTCTGTACTTTGAATTATTGCTTGTAGACTTTATAATTAACAAGGAAGTGTGATGTTTCATTAGATACTCGTTTGCTACCATCTTTTTCCAGAGAGACACCAGGATTAGCTCTCAAGTTAGCAGACATAAAGAACCTACTCCATACAGGATCTGCTTCAAGGCATAGGAGTGTGTACAAGAGAGAAGAGAGGTCTTCCATCTGCCAGTTCACTCCTCCAAATAGCCACAATGGCAGGGAGCTGGGCCAGGCCTAGGCCAGGAGCCTACAGCTTCATCCAGATCTCCCAGATGGGTGGCAGGGACTCAAGGTCTTGAGCTATCCATCCTCTGCTGCTTTCCCAGACACATTAGCAGGGATCTGGATCAGAAGTGGAGCAGGCAGGACTCGAACCGGTGCTCATGTCAGATGCCTGCGTTACAGGTGGTGGCTTAACCTGCTGTACCACAACACCAGCCCCCAGGTGTGATTTCTTTACTCCATCTGAACTGTGTTGCTGCAGTTAGTGTTCTGTCTTTGGCTAGAAAAAAAAGTTAGAAAGTATAGTAAACATCTTATCATCAGGTTAAGGGGAAAGATATTGGCAAAGGAACAACTCATTACGTGATCATCAGCTGTGGCAAGGACAGTCTCTTTCCTTTAATTTTGAAAGATATTTCCTGTGATAAGACGTGCAGTGCTTATTAAAGTACATCAGCCTAGTAAACACACCTGCTCACTGATCTCACTCTAGGCTGTACTTTCCCCAGCGTCTTCTCACTGTAAGTTCTTTGCTTTGAAAACATATATTTGAAGGGACTAAATTCCTAGAATTTTTAAAATTAGGCTTGAGTTTTCTTTTGTAAGCTTATTTATCTATTTGTATTTATTTGAAAGGCAGAGAGAGAGAGGAATCTTCCATTTGCTGGTTCACTCCCCAAATGCCCACAATAACCAGGCCTGGGCCAGGCTGAAGCCAGGATCCTGGAACTCCACCCAGGTCTCCCACATGCATGGAAGGGGCCCCAGTACTTGAGCCATCACCTGCTGGCTCCTAGGATGTGCATTAGCAGGAAGCTGGATCAGAGGCAGAGGAGCTGGGACTTAAACCAGTATCTGATATGCACTGCACCATAGCCCAAATTCCAAAAAGTTTGCTACCTCATTAAATGAAAATATAGTGCTTCTCATGCTGGGACGTTTCTCATTCTGAGTGAAAACTGGTTTTCTCCTTACTTGCATGGCCTTCACGGTTTGGGTTAGAGAAAACATTTTGGGAAACCCTTAGGTCATGTGACTTGATAACTTTTTATTTTGGAATTTCTATATTCCTTTTGCTTTTCTTCCAGCAATAGGTTGCACAAAGCTATGGCCAGGAGGAGTGCTAAGCTCCAGTTCCCTGTCATATATGCAGATGTGTTTTTCACAGGGAGTCTTTCGGGATGAAACAAGCAGAGGACACAGTCTTTTCTGAGGAACCCGCCATCCCAGCGCCACGTGAGAGAGGGCCCGCGTCTATAGTGACAACCTCCACGTTCAAAGCCCAGGAGGAGGCCACCACTGCAGGGGAGCAAACCAACAGAGGATCTCCAACTCAGAACAAAATGCAGAGTGCGTGTGGGGAAGAGGCTAAGCGAGAGTCGTACGTCACAGGAAACCTCAGCCCCAAACAGAACATCAGAGACCAGGAAGAGATCGGCCAGCCCAGGAGGGCAGAGAGAGAGGGCGCCGAGATGCAGAATCTCTCTTGGAGGTTCGCAGAGGATGGGAATGTGGAAGATTCAAAGGCAGCACAGGTGCAGAGAAAGGGCGCACAGGACGTGTCGAGCTACCCAAGGCTTGGGCCAGCCGGGAGTGAGACAACTTTGGAAGCTACTCCCAGCCAAAGGCCTCTGTATCAAAACGCAGAGAGCGAGGAGAGACTCTGCCAGAGGCATGGGACAGCCCAGGAGGCGCAGGCAGAACCAGCAGCCCAGACCCAGGAGGCAGACCGAGCGGCCATGTTCATTCAGAGCAGATACCGTGGCTACAAGAGAAGGCAGCAGGTCCACAGGGGCGGGGCGTCCCCTCCTGGGAGCCCAAAGGCTGAAGGAGCAAAGAGCACTCACAATCTGTATTCCTCTTCCACAAAGTGTGGGGAGTCCTGCAGCACCAAGACCAAAGAGGGCAGAGACGCAAAAGCGGTGTCAGAGAAAGCAGCCTGGGATGTGGTCACCTTCTCAAAACAGGTCTGTCGCGTGAGAAGCTTCATTTAGGATTAGACATTCCGCTCCCGCTCTCTCTCCTTCCCTAAGAGGACTTCAGAAAGTCTGTGGGAAATGGATTTAAAGCATAAATCTATTTTAGTGCAAAAAAAAAATCTGAAAGCCATACATAGTTTTACATAATCTGTATTATTAATGAACTTTTTAAAGATTCCTCCTCATAGACATGGACCTTAATACATGTCTGCATCAAATTAAACTCATCCTTGAGGTGGGTGTTTGGCCTAGACGTTAAGACAGCTATATCCCGTATCATAGTACCTGAGTTCTAATCCCAGCTCTGGCTCCTGCCCCCAGGTTCCTGCTAATGCAAACCCTGGGAAGCAGTGGTGACTGCTCACGTAGTTAGATCCCTGCCAACCATGTGAGAGACTTGGATTGCAGGTCTCTGGCTTTGGCAGGCACTTGGGGAGTGAACCAGCAGATGGGAGCACTCTCTCTCTCTTTCTCTCTCTCTACATCCCAAATAAACAATAATAAAATTATTTGAAATAAACTTATCTTTAAATTCCATTTCCCATGAACTTTTAGATGGACTCTTGAACTTTCTCTTGGGTAAAATGAAAGTTTTAACTAGACAGCCTCTAAAACCCACGCATCAGTGGTTGTCAGTGGTGTAGGAACTAACGGAAGATCAGGTCACGGGAGGTTCCTCTAACACCCCTGGCCCTGAACTCTGCTCCGTGTATCTGTGGCTGCTTGGCCCACGAGGAGGCCACATAACTGTTGCCAAACCCCATCTCAGTGCTGGAGTCATGGCTCAGGCTTCTCCAACTTCCAGCTGTCCTGGAGTTCTGCATGATTAACCTACCTAGCTCCATTCTGCCATTGAGTAACTTACCTAGCCCTGTTCTGTCGTTGACTAACTTACCTATTCTTTATATATTCTTATATATTCTTACCTGTTCTTTATATATATATATAAACTTTATATATATATAAATATATATATATATATAAAACTTCCTGCTAATGTACATCCTGGGAGGGAATGGAAGATGGTCCAATTACGTGAGCCCCTGCCACCCACATAGAAGACCCAGATGGAGTTCCAGGCTCTGGGCTGTGGCCTGGTCTAGCCTTGGATTTGGAGCCACCCAGGGAGTAAAGCAGCAGATGGAAGATTTTCTCTCTTTCTCTCTCTTCTCTCTCCTCTCTCTCTGTCACTGTACCTTTCAAATAAATGTGAAAGGAGAGGAGAGGCAGAGGGAGAGGGAAGGGAAGAGGAGGGGAGAGAAACAGAGAGAAAGAGAGAAAGAGAAAGCTGGATGGCCAAATGGCAAAAGGGGTGGGGCTGTCAGGTGAGGAGTTTATCTTGGTAAAAAGGTCAGGGTGTGTCCTGGACAGGAGGCGCCTGAGAGTGCCAGGGGCTGTGGCTAAGGAGTGAATCAGCCCCACTGTGTTCCTGTCCAGCTGTCTGAATTCTCGTCCTTGATTTAATCTGATACATGGCCTTCTCTTTAGATATCAAAGTTATCTGAAGACTATTTCATTCTGCAGAAAAGAGTGAATGAAATGATTTTCTCACAGCACCTGAAGCCACTTCATCTGGGTGTCTATCCCCACAAGGCAGTTAACAGACGAGTCTCTTCCCAGCTGTGCCTCTCAGGTAAAACTCTGTAGTTAGGACTTCCTGCAGGGGATGGAAGCGCCAGGTCCTTTCCTTCATTTTATTAGTTCCCCACCTTGTTCTAAGGCAGGTTTGAGGTAACCACGGTCTGTCGTGGGGGGCACTTCTGCTTCATTCTGTTTCTTAGAAACACATACACATTTTTCCAGAATGTTCTACTCACCTCCTATCTTCTCTGACTTCATTCTCCTCCACTCTCTTTTCCTTTTTTCCCATTTTATCCGCTACAACTAGAATTTAACACACAGGAGATAAGGAGGGTGGTGGAGAGAAGGGGCCCAGGTGCAGACTTGAAAAGAGAGTGAGCATGAACAGGTGAAAGATTTCTATATCTGCAATCATGAGTGTGAAGTGTGCAAGGTGCACAAACCCCAGTGCATAAGAAATATCATTATTAAGTGCTCTTGTAGCCGGCGCCGCGACTCAATAGGCTAATCCTCCGCCTTGCGGCGCCGGCACACCGGGTTCTAGTCCCGGTCGGGGCGCCGGATTCTGTCCTGGTTGCCCCTCTTCCAGGCCAGCTCTCTGCTGTGGCCAGGGAGTGCAGTGGAGGACGGCCCAAGTGCTTGGGCCCTGCACCCCATGGGAGACCAGGAGAAGCACCTGGCTCCTGCCATCAGATCAGTGCGGTACGCTGGCCGCAGCACGCCAGCCGCGTTGCCATTGGAGGTGAACCAACGGTAAAGGAAGACCTTTCTCTCTGTCTCTCTCTCTCTCTCACTGTCCACTCTGCCTGTCAAAAAAAAAAAAAAAAAAAAGCTCTGTAGTCCACCTCAGTCACACTCCACCTTCATCACACTTTATCTGGAAAATCCAAGACCAGCTTGACGGTTTACCTGGTACAGGAGGAAGTGGAAATGCCTTATCATTTCATCAGTTATCCTGCTGTGTTATTTGTCCACAAAGTGGCTCTTTGTGCCACCCCCTACCTTGCTGCCGTCCCCTGATGGCTGGCCCTGGCCAGAGCTTCTTCCTGTGACACAGAGGGCTTAGCATCTCAGAGCTGGGGGCTTCTAACTTCAGGTGTTGCCACAGTCTATGTCCAGAGCCTTTTTCTGATGGGGCAGGAAAGAGGAGGGAGGTGCCTGGCAGAGCTGGTGAGTGAGGTAGAAGTGTGCAGGAAGCCAGGCAGGGCCCGGTGTAGCTTCAACCAGGCCACAGTGGGAAGCAGAGGTGGAGGCGGGGACCAGTGTCCGGAGGATGGGGGCTGTAGTGGCTGAGTGCTGCCAGGACTTCCAGTTCTGAACATCTCAAGGACTCTGAGTAGGCCTGAGAAGCAGCAGAATTGTACTGGAAGTCCAATGAGCTTGCAGTATCCTCTGCCTGCCTTTGTTTTTTATGGATATATGAATTTTGAACCTCAGTTCTTAGTTCACACAAGAAGGATAGGAACTCAGAAATACTTCTTTGACCCTTTGGTTTTAGAA
Source organism: Oryctolagus cuniculus (assembly GCF_964237555.1). Classification (NCBI taxonomy): domain Eukaryota; kingdom Metazoa; phylum Chordata; class Mammalia; order Lagomorpha; family Leporidae; genus Oryctolagus; species Oryctolagus cuniculus. Next base: position 103,762,747 of record NC_091444.1, on the reverse strand, counting down.
GGAGAATCCTTTTGTTCTTTGCTCAGATGTAAAGGTTGTCGATTCTGGTCTTTTTTAAGGTGAACATCTGAATTGTCCCTTATCCTCAAGAAGAGCAGAGAAAGGGCCTAAGGGAGGCCTTGAATGGCCAGAAGACACGGGGACGGGTGGGGGCAGGTGAGGGTGAGGGGACGGACCTGCAGCACAGACCCAGGAGTAAAACAGGAGGCTGGGGGCAGAGCTTAAGCAGGATAGGTTACCACTCAGAGATGCCATGAGCAGTCCAGAGCTCCGGAGCACACAGCCCCTCCCCGTTTATGGCAGGGAGCTGCAAAACTCCCCTAGCCCCACCTCCAACTTAGATGTAGCCTGGGGAGAAACATAAAATGACCACGTGCACTCAAAAGGCATTTAGAAAGTGGCTGAGTTTAACAAGGGCTTGTTCAACAATGCAAGAAAAGTGAAAACGAGCACTAAGAGGTAGAAGCTAAGTCTACTTTTAGGAAAATTAAGTTAGGGTTTTGTCTGCCTGGGCTGTTGTCCACAGTACCCCCTGTTACATACAGATGGCAGCATTTTTAGACCATTCTGGTTTCCTCATTTGAGTGGGCTTTGGTGTTGTGGAGGGGAATCATGGAGGGCCAGAGATGGTGATGGTTTGGATGGGGTGGTGGTCAAGACAGGGGCTGCAAGCTGGTATATTCCAAAGGATTTGGTAATTGGGCACACGAGAAAGCAGCAGCAAGGGTTTTGCCATGCTCAGTCTGGGGTGGATGGCCGAGCTGGTGCCTGCAATGGGGAAGAGCCAGTGGAGTGTGGAAGATGGGCTGGGTTCAGGGCATGCTGAGTCTGAGAAGCCCTTGATGAAGGCAGACAGCGGCTCAGGTGGGCAAGTGGACACCAACATGATAACTAAAGCTCTGGAGATGAACCGGCCCAGGAAATGAGAGGAGAAGAGAGCCGGGTAACAACCCAGACACACGAGGGACAGAGCAGCAGCCAAGGCAGCGAAGGAAAGCCAGGGAGTCCAGAGCCCCAGAAGTCCAGGGAACAGGGTTTGTTGAGAGGACATTATACAGAGATGCTGGGAGAGCAAGCAAGAAGAGATCCATAAGAGAGCCATTGGGTCTCCTATTCATTAACAGCTACTGAATTCCACAGACAATAGCTAAGTATCAGAACAGACACAGATAGAAAAGGGAGGTGCAAATGATCATGGGGCTAACATTCAGGAGATTCATACCCAATATTTACAGTTATAATCTATGCTGATTCATTTTAATGATCTATTTTTTATCCTTGAATAACTTATAAATATGTATTGTATAATATTGTTCCAGCTATTCAAACTAAGGTCACAAACTGGGCCAGATAGGACCTGATTGATGTTAAATCATAGTAGATCCAGATCCATTATTGTCCTGTGGGTACCTTGGCTGTTTTGCTGCAGTGTAGACGAGCTCCATCCTAAATTTCACACTCTTAATTTTCTTTTTAACACAGCCTATGTTTGCCAATCCCCTCACCACATTTAAGCAAAGGATGTGCACCATGCATTCTCCATTATCTTAGTCTAATGATCTTCCCACAGTTACCTTTCTACACCTTAGGGTCAGCAGGTGCGCTATTGTTGGGGAGAGTGGATGATCAGTATCATAGTCTGGATGGCTTTACCTCCAAAATTATTTCTCATGTAGAGTTCTGTCTTCCTCAAGTAGATGATTGTTCAACCCTTTGCAAGTAGTATCACGTCATGTTGTCTACACTCATGTATCCGTCACACAGCAGAGATTCAGGAACTGCTTATGAATAGGCTAGAAAGCTGCCTAATTTTCTCTGTGCCTCAGAGTGGCCAGTGGAGTTGAAAGTTTACTTTTTATCAAAACAAAGCTGGTGATGTTACCTTCTATAAAGGCTCATTCATTTTCATGTATTGTGTGATTTTGAACTCCATGGTGAGAGCAGCTGTTGCCTGTCTCCTTTCTTAATCTGAATTCCTAACCATGGGCCTGGAGCCTTGAAGAGCAAGCAGCCATCCCCACCTACCAAGGAAGAATGTGAACAGACTTAGCCAGCGTGGGGTGGGCCCCATTAGCCCAGGTTCCACAGGTCCCCACTGCCACACAGTTCCTCCCCAGGGAGAATTTCTTCTGACCCAGCTCCCTGTTAATGCACCTAGGAAAGCAGCAGAAGATGGTCAGAATGCTTGGCCCTGCCGCCCATGTGGAAGACATGGATGGAGTTCCAGGCTCCTGGCTTTGTCCTGACCCAGCCCCGGCCATTGTGGCCATTTAGGAAGTAAACCAGGGTATGGAAGATATCTCTCTCTCTGTCTCTCCCTCTCTCTCTGTAACTTGGCCTTTCAAATAAATAAATAAATCTTTTTAAAAAGAGAGATTTTGAAGGATAAATATTAAATAGAATATATCTGTTGAAGAATTACCTCCAAAAGTCTCCCAAAATTCATAGTGCTTTAGGTAAATGCATTCTAATCTCAGGGAAGAGATAATTCCCATATTATGTGATCTGAAGACTAAAAATATAGAACATAATCTACTTTATGAAGTTCGCCTCTCAGAGAACCAGAGTCTGACAAATAACATTTTTTTAAAAAGCTATGTGTCAACCCCAGTTATGGGTTTGGAAACAAAACTCCTGTAGGTAGAGCACTAACCAGTGAAATGCAGCATTATATTAAAAGACTGATAAAAAAAAAAAAACACTAGGAAGATACATCATGTCAGATATCAAAAGAGAAATGGCATCTTGAAAAATGCTGAATAGTTTCCAGTAAAATCCAACACCTGGTGCTGATGGGATGCACAACTCGTGTTAACCTAAAAACAGAAGGGTATTCCCTAGCAAATGGAGGAAGCCAGTCCTCAGCACCAGCACCAACTATTAAACACTGGAAGCTGCTCCACTAAGAAGCACAATGAAAATGGGGATGATAGTAGTGCACTTTTTATGTTATTTGGGAATTTCTAGCTGATGCAATAGAACAACAAAGAGAAGTTTCTAAGGTAAATAAATAAACAGAACTATCCAAAAGGGAACAGATAGGATTGGAGCAGTATTACTAGATAACATGGAATTTACCTTAAAAACACAAATAGGAGCCAGATTCAAGTCCTATCTGCTCAATTCTGGCTTTCCACTTCCAATACAACTCCCTGCTAACGTACCTGGGGAAGGCAGCAGATGATGGCCCAAGTGTGAGAGCCCAGTGGAGTTCCAGGCTCCTGGCTTCAGCCTGACCCAGCCTGACCATTGCTGCCATTTAGGAAATGAATCAGCAGGTAGTAGATCTCTTTGTGTATGCCTCTCTCTCTCTCCTTCTCTCTGTAACTTTGCATTTCAAATAAATAAATCTTTTTTAAAAATAAAGAGTAAAACAAAATAATTAATACTGGCAATAGCCGTCAGTAAGGATATACAGATATTAAATACAGATAGGTACTCTTTTCCATAAAAGTTATTTTGGACAAAGAACAAAATAGTAAGCAAAAAAATGAATACTTTGAAATAAAGCTAGCAAGAAAACCACACAGTGAGAAAAGGCAAAGGCTCTGTAATGGAATGATAATGTTGTAAGCATGACCATGCTAACATTAATTTCTAGATGCAAAATGTCCATGAGATTTTCTTTGGAATGTAAACAGATCTCCCTAAAGACTGTACATTTCAGAATAAATGAAATAATTGATTGAGGCCTTTCCTTATAGATAGTAAAATGAATAATATAATGTTGTAATGATGAAAACCATATTCATCTGTTATAAAAATCAATCATAGATTAATGGAATAGAACAACTCTAAAACTGACCTACTTATAAAAACCTATCATTTACAAAAAGATATATCACAACCTAATAAGAAATGGATGGGTAATGCTTAAAATTGCTCTGATTTGGGGAGAAGAGATAACATATATTCTTACCTTATGCTGAATACCCAAATATTTTCTTGATCATTAATCATTTAAATGGAAGAAAAACCAGAAGAAATCAGATGCAATGAACTGAGTATTTCACAATCATGGCTGAGAAAAGTATGATCAATAATAAGTGGAATTTTACAAATAAAAACACTGGTAGTTGTGGATTCTAAACATTAAAACCTTCTAAAGAGTCAAAAGCATAATTAAGCATTGAAGAGCTAAAGAAAAGTTAATTGAAATATGTAGAACAATCCTAAGAAGGGTTAATATGTGTCATGCAGAAGAAGCTCTCATAAATCATTAGGAAAAACATTAATACTCTTAGTGGGAAAATGGACACAAAACATCCATTTATTTGCAGAAGAACAAATGCAGAGGCAAATTAGCATAAATACAACCACCCAGGGAATTTTAAAAAATACAAATTAAAGCAACTTACTGTTCTTATCAAAATGACAAGTATGAAAAAAAACAGGGTTGAGAATATGGTAATTATTTCCAAACAATGATGAGACAGCAAAGAGTCAACATGTTGGTGTGACTTGGCAATATGTAAAAACACAACAAAACAAAACACTGCAATAATGTGTATGTTGTTGACCCAGTAGACTATAATGAGAATATCGCTTAAGGAAATAACCAGCACTGAAAAATAAAAATCATGTCCACAGGAAGAAATAAAACTGAACAATAGGAGAGTGATTACTAAGTAATGACATAGTCATATACGGAGTATTAACAGCTCTTAAAATTCATTTTTCAAACAATAATCTTAGCAAACTGCTAGCTAATCTAACCACAGGATAAAATACTGCAGAAAAGAGACTGGATGGGGACTGTGAATAGGCAGCTTCCTCTTCCCACCCGTGAGGGGCTCGTTAGGAGGTGCACCCAAGCACAGAGTTCTGGACCACAGACAAGAGGCTCACGGCAGTGGAGAGCACTCCCATCCCTCACCGACTTCACTTCTGCATCAAATTAGGAATCAGAATGATGTGATTGCAATCTGGTGTAGCTCATCCATGGCTACTCATGGAAAGACTCAGAATCTAAGACACAGCCTTATCTTTTCCTGTCTCTGACTCCCTTTCAAATAAATAAATCTTATACTGGTATATTTCACCAAACCTTGGTAGGAACCTTACCCATACCATGAGCAGAGGGCAAGGAAAACTAAATGTTATGCCTTTAAAAATCACAGGATGTTCTGTTCTGTGTTTCTAAAAGTCCAACCTAAGAAAATGACCATGAACAGTCAATCAATACTTTTTTTAAGTTGGCAATTTGGGAAAAATTAATGTGAGTTTCCAGGTAAATTAAGATCAACATTATTTTGAAGACCATCCAAGATGTAATTAGGCCTTCACTGTCACCCCTGAGTTTCCCGTATTCTCAAGGAAAGTAAGTATGTGTGGTTATGGTTTAACTGTACTCACTGTCCCACGGATGGTGACACAAGGAGCTCAGTGTTCTGCATGAGACTCATTGTTCCCAACCAAGATGGCGCGCTCAAGACCAGCACCAGCAGGCACATGTTTGTGTGTGCCAGTCATGGCGCCCTCTTATGGTGACTGAGCACAAAATTGCTGCATGGTTGGGATAGGGCTAGAACCTGAACCATGGACTTGAACAAAACTAAACAAGCTTTTAACAACTCCAATCCATGACTTCAGCCCAATAGAGAGGACAGAAGTGAGGGCAGATAGATAAGTGCTCACGTCCAAGACACAAGTGGTAGCTGGGAGGGTGCCTCTGTCGGTCTAACACCAAAGCAGGCCTGCTTTATCCTCCTGTTCCCCTGTGACACACCAGAGACAGAAGAGGCAGCCTGAGGACAGCATCTCACCTACACCCGAGAGTGTCTGAGTAAAACTAGAAGCTGAGCTTTGAAGACTCCAGGTCTTAATGTAAAGTACCCAAGTCAGAGAGTGGCAGGAAGCGGAAAGCCCGTGATGAGTACTGTAGTGAGCTGGCCCAGGGGCACTGGTCTCCAGCGGGGTGGGGGAAGAGGGGAGGAATAGGATGTGCAGGTCAGGACTGGGGTGGGAGCTGGTGCCTATTGAGAAGGTCAGTGAAGATAAATCAGACCCCCAGGACAGTCAAGCTAAGTGTCAGGGACACTGAGCAGTGTCTGTAACTCTTTACCTCGGGTCAACTCGAGAGACTATAGACACCACCCGCTAAGTGCAAGAGGTTGAATCTGGGAGGACCACAGGAGTCAATGTAGCCACGGGAGCAAAAGGAGTGAGGCTGTGTAAGGCAGAGGGGAACGCAGAAGGCAGGCTGCAGCCACGACCAGGCGGAGTCTGCCTTGGACACCCAGTGAGAGCAATGAGAGGTCCTCCCTCCCAAGGTTTCCCGCAGGTCACTGTACTGTGTGAAGGTCACAGACTGTCAGGGGGAAATGGAGATTTGCAAAAACTCAACGGTTGTTTGCGTAAAGACAAAACTGCAACAACATAAATGCCATGACTGTCCTGTTCGTATCTGATGTAGACATGGGATACCCTCCGCCTGTATGCTTAAGTGACATTGTACAGTTATCAGAGAAGTGGGAGTTACAGTGAAAGCAAGTATTGACAAAGAATTTCAAATCTAGCTTCTTTCTTCTCAATGCAGTATACTGAGCTGTTTGCCAATTCTTTATCCAAAAAAAGGTACCTTTCTGATAAAATGGAACAGTGAAATTATGGTCATTATTACAATATAAATAACGATCTTCCCTCTGGCTATTCCATATAGCAGTAACCTTTACAAACCAATATTTATCTTGCACATCACACAGAATAGCCACGGACCTAATTCTGTTAGTGCCAACATTAATATGCTGCAGATAATTTGTGATTATAAATGTTTATGTCACTTTTGTAATTAAGGGGTTAGGATGACTTGGCAGACAGTGTCCCCCAAAGGAACAAAAACCCAGACAGTCGTTAGAGAGAAAAACAAACTTACGCCTCTAGAATATTTGTATGCTGAGCAGCTCCTGAGAAGTTTGCTCTTGTAACAACAAGCACAAAATAGTTGGAAGAAACTTAAGCTGAGCAATCAGCCTTTTAAATACATTCATCAATCATTTCACTTGCTCGCTGCCTGTGTTGCCTGCCACTTTCTTAAGCGAGATACTCTGAGAATGTCAGCTCTCCTGTGGCAGGCATTCAGCCTAGCATTTAAAGCACCCGCTTTTCATATGGGAGTGCATAAGTTCAACATATAACTCTGGCTTCTGACTTTAGTGCAGACCTGGGAAGGCAGTGGTGATGAATGAAGTCTTTGGGTGCCTGATGCTTTTGGGAGAGACCTTGATTGAGTTCCTGGCTCTTGACTTCATCCCAGCCTAACCCCAGCCCTATCCCTGGTGGGCATTTTGGGAATGAATCAGCATAGAGAAGTGCTATTTCTCCTTCCCCCTACCCTGCCCTTATCTCTCTCTCTCTCTCTCAAATAAGAAAATAAATAATTCTTAAAATAAATTTAGAAAAAAACAGTATCAGCTCTCTGCTGTCAATTATCCTGACGAGGAAGACAAGTCAATAAACTAAGATTGTGCAAGTTGCAAGAATTAATCAGAAATTCCAAAAATTCAATGTATTTGACATTTTACTCTATAATATTTTATATACAAATACATATAACACATTTTTATATAAATGTGACCATACCATACATTCTAGGATTCTCTATAATGCAAGAATTTTTTGTTTTCTTTTTTCCCTGTTTTCTTACATCAAGGGAACCTTATAAAACATGTATTTTTTCACATTTTGGGGAGGTATGCATACATGTACTTATATGCACATAACACAGATTTTTATTATTTTATAGAAATAGAAATAGGGTCATAATATAAACACTTGAGCAACTTGCTTCTCTGACAGCATGCCTTGACAGGCATCCCTGCACATCATAGCTCTAGTTCACTCTATTTTTATTAGCAGATGATATTTCTACTTGTTTTAGGGGTGTGGTATTATAATTCAGTACATTTATACATAAGTAATGAACGAATCAGAGTATTTAACATTTTGGCCTTTTCAAATGCTATCATTTCTATGTGTTGTGAACCTTCAAGATCTCCAGTTATTTTAAAATGTATAATTAATTGTTATAGAGTACAGTTATGCTGTTGGACTAGATAACATTGGCACTATTGCCCCCTCTCCCACCACGGTGTTTTGGTCCCCATTATGCACTCTCTCTTCCCCTAACACTTCCTAGTCTCTATGACCCCTAGTATGCTCCCTACTTCTGCTGTCTACTTCTGTGTGGTCAACTTTCTTAGCTTCCACAAGTGAGTGAGAACATACAGTATTTGTCTTCCTGTGCCTGGATTATTTTACTCTATGTAATGTCCTCCAATTCCATGCTTGTTGCCACAAATGACAAGATTTTGTTATTTTTGTGACCAAATAATATTCCATCATGTATATATAATCACTTTTTTTATTCTATTTGCCCATCAACATCTCAGCTGATTCCATATCTTGACTGTTGTGAATAGTACTGCAATAAACATGGTGCACAGTTATCTCTTTGACACAGTGAGTTCATTTCCCTTGGATATATACCCAGTACTGGGATGACTCATTCTGTGTAATGCCTACTGATACTCCCATTGGTGCATCACAATAACTATATAACTTTTCCCCTATTGTTAGATAACTCACTTTCTCTCAACTTTTTCCTCCATGGGAAAAAAATGTGATGGTAAACATCTTTGGGAAATGATCTTGTATCCTGGGGTTTTACTTAATTACTTTTTAATAACACCTGGGTGGAGTTATTGAATTGACAGTTAGTTTTGGTTTTGATTCCTGAAAGGACACTGACCATTGACCTCTCCTTCAACACTGGTGAGAATACACCTGTTGGGACCTCCTTGCCAGCCGTGTGGTCCTTCCTTATGGTCTTTGCTAGTGTGTGTGTGTAAGAGATATCTCGGCCGGCGCCGCGGCTCACTAGGCTAATCCTCCACCTTGCGGCGCCGGCACACCGGGTTCTAGTCCCGGTCGGGGCGCCGGATTCTGTCCTGGTTGCCCCTCTTCCAGGCCAGCTCTCTGCTGTGGCCAGGGAGTGCAGTGGAGGATGGCCCAAGTGCTTGGGTCCTGCACCCCATGGGAGACCAGGAGAAGTACCTGGCTCCTGCCATCAGATCAGCGCAGCGCACTGGTCGCGGCGGCCATTGGAGGGTGAACCAACGGCAAAAGGAAGACCTTTCTCTCTGTCTCTCTCTCACTGTCCACTCTGCCTGTCAAAAAAAAAAAAGATATCTCATTATTGTTTACATTTTTATTTCCTTGTCTGCTGGTAAAATCAGATGCCTCCTAATGCTTACTAGAGTTGCTCATCTTGAATATTTATATCTTTTTCCCATTTTTCTGATGATCAGTATTTTTGCATTTATTAGCACTCTGTATATTAACAATACCAACTCTGTCATCTATGTTGGGAATACAGTTTTTCAAGTCTATCTTCTATCTCCTTTACCAAGTAAAAAATTCCACCTATTTTTAATAGGCAGATATGGCTAGTTTTTATGACTTTTGAGTTTTGATTGACATTTATACTCCTAGATTGTCCATTAATTACCCTTGATTTTCTTCCTAGAGGTTTTTTAAAAACGTATTTGTTATATTGAAAGGCAGAGTTACAGAGAGAGGAGAGACAGAGATCTTTCATATGCTGGTTCACTCCCCAAAATGGCTACAACAGCCAGGCTGGGCCAAGCCGAAGTCAGGAGCCAGGAACCTCCTCCAGACCTCCCACATAGTACAGGGACCCAAGCACTTGTGCTGTCTTCTGCTGCTTTCCCAGGCATTTTAGCAAGGAGCTAGATCGGAAGTGGAGCAGCCTGGACATCAATCGGAACACCAATCAGCACCCATATGGGATGCTGCGGATAGCAGTTTAACAGTGCCGGCTCTTCTTCCGAAGTTTTATTAGTTCTTTCATTTGCATTTGTCTTTACAGAATTGGGAATTTATTTTGTTATGTGCTGACAATAGTGATCCAGTTCGCAAAGTGTACTGAATAGCCACCGTGCACTAGCACTGTGTGTCTAAGCTAAAATGGAATGGAGCCTCTTGGCATCTCCAAGCACCAGGGACAAGGCAGCAGGACACCAAAACCCACATCATGATCCCCAGCATTCAGGAAGTCCTGGTGTCTGTTGTGGCACGCCAGGCTAACCTGCTGCCTGTGGTGCTGACTTCCTGTATTACAGTGCCAGCTCGGCTTCCCATGCAGCTCGCCACTAATGCACCTGGGGAGATAGCAGAGGGTGGCCCAAGTACTTGGGCCTCTACCACTCACATGCAAGACCCAGATGGACTTCCAGGATCCTGGCTTCAGCCTGGCCCAGCCCTAGCCGTTGTGGCCATTTGGGGAGTGAACCAGTGGATGAAAGATCTATCTCTGTCTCTCTCACTTTGCCTTTTTTAAAAAAAAAAAAATTATTTATTTATTTGAAAGGCAATGTGTGTGTGAGAGAGAGAGAGAGAGAGGAGTCTTCCATCTGCTGGTTCACTCCCCAAATGGCTGCAACAGATGGAGCTGGGCCAGTTGGAAACCAGGAGCTTCTTCTGGGTCTCCCGTATGGGTGCAGAGACCCATGGGCTTGGATCATCTTCTAACTGTTTTCCCAGGCCATAACAAAGACCTGGATCAGAGGAGAAGCAGCCTGGACTTCAACCGCCACCAATATGGGATGCTGGCACTGCAGGCGGCGGCTTTACACGCTATGCAGCAGAACCAGTCCCATGATAAAAGAGAAAATGTGGGCTGGCACCGCGGCTCACTAGGCTAATCCTCCGCCTGCGGTGCTGGCACACCGGGTTCTAGTCCCGGTCAGGGCACTGGATTCTGTCCCGGTTGCCCCTCTTCCAGGCCAGCTCTCTGCTATGGCCCAGGAGTGCAGTGGAGGATGGCCCAAGTGCTTGGGCCCTGCACCCCATGGGAGACCAGGAGAAGCACCTGGCTCCTGGCTTCGGATCAGCGCTATGCGGCGGCCACGGCAGCCATTGGAGGGTGAACCAACGGCAAAGGAAGACCTTTCTCTCTGTCTCTCTCCCTCACTGTCCACTCTGCCTGTCAAAAAAAAAAAAAGAGAGAGAGAGAGAAAGAGAAAATGTGGGATTAGACTTTACAATAATTTTCCAAGGCTTCCATAACAGAATGCCTCCGACTGCATGGCCTAAACAATACGAATGTATTTCCTCACAGCTGAGGAAGCTGAAGTCAAGAAAATCAAAGCGTCAGCAAGGTGGGCCCCTCGGAGGCATCTCCTTGTCCTACAGACGACTGTCTTCTCCCTGTCTTCACACAGTTGTCCCCCTCTGTGTGCATCTGTGTCCTACTCGCCTCTTCTGAGGACACCAGCATGTGGGATTCGGCCTCGCTCTAACCGAATCAGCTCAGCCATACTCTGACATTCTGAGTACTGAGGATCAGAACTCAGTGTGAATTAGCAGGGACTCAGCTCATCCCACAAGAGGTTTCCAGCACCTTCGACAGCCAGCAAGTACCTTGGAGGTTCGGTGAGAAGGGAGCAGATCCCTGGGCAGTCCGTGGAAGACAGGCATTAAAGGGTGAGCAAGATTCCAGTGGGAATGCAAGCAGCACTTCCATCAGAAGATGGGCATAAGCAGCCGGTAGCTTTACACATGGTGTGTCAGGATTGCAGTGGCCAGAGGAGATGATGGTTGACAGCCAGGGGGCAATGGGAGACAAAATTGAAACTGCTGAGTTTGAGGAGTTTAAGCTTGGCGAAGGGCAAAAGAGGCATCACCATAAGTTTTTAAATGATCTTTCATTATCAAAGTGATTTTTTTAAATTTATTTGACAGGTAGAGTTATAGACAGTGAGAGAGAGAGAGAGAGAGACAGAGAGAAAGGTCTTCCCTTCTTTGGTCACTTCCCAAATGGCCGCTACAGCCGGCGCTGCACCTATCCAAAGCCAGGAGCCAGCGCCTCTTCCTGGTCTCCCATGCGGGTGCAGGGGCCCAAGCACTTGAGCCATCCTCCACTGCCCTCCAGGGCCCCAGCAGAGAGCTGGACTGGAATAGGAGCAACCAGGACTAGAACGGGCGCCCATATGGGATGCCGGTGCCACAGGGGAAGGATTAATCAAGTGAGCCACGCCACCGGCCCCTCACAGTGATATTTAAGGACAAACAGTCTGATTTTCATTTGTGAAATAACGCCTGGAGACCAGAGTCTTGATGATCCTGCCACAAGTATAAGATGAGTAGCTTGGTCCATAAATGAGAAAACAATATGGCGGGTGAACATTAGATGTGCCAAAGAAGGGGAAAAAACAAAATTAGCAGGAGTTGATGTTTGCTTGTCTATAGGAAGTGGAGAAGAGAGAGGAAAAGTGACGGCACGTTTTGAATGTGGGAGACATACACAAGGGTGCTGTTGAAGCTGTAGTGGATGGCGAAGAAAGATGACCGCTGGGTCACTTGAGTCCGGGGGTCTGAGATGAAGGGGATGGGAAGTCAGGGCAGGAGCTCCTGTGGAGGGGAGGGTCCAAGGGAAGCTACGCCTCACCAGTCATCAGTGTGGCATCATCCATGGAAGCAGCGAGGAGCTGGGAGCCAGACGGTTCAACCCAGGAGGCAAGGGGAGGGTCCGTACTCGAGCACCAGCTTATGCAGTGCTCACCTGTGTCGTGCACTTGCTTCAGTGCTGGGAACACAGTGAGACACGGAACAAAGTGCCTGCCTGCCGTCAGAAACCACATGGCCAGTCCTGCGGGCGCAAGGTGGTCGATGATGCCTGGGGGTGCGGAGCTCAGAGCTCATGAGGACAGATAAAGGGCCTCTGGGTTTGCCAGCGGAGTGCCCTCGTGACCTTCGGGAAGGCATTTGCAAGAGTCTCTGTAATAGGAATCAGATTGTAGAGGGAATGTCTGATGAGAAAATTGAGCCAAGATCAAGAATTCCTTAACTCTCAGAATCTTTTTTCATTCTCCTGGCGTTTATTCAGAATGATTCCACCTTCAATTTAATTAATTTGTGTTACAAAGTAGTGTTCTGCTGTTTTAAATGGACTTTAAATCATGTTAAAGTCAAGTTAAAATGTAGTCACTGGCCACTCACAAATGTTTCCAAAATCATTGAGGGCATATAACAGTTTGATATAATATTTGTATATGCTTCTTGCCATTCATATGCAAATGAGTCATATAACTGGATATGACCAATACATTTTTAAATGACAAAACTTTTCAAGAGCCAACAGAAGCCATTGAATAGTTAGCACTGGGAGATAGACATGATAAGCAAGGAGAAAAAATAAAATAAAATACCACTGTTTATAATAATGGCAGTAATCCAGGTGTTATTTTCTTTTTTTTTTTTTTTTTTTTTTTTTTGACAGGCAGAGTGGACAGTGAGAGAGAGACAGAGAGAAAGGTCTTCCTTTGCCGTTGGTTCACCCTCCAATGGCCGCCGCGGTCGGCGCGCTGCAGCCAGTGCACCGCGCTGATCCGATGGCAGGAGCCAGGAGCCAGGTGCTTCTCCTGGTCTCCCATGGGGTGCAGGGCCCAAGCACCTGGGCCATCCTCCACTGCACTCCCTGGCCACAGCAGAGAGTTGGCCTGGAAGAGGGGCAACCGGGACAGAATCCGGCGCCCCGACCGGGACTAGAACCCGGTGTGCCAGCGCCGCAGGCGGAGGATTAGCCTAGTGAGCCGTGGCGCCGGCCCTCCAGGTGTTATTTTCTTTCCTTGTGCCTGTTGTGGTCTCCCAGGAGACCCAGAAATGGCTGAGGTATTGAGACTCTCCACCTTCTCTGTTCCTGCAGACTAGGTGGAGGGAGAAGAGGAGAGGACCCCGGCTGTGAAAATGCTTTCACTCCTGTCTCTTACTGATCTGCACTAACAAGACCTCATTAACAAAGGTCTCATTTTCTCTTGTTTTATTCAAAAAAGGATAGCAATGTTGATTGTGGTGATGTTCTCTGATTAGCATTGTCCCAAGCATCACAATTCTATGATCTCCGTTGCCATCTAGAAATTCCTCCAAACTTGGGAAGTGTGTGAGCTAGATAGTAATAGTATATTAATGTTGCCGGCGCCGTGGCTCAACAGGCTAATCCTCTGCCTAGCGGCGCCGGCACACCGGGTTCTAGACCCGGTTGGGGCGCCAGATTCTGTCCCGGTTGCCCCTCTTCCAGGCCAGCTCTCTGCTGTGACCAGGGAGTGCAGTGGAGGATGGCCCAAGTGCTTGGGCCCTGCACCCCATGGGAGACCAGGAGAAGCACCTGGCTCCTGGCTTTGGATCAGCGCAGTGCGCCGGCCGCGGCAGCCATTGGGTGGGGGGTGAACCAACGGCAAAGGAAGACCTTTCTTTCTGTCTCTCTCTCACTGTCCACTCTGCCTGTCAAAAAAATAAAAATAAATAAATAAATAAATAGAAAGTTAAATATCCGTGAGTCTTCCATCCTAGTTCAAGCTAATTGACATTGCCAGTCATGATTGTTTGTGTATAGTAAGTATTCAGTATTCATTGATCTGACTAGATCTGACTTGATTTGGTTTGTGTGGCTAGGGACACTTGTGTTTCTCTGTGTATTTGTACATCTGGGGACTAGGAATCATCTGTGCCCCTTTATTACAAGCATGAGGCTCTATTATTGCCCTAAAGTCCACCTGAGAAGCATATACTCTGGTATCTGCCAAGTGTAGCTGTTCTCCTATCAGCACCCAAGCCTAATTCCCTCCCTGACCCTGGCGTATCTGCCAAGCACACATTCCTGCACAAATGCAGTCAGTGGATGGGGTATTCGAGAACCATGAAAAGCAGACAGAAATACTCAGTGAGAGGCCTCCTTGCTCTGTGCACATAAAGCCACTTGTAGCAAACACAACCAGCCAGCATGCAGGTCATCAGTGGTACTGCAGCTTGGAGAGCCTGACCCTACTGACAGCAAGAGCAGAAGATGGTGAAATGCATTCACTCTCGTCCCACGCTTTCAAGTCGGGTCTGAAAACTCTCATGGTTTAAGGTCCTAAGTCTTGGTGAAGGAATAGGTTAGGCTTTTAAAAAAGAGGCAGCCCCCTTAGGGGCTGGCGCCAAGGCTCACTTGGTTAATCCTCCGCCTGTGGTGCCGGCATCCCATATGGGCACTGGATTCTAGTCCCAGTTGCTCCTCTTCCAGGCCAGCTCTCTGCTGTGGCCCGGGAAGGCAGTGGAAGATGGCCCAAGTGCTTGAGCCCTGCACCCGCATGGGAGACCAGGAGGAAGCCTGGCTCCTGGCTTCAGATCAGCATAGTTCTGGCCGTAGCAGCTATTTGGGGGCTGAACCAATGGAAGGAAGACCTTTCTCTCTGTCTCTCTCTCTCTCTCTCTCTCACTGTCTAACTCTACCTGTCTAATAAAAAAAAAAAAAAAAAAAAAGAGGCAGCCCTCCAAGGAAACAGTGTCTTCGTTTGGGATGCAACCAGGAGGTGGTCATGAAACTGGGACTGTACAGTGCTTGCATGGAGGGGTCCATATGTGAGTCTGGTGGGGCGGGGGGGGGGTGCAGCAGAGGGCCTATGAGCTTCATTACCTTCGGAAAGCCATTCCTGGTAGTTCTCTCTCCTCATCCCTCCTCTGAACCACAGTGCCCTGTCCCGCATTCCTTTCCTTCTCTGCTTTTCTTCCCCTTAGCTCTCGAAGTCCCAGGCCCCAGACAAAGGGAGGAAGGCAGGTGACAAACATGACAAGGGTTGGCTGGGAGAACAAGAGGATGTCCTCCTTCCCCCAGCCTCAGCCCCATCTGCATGTCCATAATTCCTGGTTTTCCCCAAAAGAGAAAGCTCACATGATGACAGTCTTCGCACCTGAACACCTGTTTACCATCACCCTCCTTCCAGGTATCTCTAAAGGAGAGGAGCCAAGACTACTGAGGCCCCCACGACGACCCCGGAAACCCAAAACATTGAATAACCCTGAAGATTCCACGTACTATTACCTACTCCATGTAAGTGACGCGCTCGTACTCTCTGCTGGGAGCTATAGCATCCACCAGAGGCCAGAGAGACAATAGTGCATGCATTTGGCCTATCACCCATGCAGGCCCAGCGAAACAGAGACCAGCCCAGTTTCCTTGTCACTGCCTCCCCCTCCCCCCAACTATCTGTTGGCAGACACTGCTATCTGCCAGCTCCTCTTCCCAGGGCCCGAACCTCTCTCCTGGGTCCCTGCTGTGTCCTCCCAGCTGTGTTCTCTGCTGACCATTCCTCTGGTCCAATATGCCAATATCAGTCCAACCAAAGGCGTCCATGGTAGCAGGAACCACAGGGATTTGGAGAGAGAGACATTCAGGTAAAAGGGTGAGAGCAGAAGAAAGGAAGGCAAGTGGAGAAGTCAGCACTTACTGAGCATCTTTGACGGTCCAGGCTTGGAGTGAGGCGGGCTCACACCCATTGTGATACCCAACTCTACGAACAAGCCCTACGGGGGTATCTGCATCTCCCGGATCAGGATTCTGAGACCCAGTCGGGCACATCTTAGCTGTCGGCTCTTAAATATGTTGGGGACCCCTGCCCACTGACAACCTGCAAGCATGGATACTCACTGTGGCACCCCTGCTCGCCTGCCCATCCTCACATAGCTGTTCTCCCTGAGTGCTGCTGTCCCTCACTCAGTTTCCCAGCCCAAGAACCCAGGTGCCTCCTGGTTCTTGCTCTCTTTCTCAGACCTGATGGGAAATCACTTGCCCTAAACTCTTGAGTCTTCCTCCTGTACGTCAGACCATGGTCATTTCTCACCAGGAGTAGTCCAGGCCCCCACCTCAGTCATCCCTCCCAGCCTGCACCAGAAAACTTCTCTAAGCCGTAAACTTGATCGTGTTCCTCCCACAATCACCTCTTGAAGTGCTCATCAGCTCTTTCAGTCTAAAGTCCAGATTCCCTCCAAGGCCTTCGTCACTGGACTCGCTGGACTCTGCAGGCCCCTCTCCCAGCCCACAGTGTCCACTTACACCAGGGAGCAGGAACAGGAAGCTCTGCCCAGGAGCTGCGACGCTGTGTTCCCGAGGCCTTTGCCCTGTGGGTCCCTCTGTGTGCCACCCTCATTCACAGGTCCCCAGCACCACAGTGAGCGCTCAGCCCTCCTCCACACCCTGCGCTGAAATCCAGAGAATTCGCTGGAAGTGCGTTTCCCACCTCCCAGGCAGAAAATGAAGCTGGTGTTTGACTTCCAAGTCAGCCATTCTTTCCTTTCTGGTTCTCTACTCCCTGAGTGGTTTCTTGTTTCTCAGAAGTCTGCTCTCCCGCTCAGGAGTTTCAATCTCACATTCTCTTGCCCTCTCCTCTCCTTTGGACAACCCCATCAGCTCCTAGAACCTCCATTCCTGCTGCCTTCTGGCTCAGCTCTCTCTCTAGTGCCAGATTCGCATGTCAAGCTGCCTGAGGCTGCTTCACATATGTTACATGGATGCACACAGGTTCTGTGTACATACAGAGGAGCCACCAAAAGTTCATGTTTGAAATGCATATTCTGAAAAAGCTGCATGGATTTCAAAAAAAATTTTTGCACCCATGGGGACAGTACCGTGGCGTAGTGGATAAATCCGCCCCCTGCGAGGCTGGCATCCTATATGGGTGCATGTTTCAGTCCTGATAGTTCCATTTCTTTTTTTTTATTTTTAAGATTTATTTTATTATTTATATGAAAGTCAGAGTTACACAGAGAGAAGAGAGGCAGAGAGAGAGAGAGAGAGGTCTTCATCCGCTGCTTCACTCCCCAGTTGGCCGCAACAGCCGGAGCTGTGTCAATCCGAGGCCAGAAGCCAAGAGCTTCTTCTGGGTCTCCCATGTGGGTGCAGGGGCCCAAGGACTGGGCCATCTTCCACTGCTTTCCCAGGCCACAGCAGAGAGCTGGATCAGAAGTGGAGCTGCATGGACTCAAACCGGCTCCCATATGAGATGCTGGCTCTGCAGGCAGCGGCTTTACCTGCTACGCCACAGCGCCTGCCCTGGTAGCTCCACTTTCGATCCAGCTTCCTGCTAGTGCAAGTGATAAAGCAGCAGAAGACAACACAAATGCTTGGGCCCCTGTACTCACGTGAGAGACCTGGATGCAGCTTCTGTCTCCTGGCTTTGGCCTGGCCCAGCCCTGCCCATTGTGACCATTTGGGAAATGAACCAGAAGATCGAAGTCCTCTCGCTCTCTCTGTCTCTCTCTCTCTCTCTCTGAAACTCCACCCTTCAAATAATTTTTATAAAAAAATTTTGCACCCCAAAATATTTATATTTTAATTCCATTTTTCCACATTTTGGAATATCATTGTATAAACAGAATGACACAGGGTGTGGTCTTTTGTGAATGCCCAACTTATTTTACAAAGCTGGTAATGGGGCCGTTCTCCCGACTTCTCCCTCTTCCTCATCTTCCACATCCAAAATTCTGCCTCTTACGTATTTGTGCAGTGACTGTTTGGCTCCAGAGCCTCCTCCAAGCATTTCTTACTGTGTTTCTGCATCATGCCTCTCACTGCTCTCTTGGTCTCTGGTTGTTCCCCTTCTCACTAACACATCGCCGCATGATAGCCAGAGTCATGTTTCTAGAAAGTTCTAGAAAGAACATGTGATCCTCCCCTGACCACACACACACACACACACATAGAAAGCCTTTCAGTTACCTCCCACAGTCCTAAGACACGAAGGTCAAAATCAAGGGCTGGCTCACCTTCCCACTCTCAGCCCTTGACACCCCCTCTCCAGGCGCTCCATCTCAGCAGCCTGCATTCTTCTTCAGGTTGCCCTTAAACACGTGTCCTTGCATGTGTTCTCTCCTCTTCTGTCTTTCCTGATGAAGGCACCCTTAGCCTTCCTGATTCTTCCATATCCCAAGGGAGCTCTCCCTCTGCCCTCCATGGGCAGTCCCTATTTCCTGTCATGCCCTTTATCCCACTAAAGAGTGATTGATGTGGCTTCCATGGTGCCGGGGAGTTGGCCTGTTGCATTTAGCCTGACGTGTCATAGGCATGTAATGAATATTTGTTGTACAAATAAATGCAATGAAACAAAAGGGTGAAATACAATTAGGAGTCAAGACAGGTTGAAACTTCAGATATCTACATTTGACAGTTGCTTTAAAAATCTTCATGAGAAGGGGCTGGCACTGTGGCACAGCAGGTTAGGCTGTCGCCTGCAATGCCATCATCCCATTTGGGCTCAAATTTGTGTCCCAGCTGCTCCACTTCCAATCTCTAAAAATACTGGAGAAAACCCTGAATATTTACAAGTCATTATTAATTGCAATTTTTGTTATTATCTTTTACTTTTATGATGCTAGCCAACTTAATATCTGCAATAGGGTTTCCACAATTATGATGCTTTCATTTTTTTCAAGATGAGTGCAGTATCTGCTTTCTTATCATTAAAACACACATATTCTTACAATATGTACATTTATGAGCTCAAATATATTGAGGTAGCACACAAAGAAACACACTGCTAATGCCACGATACAAGAAAACAGTATTACTTTGTATGTCAGATGAACTAAAGTGCCATTTTGTGATTTTCCAGTTGAAGTATTGATCAAAGGATATTTAATTATTTCCATACTAACGTATTCTGATTTGTGCCTTGCTACATAAAGTTCTCAGGCATTGTGCAAATTAAAATGTGCATTTCTGTGCTGCTACTTTTATGCCATAAATGGGTTTCTTTGGGAGTAGGAAGTCACATGGCTGTTCTTTCTGTATACTGTAAACTTGCTCTCCTTATCCACCCATCTTCTTTCCCTGTACAAGGATAAGAGGTAGGCAAGACATCAAAGCAGCCTAATAGGCTTAAATCACACGTGGATTTGTGACAGAGAAATGAGTTTCCCAGAGAATTTTACAATTTGCTCCCATTTACAGGTAAAAATCCTTCTGAAGTCATATCTATATTGGTCACCTTGTGACAAACTGTTTTTTCTCATGTTGAATGCAAAGATCCATTTCGATATAGGCCTGCCTGATAAAATAAGCACAAATTTGGGGTAGGTGTTGTGGCACAGCCAGTTAATCAGCTGCTTGGGATACCTGTGCGCCCTGTCGGAGTGCCTGAGATCGAGTCCCATCTCCACGACACCTGGGAGCACAGCTCTAGTGACTGGGTTCCTGCGACCCAAGTGGGAAACCCCAATGAAGCTCCTGGCACCTGGCATCAGCCTGACCCAGCCCTGGCTGCTGCAGCCAGTTAGGGAGTGAACCCCCAGATGAATGATCTCTCCCTCTTTGACTCTCCCTCTCTGTCTCCAACACTCTGCTTTTCAAAGAAACAAATACATTTAGAAAAATCACAAAATATAAAATTTGAGTAAGTTATATTTCCTAAGATTTTTTTTAAAGATTATTTTCTATTTATTTGAAAGAGTTACACAGAGAGAGAAGGAGAGTCAGAGAGAGAGAGAGAGAGGTCTTCCATCCCCTGGTTCATTCCCCAATTGGCCACAATGGCCAGGTCTAGGCCAGGCTGAAGCCAAGAGCCAGGAACTCCACCCAGGTCTCCCACGCAGGTGCAGGGGTCCAAGCACTTGCGCCATCTTCTACTGCTTTCCCAGGCCATAGCAGAGAGCTGGGTCGGAAGAAGAGCAGCTGGGACTCAAATCAGCATCCATATGGGATGCCAGCACTGCAGGCAGCAGCTTTACCCGCTATACCACAATGCCGGCTCCTCCTAAGATCTTTAAAATAGTGTGTCCGCTTGTTTATACTTGTTTATTTGTAACTTTACTTTGTAGGAATCAATGCATTTATATACCAACATTACAGTAGTATCTCAATTACATTATATTAAGATCATAATTTTATATAGATCTTTCGAATTCCTCTCTTCCCTTTAGAAGTCAATCCAAGAAGAGAAAAGAAGACCGAGAAAAGACAGGTAATCATTGCTTCTAGATTCCAACATGCCATCTCATTCACACAAATATATAAACCCCCACGTTCAGATTCGGATTTAAAATCACCTATTTTATGCAGACACATTTGGAAAGCAATGTGCTCTCATGAATTTAGGTTGCACATATTTAGCTCATGTGTAATTTATAAACTCTTGCCTGCTGGGTATCTATTGCCCCAGCACACGACAAAGCAGGCACTAAGAACTCCAATACATTTTGAATGAAGTGACCTGTGCTGATACAGACTTTGGCTTTTCTTGGCCCGTTGAATGGTGTTAACTGAGCAATATGAACACAGAGACAACCGTGAACTTTCTTCTCCCAAGCTCCTTTTTACTTTTTGTCCTTCAGCACATGGTAAATCTCCTGAAGGTGAGGTTTGTGTTACCGACAGGTATGGCGTGCTTAATCTCATAGTATTCTGCCTTTCTCTTAGTGGCCAACGGTCAGTGTAAACCCAGCTCTAGACCAGCCAAACAGGAACATGGTAATCACTGGCTCTTCTAGGGAGTACTAGTTCAGTGCCAAGTTAAATGAGATGGAATCGGAAAAAGCCACCCCAGCAGCTACTGCTCTGGTCAGGTTAAGAGAAGAGAATTTTGCTTTTCGTCTGAATCTATGGTGTATGCTGGTTTTGCATGTTTGAGGACCTCACCCGTTTCTCTTAAAATGTGCATTTCTAAGTATCGTGTACACTGAAGTGAATGGAAAAGGACACTGATGCTGTGACACGTTTATGTATCATTTACAGTCAGGGGAAACTATTAGATCTGGAAGACTTCTATTATAAGGGATTTTTGACCAGCTGCCCTGCACCAAGGGAACAAAATCCTAGTCTCAGAGAACAAAGACCGCAGCGAGACCTCCAGAATCAATGTTTTAAGGCGAACGACAGGTAATAAACTCAGTTTAAAGTACGGCATTTTCAACTGTATACTCACACTTTCAATTGTTAAAGCAATGTCATTTTATTACAAGGCATTCTTACCAAATATTGCATTTTATGAGTGATAGATTGTTTAAAAGTAAAATCATAAATATTATGGTTAGGTAATGACATCATAGTTTTTCAAGAAAAATTCCAATTTATTTCTGTTCCCCTTTTTAAAAAATTCCAATTTATTTCTGTTCCCCTTATAGCTTAGTTTGAGTGATAAATTATATGGTTACTCTATCTAATATGAGCACTAATAATCTAATATCTAATAATGAGCACATTCCTAAAAATCTATGTTCATGTTCTAAAAAATAATTTTAAGCACTTGGTTTCTTTTTTTTTTTTTTTTTTTTTTTTTTTTTTTTTTCTTTTATTTAATGAATATAAATTTCCAAAGTACGACTCATGGGTTACAATGGCTTCCCCCCCCATACCGTCCCTCCCACCAACAACCCTCCCCTTTCCCACTCCCTCTCCCCTTCCATTCACATCAAGATTCATTTTCGATTATCTTAATATACAGAAGATCAGCTTAGTATACCTTAAGTAAGTATTTCAACAGTTTGCTCCCACACAGAAACATAAAGTGAAAAATAATAGATGATTTTTTTAAAATGATGATGAAATCAGATCAGACCTATTGTCATGTTTAATCCCAGTGAGAGTCAAGTTGGGAATTGAAATTTCTTTTTTTTTTTTTTTTTTTTTTTTACAGAAGATCAGTTTAGTGTACATTAAGTAAAGATTTCAGTCGTTTGCACCCCCATAGAAACACAAAGTGAAATATACTGTTTGAGTACTCGTTATAGCATTAAGCCTCAGTGTACAGCACGTTAAGGACTGAGATCCTACATGAGGAGTAAGTGCACAGTGACTCCTGTTGTTGACTTTACCAATTGACACTCCTGTTTATGGCATCAGTAATCTCCCTATGCACCAGTTATGAGTTTCCAAGGCTATGGAAGCCCCTTGAGTTCTCCGACTCTTATCTTGTTTAGACACGGTCATAGTCAAAGTGGAGGTTCTCTCCTCCCTTCAGAGAAAGGCACCTCCCTCTTTGAAGACCTGTTCTTTCCACTGGGATCTCACTCACAGAGATCTTTTTGCCAGAGTGTCTTGGCTTTCCATGCCTGAAATACTCTCATGGGCTTTTCAGCCAGATCCGAGTGCCTTTAGGGCTGATTCTGAGGCCAGAGTAGCACTTGGTTTCTTAATTAAGCTTGTGATTGTTCAGAATCAGTGATATCAAACCAAAAAATATCTAGGAGAAAGAGTTATAGAGAAATTCCTATTTTGGATTTGATTTCTCATGTTGTCATCGACTTTGTGACATTGGGTAACTGGTTTTGTAGCTGATTTATGACTTTAGAGGTTTTTTTGTTCTTTCTCCAAAAAAGATTGTGTGAAGTTTTGAGATTGAGGGCACAAAATAAGACAGGAACAGGTGTCCGAGCAACAGAATCCATAACTGGCAACCAGGAGCTGTTTGTCCAGGGTCCTGAGTGGACGCCCTGGCCACCCAGGCCACCCAGACTCCCTCCTGTCTATTTCACAGTGGGTTGTGGTGCTTATGGAAAGAGGTTTGTGAGTCGGACAGGTTTAGAGTTGGATCCTGATGCTGCCGCTTCATCGTCGGATGGCTTGGTTCTGTCACCTGCTTCTCTAAGCCTCAGTGTCCATTCTACACAAGGATTTGCTACTAACTTCCTGCCTTGAGCAGAGATGAAACGAAGCACTAAAGCACCTAACGGTGTATTGTGTGTGACCCAGGAGGGTGTTCCCCACACGGTGCCTGCTGTCACCTTTCTTTGCTTTTCCAGAGTCTGCCTGAAATATGATTTCTGCCCCTTGTCTCCGAAAAGAAGACGAATTCTTCCGTCTTGGGATCACGAACTATACGTAGCACGTTGGAGCTTAGGAACGTTCTAGGATAACCACAGAGCTCTATTCTGGAGATCCCCACGTGCCAGGGAGATTCAGTGACGTGGCCCAGATCCCAGGCTGACGTCGTGAACTCAAATCCAAGGCTTTTCCCTGGCTGTCCTGCTCCCGTCCTAACAGCCACTCTCGCCCCTCTCCTGGGTATTTTTACCTTCCTCCCCAGCCCCTCACCCCCACCCACGACAGCCACACATCTGATAGAAAAGCTGTGACCCCTGCCATCCCACCTGGTGTCCCGGTGAGGCCTGGGTGTAGGTATTTAGCGTCCACTAGAATAAGGATGCTGGCAGCTAGCCCCAGGTTAGGGCTTATTCAGTGCTAGGCACTGTGTCATTATCTCATTTAATCCACACAGCGACATGAAGCAGCTCCTATTATCACTGCATTTTATGGCTGAGGAGCCTCAGTTTCCCGAGTTAAGGGGCTGCAATCAGTCACCTGGGTTCCAAGTGCGGAGCTGGATTTGAACACAGGCCTCTCTGGGTTTATAGTTGCTGGCCTTCATCTCTATACAGTATTGCCTCTCTCTGCAAAGTACAATGCTGGGCATTGCAGGAAGTCACATAAGGAAGTTGTGGTCCTTGTATCCAAGGAGCTTGATGCTAGAGGGAAAATACTGAGATGTAACAAAGCTGAACAAGGTAGCTCCTGGGGGATTTTCTAAACTAAGGACGATTGTAGAAACAGATGGGTCCAGTGCAGCCAGTAAACCTTGATAGCATCCTGAGCTTAAAATGCGAAATAAAAACAAAACAGGAAAACAGCTCTAAAGGACATTTGCAACTAAACTATATATTGGAAAAAGTTACC
Source organism: Oryctolagus cuniculus (assembly GCF_964237555.1). NCBI lineage: Eukaryota > Metazoa > Chordata > Mammalia > Lagomorpha > Leporidae > Oryctolagus > Oryctolagus cuniculus. The sequence continues at coordinate 103,738,248 of NC_091444.1, read as the reverse complement.
ACACAAATATCTGTGCGTGAATACACACACACACACACACACACACACACCCCAAGCACATACTGGCATCAACCAGGAAGATATAAGTAGGACCTGGGAGAAAGGGATAACAGCAAGTAGGAATTGAGTGTCTCAAGAATTTGATAAAGATTGCCTACACTATGGCATAAGTCACAAATACTGTATTTTGATGTTTTGAAATAGGTATATAGAATGACAGTAACATACTCATTACCTCACATACTTAGCATGTTTTGTTTGTTTGTTTGTTTGTTTTTTGGACAGGCAGAGTGGACAGTGAGAGAGAGAGAGAGAGAGACAGAGAGAAAGGTCTTCCTTTGCCGTTGGTTCACCCTCCAGTGGCCGCCGCGGCTGGCGCGCTGCAGCTGGCGCACCGCGCTGATCCGAAGCCAGGAGCCAGGTGCTTCTCCTGGTCTCCCATGGGGTGCAGGGCCCAAGCACTTGGGCCATCCTCCACTGCACTCCCTGGCCACAGCAGAGAGCTGGCCTGGAAGAGGGGCAACCGGGACAGAATCCGGCACCCCGACCGGGACTAGAACCCGGTGTGCCGGCGCCGCAAGGCGAAGGATTAGCCTAGTGAGCCGCGGCACCGGCTCTTAGCATGTTTTTGTGGTGAGAACCCTGTCAGCAGTTTTCAAGCACTGACTGCATTGTTATTAACTACAGTCCCCATACTATAAAACTGACCCTTGAACTTATTCCTGCTCTCTGACGTCTGTGCCCTTTGGGCAATACTTCCCCAATCCCCTGCCTCCCTAACCTCTGTTAAGTACCTCAACTCTGCTTCCACGAGTCCGTCACTTTTCGATTCCACCTGTAACTGGGATGGTGTGGTATTTGTCTTTCTGCGCCTGCCTTATTTCACCTACCGTAATGTCCTCCAGGTCCATCCATATTGGCACAAACGACAAGATTCCCTTCTTTCCTAAGGCTGAATAGTATTCCGTTCCGTACATATGCCATGTTTTCTTTATCCCTTCATCCACTGATAGGTAACTAGGCCATGTGAATAACGCTGCCGTGAACATGGGAGCTCAGAATCTCTGCGAGACGCTGATTTCACTTCCTCGGACTGTATTCCTAGTGGTGGGATTGCTGGATTATATGGTAGCTCTATTTTTATTAGTTTGAGAAACTTCTGCTGTGGGTTAGGTTGGGCCAAAATTAATATCCCAGGAGAATGGTGAGTACAGGCACAAAGATGGCATGCAGTGTGATAAGGTTTATTTAGAAAGTGAGAAGAACACATAGGTATGTGGGGGCTTCATTTAGGGTGAGTGAGCCAGGGAAGGCAAAGAGGGGGGTTTCACACCCTGCTCTGCTTGTCCTGGGTCCACGAGGTGAGGAGAGAAAAGGAAGCCCCTCCCCCTTCACTAGGCTTTTGATTAGCTTCAAAAAGGGGAGTGGTTATGTGGTGTTGCCCCCAGGTCCCAGGGAAGGGGAGGTGCATCTTGGGGAGGGGGTCATGTGATTGACTACATGGGGGCGGGGTAAGGTGTGGCCTCCAGCTCATGAACTTAATCTAGCTCCCTGACTTCCCCCACTTCACTTCCATGCTGTTTTCCATAATGACTGTACTAATTTACATTCCACCAACAGTGTGCAAAGTTCTCTTTTCTCCACATCCTCACCAACACTGGTTACCTTTTGTGTTTTGGACAAAAATTAGCCATTCTTACAGAACTGAAGTGATATCTTGCTGTGGTTTAAATTGACATTTCCCTGATGATTAGTGATGATGGACATTTCTTCATATACCTCAGGGCCATTTGTGTGTCTGCTTTGAGAAGTGTCTATTCAGATCTTTTGTTCACTTTTTAATTGGGTTATTTATTGTCTTGCTAATAAGTTATATGGTATCTTTGTATATTTTGGGTCTTAGCCCATTATCATATGCATGATATGCAAATATCTTCTCCCATGCTCTAGGTTTTCTCTAAACTTCAGTATCATTTCCTTTGCTATGCAAAACTTTTTAGTTTGATGTAATCCCATTTATCTGTCTTGCTCTTGTTATCTGGACTTCTGGGGTCAAATTAAAAAACACATTGCCCAGCACAATATTATGTCTCTTTGCTCTTATATTTTCTTCTACTACTTTCATGGTTTTGGGCATTATGTTTAATGATTTAGTATTAATCATTTTCAGTTGGCTTCTCATACACGATGTGAATCGTATTCTTCTGCGTGTGGATGTCCGGTTTCCCCAACGCTGTAACTGAAGAGATTATTCTTCCCCTATTGTGTGCTCTTGGCATCTTTGTCCACAATCAATTGACCATACGTGTGTGGGCTTCTTTCTGAGTTCTCTCTTCTCTCCCATTGGTCTCTGTGTCTGTTTTGATGTTAGTACCATGCAGTTTATCATAGCTTTGTAGTAGTTTTGACATCAGGTCGTGCGATGCCTCCAGCTTTGTTCTTTTTGTTCAGGATTGCTTTGGAGCTTTTTGTGGTTCTTTGCACATTTTAGGATTATAGGATTGTTTTTGTTTTTTCTACTTCTGTGAAAAATGTCATTGGAAGTTCATCGGGATCTCATTAAGTTGTAGATTGCTTTGAGTAGCGTAACACTGTAGCGATATGATTATTCCCATCCACTGCACCTTCTTCAGTGTCTTTCATCTGTGTTTGTTATTCTGGTGCATTTCAGTGAAGGAAAGCCAGTGTCGGGCAATCAGTGGCTGCAGAGAGGAATCAGAATGCAACAGGAGGCTGACAGCTCCTCTCCTCCCAGGATGGAAGCCGTGGGGTCAATGCGGAGCAATAGTGAGAGTCGTAGGGCTGTTTAGGGCAAACCCAGCTTTCAGTTATGGTGGGGAAATAGAGAGAGGATAGAATAGAGGGAAAGCAAAATGGAGCAAGGGCGCATTAATTACAAGATAGGAGAGTCCCAAAGGAGGCCCCAGCAGCAAAGAGGCAGAGGGTTGCAGCAGGGAAACTGAGATTCGGCCCACTGGGCTTCGGTTTGAATCCTCACTCCTCACCAGCTCTGTCAACTAGAACCAGTCTGTCTCACCATCTCTGCATTGAGGATAAGAAGGATCTAAGGCCTGGCAGTGTAGTCCTTGGGATTATAGATCGTGTGTGATGTATGTGGCAGGTGGGTTCCTATTCAACATTCTTGAACTCTCCTACAAGAGAACTCAAGGCAAGAACCTAAAGTAAGTGACCCTCCCATCCATAGCCATCATGACCCCGCATGGAAAGCTTCATCAAGTACCCACTACCCTGAAACACCTTGCCAGCGGTTTCTTTGTCTTCTAACTCTCCATTCTGAGTGGACCAGAATGAAGGCATTTTCCAATAGCAGGCAAAGTTCTGGCCATTCTAGTCATCATCATTTTCATACATCTGCCCCTTTCTCCCTCAATTTTATTCAACTAGCAAACTCTAATGCTGGTTAAATCCCAACTTTCTCTGGCTGGTGCTGTGGTATTGCAGGTAAAGCCGCCTCTTGCAGCACCAGCATCCCCTGTGGACACCGGTTCAAGTCCCAGCTGCTCCTCTTCCAATCCAGCTCCCTGCTCATGGCCTGGAAAATCAACAGAAGAGCCCCAAATACTTGGGCTCTGCCACCCATGGGGGAAGCCCAAATGAAGCTCCTGGCTCCTGGCTCCTGGCTTTGGCCTGGCCTAGACCCAGCCATTGCAGTCATCTGGGGAATGAACCAGCAGATGGAAGATACCTCTCTCTCTCTCTTTGTCTCTTTTCCCTCCCTCTGTCTCTCCCTCTCTCTCTGACTCTGACTTTCAAATAAATAAAAAGCAAATTTCTTCCTATTCCTGCCCCAGAGTGCTGAACCTAACTAGAGAAAGCTAAATCTAATAATCTCACTTGAAATTTATGGTGCACACCTTAGGCAGACTCTTACTTTGCAGTATTACATTTCCCTTAAAAATCCATTATCCCTTGGGGCCGGCACTGTGGCACAGCGGGTTAACTCCCTGGCCTAAAGCGCCTGCATCGCATAAGGACACCGGTTCTAGTCCCAGCTGCTCCTCTTCCAATCCAGCTCTCTGCTATGGCCTGGGAAAGCAGCAGAAATGTGGGAGACCCAGAAGAAACTTCTGGCTCCTGGCTGCAGATCGGCGTAGCTCTGGCCATTGTGGCCATCTGGGGAGAGAACCAGTGGATGGAAGACCTCTCTCTGTCTCTACCTCTCTCTGTAACTCTGTCTTATCAAATAAATAAAATCAATATTTAAAAAATCCATTATCCCACTTTCTCATTCTACTGTTAAGCATTCTTGTCTCCTCTCAAACCTCAAACTTCCTCACTCTCAACTGACAACCTTCTTTCCTATTTAACTGGGAATATAGTAGCAGAAACCAAACATTGCACTCCCACCACCAAATCCATCCATCTTTCCACTGCTTACCTGTTTCCTTCCGCTACCATACGATCGATGACTTCTCTGGCTTTCTACCTAAGGCCAAAGCTTCCCCTTGTGTGCTAAATCCAAGTTTCCACCTGCTCAAGAATATTGTCATGCAGTCATCCCCCCTCTCTCTCTGCTGCATCTTGAATGTTCATTCTCTTTTCCGAAGCATGTCTGGCCATCTGCAAACATGAGGCATGGCTAAGACGGCATCTGGGCCACCTGCATCCCACATCAGAGTGCCTGGTTGGAGTCCTAGCTCTGCTTCTAATCCAGCTTCCTACTAATGTGTACCCTGGGAGGCAGCAGGCAATGACCCAAGTATTTGGGTCCCTGCTACCAGTGTAGGAGACCTGGATTGGATTCCCAAGTCCTGGCTTCAGCCTAGGCCAGCCTTGTGAGAACTGGGGAGTGAACTAGAAGATGGGAGATCTACCCCACTCCCTTTCTAATAAAAGAAATACATTTTTTTCTAATGCCCTTGATCCGGTCTCCCTTCAAGGCTACCCATTTTTCCGTTCTTTGCTATATTACTAAGTGAGGAGTGGTGAGACTGTCTCCTTCATACCCACCCTCCCCATTCTCTCTCACACCCCTTCACTCAGGTTTCCATCCCCACGCCCCACGGAAACTGCCCCTGGCCAGGATCACCATGGTCTCATTTTGCCGTGTCCCATGATCGAGTCTGTCATCCTCTCTTCCTCTTAGCAGCATTTAATGCCTACGATTACTCTATTTTTCCTCTTCAGACTCTTTCTCCGTTGGCCTCCAGGGCAGGACTTCTGGCTTGCCTCCTGCCTCATTGGCGTCTCCTCCTTAGTCTCCTCCACTGGCCATCCATCATCATCTTGCTGATTTCTCAGGACTGGAGTGTCCCAGCTATTTGCTTTGTTCACTGAATACCGTCTCTGGACTTGGAATTCCTGCACTGAAATCTCTAACCTAGATCAAACTTCATACGATTACATCCCAATGCCTGCTCAGGGCATCCTCTTAAACCCTAGTACGTTTCTCAAGCTTGGCATAACCAACACACACACACACGTGCTCCTCTGTCACCCCTCTGTCACCTTCCTCCTGTCATTGATAGCAACGTTTAAGTTAAAAGTCTTGGGGACACTGCTGATTTGTTTTCTATACTGCACATCCAAGCCCTCAGCGAACTCTTTGAGTTCTACCTCCTGAACATCCGGCCAAGTCTCCCCTTGTGCACTCCAAGCCCAGTTCAAGCCATTCTCGGTCTTGCTTGGACTATTGTAGGATCAGTTCAGTTGGCCACCCGACATTACTCTGGCAGCCAGATCCTTTTATGAGACATTCGTCCGCTCAGAATCCTTCAATGTTTCTATTGCTCTAAGTAAAATTCAAGTCCTTGGGGCCGGCGCCATGGCTCTCTTGGTTAATCCTCTGCCTGAGGTGCCGGCATCCCATATGGTTGCCTGTTCTAGTCCCGGTTGCTCCTCTTCCAGTCCAGCTCTCTGTTGTGGCCCGGGAAGGCAGTGGAGGATGGCCCAAGTGTTTGGGTCCCTGCACTCGCATGGGAGACCAGGAAGAAGCACCTGGCTCCAGGCTTCGGATCGGCACTGTGGTGGTCATTTGGGGAGTGAACCAACAGAAGGAAGACCCTAAAAGAAAAAAAAAATCTAAGTCCTTGAGGTAGGGTGAAAGTGCCAATTCATCGGCCACACTGTCCCCTCCTTTCCCCCCACCCCGCCCCCTGCTTACTTCTTCCAAACAACCACCGTGACCTCCTTGCTGGTCCTTGAACACAACATGTGCACCATACTCTTGGACCCTTCTGTTGGTTGATCTGTTATCCTGGAATGAGTAACCTTTCCCCAAGCAATCTCATGGCTGGTTCAATGTCTTGTCCTCCATGTCCCCATTCAGAGTGGTTTTACTTGAGCGCCCTCTACAAGGAAATAGCTTGTACACACACACATACCCCATCGGCCTTCCTCCACTACCCTTAATTTTCTGTGCAATGCCTCTCATCATCTCATACTTTTAAACTGTCTATGGTCCTCTGCCAAACTAGACCATAAACTCCATAAAAGCAAGCACTTTGGTTCTTCTGTCACCTGCACTGGTGCCTGGCCCTTAGCGTACCCCACAACTGAATGAGTGAGTGACTATAGCTGCAGAGCAGGGAGCACCCCACCCCTTGCAGGGGTTCACAGCAGTGAGACCAGGAAAGATGACCTGGCAGCCTCCTTGAAAACTGTTGAAGGTTTGACAAAGTTAGCAGGGCAGGGGGCTCCTGTGTGGCCAACACAGCGGTTGGGTCCGATCCGGGAGAGCACTTTTAAGAACTATTGGGACTAGGCCGGCGCTGCGGCTCACTAGGCTAATCCTCCGCCTTGCGGCGCTGGCACACCGGGTTCTAGTCCCGGTCGGGGCGCCAGATTCTGTCCCGGCTGCTCCTCTTCCAGGCCAGCTCTCTGCTGTGGCCAGGGAGTGCAGTGGAGGATGGCCCAAGTCCTTGGGCCCTGCACCCCATGGGAGACCAGGAGAAGCACCTGGCTCCTGCCATCGGATCAGCGCGGTGTGCCAGCCACGGCCTGGCACAGCGGCCATTGGAGGGTGAACCAATGGCAAAGGAAGACCTTTCTCTCTGTCTCTCTCTCACTGTCCACTCTGCCTGTCAAAAAAAAAAAAAGAAAGGAAGGAAGGAAGGAAGGAAGGAAGGAAGGAAGGAAGGAAGGAAGGAAAGAAAGAAAGAAAGAAAAAAGAACTATTGGGACCGTCTTTAAACACACAGCGGTGGGTGGCTACCTGGACACTTGGAGTTCTTGTTGGCCAGCGTGTTAAAAATGAAGACACTATCATGCATATTTATCAGTTGTGAGTTATCTGCACCCAAATGAAGTGCGTTCCCGGCTACACGTGGTGCTTTGCTCTCTCACCCAGACACAGGCATGGGATTCTATTTTCAAAGCTCGCTAAGAGGATTAGGGAAGCTGCCGCTGTCTGTCATTCTGATGTTTGGATGGCGCCTGCATTGAATGCCTGTGGTGGGTGGGATGCTCTGTGTGCCAGGCGCTGCTAACTTCATGCGCACCCGTCTCGATCGCAGGTGCTGGGTGGCAGAGATCCCCGACGAGGGGGACAGCGGGCCAGCAGCCAACCCCTTCGACTACAGGAGGCTCCTGCGCAAAACCTCCCAGCGCCAGCGCCTTGTGCAACAGTTGTAGCCCAGCCGCTGGGCGGCCGCAGCCCTGGAGAAAGAGTGGAGCTTGCAGGGCCTTGGGGGCGAGGGGAGGAGCCTCAGGCGCTGGCACCACCAGGCATTGCAGCCACGACCTTCGGAAGCAGCCTTCGGAAGGAGGAGAGCTGGGGGCCCTTGGGAAAGCCGCACCCCGCGCCCTCCACTGGGACCAGGCCACCGTCTGGGGCATCATCTGCCCTGGCCCACAACACCTGTCTTTGCTCACTTGTTGGCCACTCCTCTGGGGACCCGGCAGCCTCGGAACTGTCGCCAAACCCTTTCCTTTCGGGTGACTTCGATGATTTCTTCTTTCTGGGAACGGCCTCCCCAGGCCGCGGGCCACCCCAGGGTGTGGGCGTGAGCAAGATCTCCAGATGAATGTCACCCCAAGCGGGGCTTTCCTTTGCCTGGGTTATCTGGGTTACCAAATAAAGGAAGTGCCTCGGAAAGCTCGCGACGTCCCCTTCCCTTGCGGGGACATTCCCTCGGCTCCACTCCGTGCCCATGGCTGCGCCCCAGTGTGGCCTTGCGGGACATTCCCTTGGCTCCACTCCGTGCCCGTGGCTGCGCCCCAGTGTGGCCTTGCAGCGACATTCCCTCGGCTCCACCTCTGTGCCCGTGGCTGCGCCCCAGTGTGGGGGGAGGGGGAGTCAGGGCATTTCCGCCTCCAGAAGGGAACTTCCCCACCCCCAACCCCTCTCGTAGGAAACTCCGCCTCTGAGACATAAAACGCGACCCACTCCCCATGTACCACACAAGAGGCACACAAGCTGCGTTCCCAGCTGCTGTGACTTCCACTGGCGCCACCACTAAGCAGCGCTGTCAGACCTTCAGTTCCCGTCGTCTGCAGACTTGGGACGATCACCGCTGCTCCCACGTGGGTGTATGTAAGATAGGGGAGGGGAGGATGTCGGGTAGGCACAGGTTTGCATTCCTTCATCTAGTTAACTATGCAACTGACACCCTCTGCCGTCTACACGGCCCGGAGAGGATGAGTGTAGCCAGACGGTTGCATCGAAGGTTCAGTTGTACGAAGGATTCTCGCCTGGACAGGGCTTGTCCCTTCTGCAGGTGTCCTGGGCTCCTGCACGCAGAGGTCCGACCCAAGAGGACTCTGGAGAAAACTTCGAGAAACGGGAAACGCAGCTGGCTGCTAACGTTTGGCACAGCTCGCGCCCAGCACGTCTTAACGCTCTCCAACCCAACGAGGTGGCACCAACAAGCCTCCAGCGATGTCTTGGCCGACCTTTGCACTTTCCAGAAGAGATCCGGCCGAGGGGAACCCTTCAGCGGTGCAGCAGGGCCGGCCCCGAGACCACGCACGCGCTCTAGGCCCTACTTCTCAGCCTGCGTTGGCGCCGTGGCCTTGCTGGGGCTGGGGGCTGGGGGCAGGGGTAGGGAGGGAATGTTGGAGGGGAGAGGGGTCACCCCGGGCTGCCCATATCCAGGGAGCTGCAGAGCCCTGCGGACGGAGTGTAGAGGAGGGGAAGCGTCCGTAACTCGCGGCGACCCGGGGCCCTCGGCCCTAACCAGCCTTTCACCCAGGCCGGAGACCCTCGAGGGGCAGCAAACCGAGCTGCGCCGAGCTGCAGTTGCGTCTTTGAATCCAGACCTCCCGGGCGGCCCGGCGGCCCGGCCTTTCGTGGCTGGGATGCGGGAGATGACGGAGCCGCTCCCGCCAGCCACACTCACACTGCCAAAAAGCGAGACTGGAGACACAGAGCTCGGCGGGAGGGTGCCATGTTTTTGTTTCCTTTTAGGCTTTCTCTCGCTTGCTTTCTTTTCCTGGGCCCTCTTCTTTGGCCCCGGACGGCGGCGAGATCCCAGGGCGAAACGGAGCCCAGAACAGGTACTGGGTCGTCCAAGGAAGGGCCTTGGACAGCCGCCCCCTGCGCGGCCCGCCTCTGCGCGCTTCGCTGGCTGCCTCCTTTGTGCGCTAATGACCGTAATTATGAGCTCCCTGCCTTCTTTTGTTATCTGCAACCCGGAGCGCCAGCAAGAGGGTGAGCCGGCTCTTTTGCGAAATCCAAGTCTTTACCAAGCCAACCGCTGTCTAGGCAGCGTTAAAGGAAGACAAATTGGGTATCCCCGTCTGCCTCTCAAGTAACGTGTGTGTTTATAAATAAAAAAGGGGAAAAATAGGAATAACACCGTGAGACTTAAAGTATTCGGAGCTAGGGGGTTTCATGGAGTTTAAACAGAAGCATTGTAAATCATCGCCTTACCAAAAAAATAAATAAAATAAAAATGTGGAGGGGATTTCTACCTTCCTCGTGTTTTAATCCGTTTCTGCCTCTGTGGGCGCGCGCGCTGAACGCTTGTTTTAAATTCTCGACCACTCATCCCTAGTGGAAAAGTTCCTGCTGCCTTGAAGCAAAGTATTTGCCGAATTTGGCGTGGAGTTCATCAAAGAAGCAGTCTCCCCGGCTCGTATCTGCGCGGCTGGATCGAGAGCCGCGGGGCTGCCCTAGCTGCGGCGCGCACAGCTGAGCCACGAAGTCTTTGCGTTCCCGGAGTTGTCGCCTGGCCAGCTGGAACACTTGGAGCCGGGAGGGCGGGAAAGCGGGGCCCAGCCAAAGCCTGCGTGCCTGACCGCCGCGCCCCTGCAGCCCTGCCGGAGCTGCTCCACACTGCCCGGCTCAGCGCCACGCCCTCCGCGGCTCCACCACCAGTGCGCTCCCCGCGCTCACCCCCCGCCCCAGGACGGCGGCCACAGGGCGTATCCGATGGCTCCTGCCGGATCCCCAGCACTCGGGCACGCAGGGAGAGAACAAAGCTTTGTGGAGAGCATTGGCCCGGGGACAGTGCGCTTGGGGACGCAAGCTGTGGGCCTGCGCGTGGTCCCCTCGGACCCCACGACTCCTACTCCCGAGCAAGCGTCGAGGGGTGGTAGCCGAAACTGAGAAACCGATCTGATAACTGGCTAGGGAGGTCTGGGAGAACCGCCCGCGAGCCCGAAGGAAATGAGGAAGGCTCCCGGGAGGCGCCGGCGGGCAGGTGCCGCGGGAGGCCGAACGCAGTCCTTTCCCTCCCGGGTCAGTCTCGGAGCAGCCAAGGTGCATGTCAAGTTGATCTCGGCCGCCCAGAGAAAGCAAAAAAGAACTCGGGGAACCCAGACACTCTGGGCGCATTCCCAGCGTCGGCAGCTTTTAGAAAAAAGAAATCATCGCGGAGAAAAGATGCTTTCTCCTCCTTAGAAAATGAGGAACCTCTTTCCCACCCCAGAACCTCGGAGACAGCAGATCCCACCCACCGTGAAGAGTCTCTTGGGGCGCAGGGATCGTTGGTTTGGGATCCCCTAAAAAACGAGGGCCCGGTGGATGGTGTCTTTGCTCGGATCTGGAAAGCCCAGGCTGCATAGCTGGAACCCCGCGCGCTTCTCCCCACCACGCTGCGAGCAGCAGGCGCATCCACGCCTGTCCAGCCAAGGTCACCCAGTGACCTCATCCCCCCGTCTGCCATCAACCCCGCCGGCGTTGGCCACTCTCCCCTGCTCCCTCCCAAGAAGCGTCGGTGCGTTTTATGATTTTATTCCTAGCCGGAGGTCGTCGGTGACAGACCCCAGCGTGGATTTTGAACCTGGACAGAGGGCGCGGCCACCCAGCGCGGGACTGCGCAGGAGCGGCGCGCCCCAGGACAGGCTTCGGGCTCTGCTAAGGAGCTGAAACGCGCCCACCCGTGCGTGGGCGCTGTTCCTCTACCTCCTCCTTCCGGAAGCTCGTCGTGACCGGCGCCCGATTCTGGCTCTGCGGTCGCCACGACCTCAGTACTCGCTTGGAGAAAGGCGGCGCGGGAACCGCGCTTCCTTCCACGCAGCAGGAGCCACGCAATACGCCCCTCGGGGCACCAGTGAAACAGTAGCAGCCACCTTCCACGTCCTCCCTGTTGTGTGCCCCTGGCGGAGGTCCGTGCGCGGCCGGCCTCGGTAGCACCCTGGACAGCGCGCTCTGGCGGGCGGGGGCTCACGCGCCTGCACGCCTCCCACTGGGGCCTCTGACTCAAGCTGGCGCGCGCAGTCAGCCTCGCACCCTCGCCCTCGCCCACGTCCTCTCTCCGCCGCCCCCTCAGCCATCCCCACTAAGCTCCCTCCCGGCGCCCTGTACTTTCCACTGTCCGGGTCCCCCTGACTCCTTCCCCATTGAACCTGCACGGCTTCCAAAGCGTGTCCAGATCCCTAAGCCCGACCCGCCGCGCGCACCCGCGCAGGCAGACACGCACGTTGGCTGTCCCTGTGTGACACCCACCCTCGCCGCGCGCGGTGCCCCCTCCCGCCACACACACACACACACACAACACACACAACACACATACGCACGCGCGCGCGCGCGCACCGGGCCGAGCTGGTGGCAGCTTCCCCAGCAGCTCGCACTCGGAAGCAACCTGCTCCCGGCTCGCAGCGCTGATGGCATCTCCGGGCTCCGGCTTCTGGTCCTTCGGGACTGAAGATGGCTCCGGAGACCCCGAGAACCCTGGCACAGGTACGAGAACGGGAGACGGCATGAGGCGAGATCTGCGGGTGCCCTGGGGTGTGCATGCCAGGGAGGAGAGAGGAGGCAGGGGAAGACTCCCTGCATCAGAAAACTTCCTTAGCCCTGCTCCAGGGCTAAGTCCTTGGCGGCCCCAGGAAAGACGTCCAGGAGCCTCAGGCTCCTTCATCCCCAAAGACGACGGCACCTCCAGGACACCGAATCCCGGGGGCCTGGGACGCTGGGGAGGGGCGGAGTGGCGGCTGAGAAAGTGGGGAAAATGCGAAAGAGGAAGAGGATTTTTAGGTCTGGAAACAGCATGCGAGGACATGGACATCCTGGGTGCCTAGGCGGGGAGGAGAGCTTCCTTGGCCGATGGGCATTTGGTGGGTGAGGGTGGAGGGCCGTGGCTTGGGCTCCTCCTTGCGAAACAGATGCACGGACTGAATGGAGGGCCAGCCGCGCTGCGAGGCTCCTGCACGCCTTCCGCACCTGCAGCCGCGCGGAGTCCGGGGAGGCCCCTGCAGGAGACAAGGCGGCCCCTGCCCTGACCCCGCGCGGGTTGGCGGTGTTCACACAGAACGAAATCTCACACCTGCGTCCGCGCTCTCTTTCTGCCCTCCTTGCAGCGAGAGCCTGGTGCCAGGTGGCCCAGAAGTTCACGGGCGGCATCGGAAACAAGCTGTGCGGTGAGTGCCCGGGGTCCAGGGAAGGGCGCGTTGGGGGCGGGCAAGGTCAGGCGCTTGCAGCGCGCGCGCGCCGGGTCAAAGCCACCTTCTCACCCCCGCATCCCCATCGGCTGACCGCAACCCGCGCTCTCCGCATCCTTGCGCAGCGCTGCTCTACGGGGACACCGAGAAGCCAGCCGACAGCGGCGGGAACCAGCCCTCGCGGGCCCCCGCCCGGAAGGCCGCCTGTGCCTGCGACCAGAAGCCCTGCAGCTGCCCCAAAGCGGACGTCAACTACGCCTTTCTGCACGCAACAGGTAAAACGGGCCCGGCCCCACCCACCGCGCGCCAGGTGAGACTCGGGGTCCGGGTATCTAGACCGGGACTCAGGGGGTGAGATCAGAGCGGTGTCACAGAAACTCGATTCTGTTCAAGCGACAGCCGTGTGCGAAGCTGACCCCTACAACTCCCCGTGCATTTGCACGCCCGGTCTCCAAACGCACACGCGCGCGCGTGCATGCACACACACACATCGACGCGGAAAGAGCGGGTCTTCCATGGCCCCGAAACCCTAACGTGCTGGGTTCTGCGCAGCCAGGTGCGCCCGAAGGCACTCCCCAGACACTGCTGATGTGAAAATGCGTCCGTAGGCATCTAAGAGGATTCACTGAGAAGTGACAGTTAGGATGCGCTCCTGGGAACAGACCAATGGAGCCGCGCTCTCTTGTCTAAAGGAAAACGAACAATAAGCTAGGAATTGAAATTGCAAGAATTGATGAGGAAGGGAAGAGAAGTCGTATTTCCTCTCATTGATTGCTTTCCTCTGTGAAAAGTGATCCCTTTACAGAAAATGCTCTTTAAAAAAATCGTATAATCTGTTCAAGGAGAAATTGCCCGATCAAGATACTGCCTGCGTGTATTCACGGGTAAATTGAAATGTGGCCTTTTTATTCCGTCCCTCAGACCTGCTGCCCGCCTTCGGGGGCGAGAGGCCCACCCTCGCCTTTCTGCAAGAGGTTGTGGACATTCTGCTTCAGTACGTGGTGAAAAGTTTTGATCGATCCACCAAAGTGATCGATTTCCATTATCCCAATGAGCTTCTTCAAGAGTATAATTGGGAACTGGCAGAGCACCCACAAAATTTGGAGGAAATTTTGATGCATTGCCAAACAACTCTAAAATATGCAATTAAAACAGGTATTGTCCCATTGCAATAATAAAGCTCTTTTTACATTTACGATTTGTATTGTTCCCATGACATGCTTTCCGTTTTGTGGAACTCCTGTTCTTTTCAAACGTGCAATGTTATGTCCATCATTTCAGAAATTGTCCTTAGGAGACTGATTCCAGTCAAAAGCACCTTTTACTAGCGTGATAACTGTTGATGCTTCTGGTAAAATCACAAACGCTAAGTATACATCATCAGCTTTTGTGTTGCATGTATTTGGCCACAGACATCAACCGCTGGTGTAGCAGCAGAGGCCAGTAGAAGCGACCCAAAATGGAGACAGAAAGGGGATATGGAAAGGAAAGATCAAAAGGCATGATTCAAACAAAAGCCTGAATGCTAGTGGGGTGCTGGTCCTTCCCTAGGCACAGAACCACCCAGACACTAGAATAACCACTCGGTGTCACCATCCAGCTGGAGAGAGAATTCTTTGGCTTTGTCTCAATGGCCAAGACTTCAGATCTGAATTCCAGGTTTTTCTCCACACCCACACCAAAACCACAATGTGGACGAGCAATGCAGCCCTGGTATGGAAGGATTAAGTCCTGTCTGGCCTCTGTGTATTATAAGATAAAGAGAAAAGGGGAAAGGGGGAAAGGGAGAGTCTCATAGCCTTAGAGGAAAAATTTCTAACACGTATCTTATAGTCTGCCTATTGGTATCTCACAGCGTTCTTCGTGTTCTACCCTTCTTAAAGCTCCAGGTGTAATGTATTTGGGTACATTCCAAGCTTTTATTTTATCGACACAAAACCAGCTGTTCATGTGCCCAGGTCATGCTCGGCCTTCCTTTTCCGTATCATCTCTCACCATCCAGATCCTTGAGGACATGGCACTTCATGAAAGCGATAAAAACAAGGACGAATGAACTTTTAGGGGAGGAGGAGACTTCGTGCACTTAAATTGATTTGTAGCCTTAAAAGGATTTGCTAGCAAATAAAAATCAGTAAAATATTCCATGAGCATTACCATAGAAATGCCATCCTTTTGTATTGCACAGGTTTTCTTCATCAGTTTTCAGTACCATGTTATGGACAAATAACATTTTAGGAATATTTGCTGTGTGATGTTTTAGCTCTTCTTTATTTTCTTTTTTTGTTGTTGTTGTCCCTACATTGTTTATACTGGCAGAGGAAAGGTATGCATGCAACGAGCCTTGATGAATCAATTTCCTGAATTATTAGTAGCCACTTTTGTAAGACTGTGGATTTAGAACTAAATGCATAGGGAAAGGAATTCAGCTTGTCAATTTCGATCAAACTCAGTCTGAGAAACATGCTTTCTGGGGGTTGATCAGATGTCATCCTCATTTACTGTGCATGGCAAACCCACATGCTATACACACTAAGACTAAAAACAACCCCCCCATACTTGTAATCCATTTTTGTTTAGCTATTATTTAAATATGTTACTGGCAAACCGCTGCCTGTTATTTATATTGCTACTGAACAGTCTATAAAGATGTTTTACATCTTCTTCCTTAAAAGCTGGTGGTATTTGAAATGCAATTTAAGGAGTGGAGATAATGGGAATTGCAAGTCAATGAAAGTAATAGTTCTGTCTATCAACATTCCATTTAGTGTCAGCGAGAGCCGAGACCAGTTCAGTTCTTAGCTTTGGCCATGCTTGCCCAGCCGGGTGTCAGTCCAGTGTGGTTCTAACGCATTTTATTTAGATTTCATATAAAAATATGATCAGTTCAGGTGGATTTCTGAGCAGTGCATCAATATTAATGTGATATTTTTATTTGATTCTAATGTCTAGACTTCTGTCCTCTCCCCACATAGCGCTTGAAAAAATTAAAATCAGTCCGCTTCTCTCATCGAGTAGCAAGCTTATAGGTTTTTATGCTATAGCTGTCTTACTTGTCACCTGGAACTATTTAAGGTCTATCAAACTAGTTACTAACCCTGCTTCCAACAGGTCCATAAATGCTACCTGAGAGAAAAAAAATTTTTAATGAAACCAGCTGTTTCCTAAGCGTCTTTAACTCGGTTTCCAGCTGGGCTCCAACCTTAGAGAGAGGTGAAGGACATTAGGGAAATACCTGGGGTGAAGTCTTCTTGTAGCGTTAAAGATGACCCCTGTCGGGAATGCAGGAGCTGGAATGTTGGAGCTGGTGTGTCAGCATTCGGGGAGACCACTGGATTTGGTTGGCCGCGCTGGTGTGTGGGGAAGGAAGGAATCCTCAGACAAAGGAAATGGAAGGCACCATAAACGAGGCCGTTCCTGTGTCTGTGTGCGCCCTGCACCTAGTTTGGGGCCCCTCCGCCGCTGGTGGTGAACACCAGGGCCAGAGTGGGTGGCCGGCCGGCCGCAGAGTGTGTGCATCCTTCTAGGCTCACTTGGGGAATGTATGGGGAGTGGTCCTGAGCCTGGAGCGCCCTAACCTCATGTCGCAGCCTCGCTGTGTCCTGACTCTGCAGCCCGAGAGAGGCCCCCGATTCCCGGCACAGCGAGTCCTAGGCTCTCCGGCGGTGGCTTGGGGAGCAGTTAGTGGCGGCGGTGGCGGCAAGTGCATGCGTGTGGGGCTGGCAGGAAGACAGGCTGGGAGGCAGGTCTTTCACACTTTCAGAGAGGCTGGCCTGGATTCGCAGGGAAGGCCCGGGAGGCAGCCTGTAGGGTCCAAGCTAATGCAATTAGGGGAATGTTTCTTCCAGAAATCAAGAGGGTCTATTATTCTGCCCTGCCACCACGCTTTCTCCATCCACACTTTCACATCATTATCAGTGAGTGGGAATCAGAGAGACTCGGGTGACAGGGCAGACCAAGGTGTGTGTGTGTGTGTGTGTGTGTGTACGGACATCAGCTGTTCTCACCTTTCATGGATAGGTAAACAGCAGAGAGCCTGCAAGAACAGCAAAATCTTATTGTAGCATCATGCAAAGCCATGTTTCTTTCTCTCTCTCTCTCTCTCACACACACACACACACACACCAGCCATGGAATCATCAACGTTGTCTTCACAGTTTACGAAAGGAGGTAACTGTGGGATGACTTGACCTCCTGCTGCATGGGGGCACAACACACATCTTGGAGCCCCTCTCAGTTTTAAGGGGGTGGGTGGGGGAGGTTTTTATGCCAGTGTTTCCACCGGGTTACCTCCTGTGTGATCACCCACACCAGATTCCTGCAGGAAATGCGTTTGAACTGGGAGAGGAGATTAATGGATAGATGTGCTAATTCTTCTTCATTTCCTCACTTTGAAAAAGAATGGCTTAGGGAAAGAGACGGAAGGCAGCGGGAGGGGGAGCCGGGCGGTTTCAGCTGTGTGCTGTAATGAGACCGAGAGGCAATGAGGCAGAGAGGAGAGGGCGGTACTCCAGACATCAGCTGTTTTCACCTCTCATGCACGGGTAAACCGATGGGGTCGCCTCGGAGAGAAGCAAAATGGGAGAGGGGCACCACGTATGACCATACAGGAGCTAGAACAATGTTGGAGAGCGACCCAGGGGTGTGCACATCCCAGATTCTCTCAAATGTGCACTCTGCCAGCTCCTCTCTTTCCCCAGCCCCCGACTCTCCAGCCACCTGCCCAGGGCTGATAAGGGAATGCTCCAGGCTGCGAGATAAGCTCTGTATTGACTTCTGCCCCCTCTGCGTTCCCCAGTGCCTCCCTTTATCTTGTTTTACCAATGCTGTCCACAAGAGTCTATCTCATCCCCAGGCTTCAGACAGGTGTCCAGTACGTAGCAGACAGATACCTGGTGTCAGATGTTATTTCCATAATTGTCAATTTTCCAGAATTTTTGCTGCTAAGCAAATCAGACTGATCGATGGGCTTTTATGAGACAAGTCAGAGAATTCGAATCAGATATTTATAATTGCATTTTAAATATCAGCCTCAGGAGTATGTGGGTAGGGGAGTTTTAGAGAAATCCAGAGGTAAAGCAGAGACGCTTCACTCATGGGCTGATCGTCTGTTGAATCCATCTTCATGTGTCTTGTTGACGAGATACTGATGTTGACCGTATGCAGCTTTATTACAAGTCAGCTATGAGGCTGTGCTGTTGTTGATGATCCAATATTTAGGAAGAGAAGAATTCACAAGAATTGGCTTTGTCCGTGCCTTCTTTAGGCGCTCATCAGCTTTTGAATCCAGGGCAGATCCACTCAGCACAGTGTCCTATTTTCTCATTTTTGCCCTGTCTTTGTAATCATCAGCCATTTGTCACTGATATTATTATGAATGTTGGCATGCCTGGCGAATGTCATGTTATGACTGATTCTTGGAGCAACTCAACAAAAAAGAATTCTTAGCAGCATGCCTGTAAACAAAACCAACCTGTCTTTGCATTGCTTTGGGTCAACAAAAGCATTTGAGTTTGCAAAAAAAGAACAAACTAGTGTCCAGATTACAAAACCACATTGGATTTTTTTTGAATGTGTTTAAAGGAAAATTTTAAAGTGTGTTTTAAGAGAAATCAAAGCTCACAGTAATCTCTGGTTGTGATGCTCTGTGTGAGTGTGTGTGTGTGTGTGTGTGTGTGTTGAGCTCACATACGTGTGTGCATATTATATTTCTGAACATGGGTTTCCTATTACTGAAGGATCATCCCAGATTCTTCAGTTAGAGAAATCATGCTTGAGAGGCATTTATTGGGTGCATTTTATTAGATGCAATTCTGATTCTGGTATTTCATTTTATTCAGGGCATCCCCGATATTTCAATCAACTGTCCACTGGCTTGGATATGGTTGGATTAGCAGCAGACTGGCTGACATCAACAGCCAACACTAACATGTAAGTGGCTAATGTGTTTCTGTGTGATCTAGATCATCATAAATGAGATTTCATAGATTTTCTTGTATGAAAATCTATTTTTATTCAGTCCCTCCTAAAATAGGGTTACCGATTTCCAAAGCATGGATGTTCAACCTCACTTAATAGAAAATAATTCTGATATGTCTTTCACACAAACTACAGAAAAAAATCTTTCAAAAAGGGGGACTTCTTTAGCATTTTGAAGTGATAATTATGTATGATGTGAAAGAGGACTATGACTGGATGTTCTTTTTCAAATAGCGTTACTCTGTCTTCTTATTTATTCAATAGGATAAACCTCCCTGGTGGGTTATGCCAATAGCTGAAGCTCTTGACTTTAGAGATATAGAAAAACAAGCAAAGCTTCTTAAAGATCTTTTGCAAATAAGTTTCTCTCAGCTTAATGTTATGATCACTGTCATCATCACATTTGAAAACTTAAAATTTGAGAAAGGAAATAGTCCCGTGACTATTGTAGTGAGGATGAGATATTTCTTCGAGTTACACGCATAAAAGAAAGCCATTTCTGTATTGCAGGTTCACCTATGAAATCGCTCCTGTATTTGTGCTTTTGGAATATGTCACGCTAAAGAAAATGAGAGAAATCATTGGCTGGCCAGGGGGCTCTGGCGATGGGATATTTTCTCCTGGTATATGCTATTTTAACCTTTGTGTTTCTTCCTTGTGACATGCCTTGTGAACCCAAGAATGGTTAAATATCTCATCTGTGTTTCAGATTAAGTTCAATAGGCTGTGTGTTGATCAAAAGAATGAGTCTGATGAGTGCACAGGACCGTGGAGCAGGCCTCCAAGCTAACGACCCCGTGCTTGAACACTAGCTATTTCTGTTCAGAAAGAGCACAATCAGAGGTGGGATTGACACAGCGTTTCTGCAGGATGTGTGGATAATGTGGAACGGAGCCATAAAGATCCCTAAGAAGGAAATTTACTCTCTGATGCTCTTCCCAGAACTAGGGAAAGGAAAAGGAGAGTTTCATTTCATAAAACATTAACTGTTCAAGGATGCATAACCAGCCTGATCTGTAGAGTGTAGGTACCATCCTAGTCTGTGAAATAACAAGGCGGGGAGCTGACTTAGACTGATTTCAAGGAGGCAAGAGAGTGCCCTCCGGAGATCATGTCTTAGAGTTTAAAAAAAGAGGCTGGTTATTTGGTCAGGAAATCATCATGTCTTTCAGTCTTACCCATTCTGTCTTTTACTGCCAGCCACGGCACTCTGAGCCCCACCACTGACACCTCTTTCCAGCCCAGAGAATCAACCTGAATCAAAAAGCCGTGCCCTTGGTTCATGAGTCTGTGTGTGACCTTGGCTCGATGCAGAGAAGAAATAGGAGTCGGGAAAGCAGTGGGGAGAGTCACTGACCCGTGGAAAACAGACTTGGTGTGCAGACCTGACCTTGTGGGTGGTAGCCAGGGCAGGGGATCCTTAGGATACAGAGACAGCCCCACCAGAGAGGCCAACAGCACATCTGCTGCTGTGACAGGCCCTGAAAAGGCCTGGGCTTGATCTCCCTTCAGCAGTTCTGCAAAGACAAATGGAGAATCAGGGAAGGGAGACAGATAGGAAAACGTGGCAAGAAGCCATGGAGAACAAGCAACAGTGGCCCCCAAGCCAGGGCATCAGTGAAACATGTTTTCCTACAAACCCAGACCTGCTATTTTATGTTATGTTTTTGATTATGAAGCATAGCTTTTTAGGTGCCAAAGGGGAAAAAAAGCGTTAGTGAAATGAAAGGGAAAAATCAGCTTTTTTCTAAAAAAAAAAAAAAAATCAAACACCAGCTGTGATGGCTTTAAGCTAGCCTCTGTTTGCTTTGGGAGCTTGGTACTTGGTTTGATTTTGGAAACCTGGTCCCTGTTGAGAGCGCTTTATCATTCTGGCCTGAACCTGAGGCTTTGACGGTGATTTTCCTGAGGGACTTAGGTAGGGCCGGGGGCAGCATCACTTCTGCCTTTATTCTGCCTCTCTTTGGGGTTAGATGTAGACTTGAGCTGTCCCTGACATGAACAGAGAGCAACCTGGGATTCAATTTAATGGTACCCAGGATCCAATGGTACAATGATCCTGGTATCCAGGATCCAATTTAAGGGTACCTGGGATCCAATTTAATGGTACCCAGGAGTAGGGAGAGAATAGCTGTACCTGTTGGCCCTGAACATTTGAGTGACTTGACTATGAGCCAGGCCTCATGAACATGGTGGGGCTGGGAACCTACACAATCTAGAAAACATACACCCTGGAGAAAGAATCCGCTGTGGCAGTTGGGCTTGGCTAAGTATGGATTTAGGGCTTGCTCCCTACACCTTCATGTCTGACGGGGAGTTACCAAGCGGAGAAGACTTAACTTTGAACTTGGTGTTCCTTCCTTGGGGCCTAAAAGCCTCCGTGTCCTCACCCCAAGATGGAAGCCATAGATGTCGCACTGGAGTGTAGGCTAGGCGCTGCCAGTTGTTGGGGGCAGCAGAAACTCGTTTTTGCTCTGCTTCTTGCAAGGCATCATGGAAGAGAGACGGCTCAGAGCCTCCTAACCTGCTAATGGATGCGTTACCAGGTAGCATTTAGCCTTGCTCCTGGGCCTGGGTTCTTACAGTGTCAGGGAAAGGAATGGGGAAAACCACACACCCTGTGTGCCTGAGATCTATCTAAAAGGCCCACCCCTGGAGCTGAAAGTGAAGAGGATATCTGTGGCTGGAACACACAGCTCTGCTCGGTTTGCCTTACTCCTCCATCTCGGACACTCAGAGACTCCTTCCTCAGAGGCACGGGAGCTCCCCAGCTTGCATAGCTTTTAGCAGGAGGCTCAGTGAGTTGGCAAATGAGGAGTGGGAGGGCAGGGCTGGAGGCTGGGTGCATCACTGCCCCAGAAAGAGCTTTCTTTGTACGCAGGAGGCGACTTCAGTAAGTTCAAGGAAAACTGCATGAAAAAGATACATTTGTCTTGATAATTGAAAATTGCAAGAAAAGATATGTTTTGGTGCAAACAAAAGTTCCAAACTCTGTACATAAGAGAGGTTTTTAAACAGTTCATGTAATGAAAAGACTGTGCATGGCTTTCAAGAAAAAAATCCTGCACCGGAATAAGCTTAACTTTTAGTTGCCATTTTTTTCCATGCAATGGTTTAAGTACCCTCAATATCTACTCCTTTCTCATCACCTCTTCTCCCTTCCCCAGTATCTTTGAGAAGAACCAGAGCTACAGTGCTCCACTAGGGGCGGGGCTATTTTGTCACTGCCTCCCCCTAGGAACGTCTAACAATGTCTGCGGATGGTTTTGGTTATTGTAACTGGGGAAGGGAGGGTGCTACTGGCGTCTGATGGGCACAGACCATACTGCCAATACCAATACTGCCACACACCCTGCAGTACTCAGGACAGCCCTCACCACCAGAATCATGTGACCCAAATGTCAATCAGTACCGAGCCCAAGAACCCAGAAACTACAGTGAGGGTTCCTTTAAAAGCTGACACCCTCTTCAGTCAGCCTTCGAGTCAGGGTGTCTGCTCGGAGCATGCCTGACCTGGATTCTACTTGTCCTGTGTCTCTGGGGTCTGGAAAGGTAGGAACTGCCCTCATTTTGACTGAGGAAGGAGCCAGAGTCTGGGTGCTGAGTGCTCCATCCCAGCCAGCCTGCCTGGGCCAGAGCCCAGGGCAGGTGAGGCAAAGGGCCCTGCCCTCCTGCCCCTCAGCCACCAGCAGAGAAGGCAACTTGAAGCACCCACATTGTGGCAGGGCTGGGGGTGTCTCCCCTTGATGGGAGAGGAGAGTAGTCCCTCACCCTGCTGTGTAGTTTCACCCCTCTGAGCCAGCATGCCCATTTGCACTGCCTACAGTCTGTCTTTATCCTGGATAGCAAAAATCCTAAATTTGCCAACAACCCCAGGGGGAAAGCTGACTTTCCTTGCTTGTCAAGTGAGACCCTAATCTTATCACATGAAACCCCTGACAATCTTAGGGATGACACACAGGAGACGGAATTCAATACAGACTGGAAACTTTCTTAGCTGTGACTATTCCTACAATTATGCAATAAGATCTTGCTAACTCAATTATATCCACAATGTTTTTGTGATGGAAGAACTGGGGGCAAGGCAGTGAATAAATAGATGGATATCTATCTTGTGTTCTCTAAGAATAATTTTTAAAAATATTTTATTTATTTGAGAGGTAGAGTTACAGACAGTGAGAGGGAGAGATAGAAAGAGAGGTCCTCTATCTGCTGGTTCACTCCCCAGATGGCTGCAAAGGCTGGAGCTGAGCCAATCCGAAGCCAGGAGCCAGGAGTTTCTTCCTGGTCTCCCATGCAGGTGCAGGGGCCCAAGCACTTGGGCCATCTTCTACTGCTTTCCCAGGCCACAGCAGAGAGCTGGATCAGAAGTGGAGCAGCCAGGACTCGAACCGGTGCCCATATGGGATGCCGGTGCTGCAGGCAGAAGATTAACCTACTGTGCCGCTGCGCTGACCCCTCAAGAATGATAGCTCAGAGCAGCACGTGTGTGTCAGTCTGAGCCCAAGGCACTGCTTGAGCTGAAATGAAGAGAAGTTACTGCTCTCCGGCAGGGTGAAAGTAGGATTCGACAGGCCTCTTGCAGAATGCTTGCACTCAGCAAGGCCAGAATCAAGCATGGTTCCCCTTGGCGACACAGGCGGGCTATGGGAGGGTGGCCTGGGTCCTGTGGTGAGGCCCAAAGTGCCTTCTCCCAGTCTGAGGGTTCAGCTCAAAGCACAGCCCCCGTGTCCACACAGGACTCTGGGTGAGTGGGGATGAGGAATGCTGCCTTCCTGGGCAACGGTGTGGGCAGTCACCTGAAGCGGTAACCGGGTGTGTCGCTGTGCCCTGTAGGTGGCGCCATATCGAACATGTACGCCATGCTGATCGCGCGCTTTAAGATGTTCCCGGAAGTCAAGGAGAAAGGAATGGCTGCCGTCCCCAGGCTCATCGCCTTCACGTCGGAGCATGTAGGTGCTTCTGTTCAGGGTTGTATTCCGCAAAACCTGCATTGAAGGAATGATGGCTGGGAATGTTGTATCTCCAGGGGTTCTCTTTCCCAAAGATGCTTGTTGAGATACAATGAGGAGTGAAGACAGCTGAGTGGGATATTGGGGTGTCCTCCTTGTCTCTGAAATTCAGGAAAACCCGCGAATAGAAAGCAGAATGCTTTACCTCTAACTCCTGTAACCCTGTGCTTCTGTATAATGCTGTGTGTTGGGGGCAAGGGGGAAGCAAGAAGGTAGGGTGACTGTGGATTCCCTTGAACCGTCCATGTGTGCCTTTGTCATCAGAACTCCAGAGTGTCTTGTCGATGCAGACTTTCTGTTTAAAACCACAATCAGCTGATCAGATAGACAGTCTACGCTCCAGGGCCTTGAACCATTTGACATTCACTTTTGGCTGATTCAACCAGAGGTTTTATTACCATAAAGAAATAGCAGAGCGGTGTTTTCTATCTGATCCCTGGTGCACCAGACCTGTCTCGGCCAAGCCCAGGCTCCTGCCTACCCCCTGCTTGCTGGCCGGGCACAGGCTGATAGCTCCAGTCTTCCTTATTCAATACTGCAGCCTAGAACTTCTTGCTAACTCCCATGGCCTTCCTCATGTTCCTCCTACTGCCACACAGGCATGGAAAAACATGGCCCATCCTGTTCACGTGAGTTAAGCTGACTGGTATTAGCCTGCCGGGCCACCAGCTCTCCCTGATGCACCAGGGGGAACAGCACACAAGCACCCAGCCACGCTGCAGCTGTGTGGGCCACCTCCCGGTTCCGATCCCCAATCCGCCACCCTGGGATTCATAGGCTGCTCCTTCGTGACCTCGGGCTCAGAGTAGCTTAGAGTCTGGGAAACGTCTCAGAGAAGAGCAAGATATTTGCTGGTGACTGTGGATATGGGAGACAGGGAAGATAGAGATCTAGTGGACCTGGAAGGAGACATGAGTGGAGAGAAGCAGGGAGCCATGGTGGGTTTGCCCATAGAACTTCACTTTTGCCGTGTTACATGGCGGGGGGGTGGGGGGGGGGTGGGGGTGCAGGTGCCTTCCCAACAGAGAACCACAGGGCAAGCAGAGACTGGAAGCCAGGGCTGCAGTTCAGGATCAGCGACTTTAGCCATGGAATTCAAGGACGCTGGTGATTATCTGCCAACAGATTACCTTGAGCATCTTGTCAGTCCTGCTTTGAGGTTGTGTTATTCTTTTAAATCTCTTTCCTCAATTGACAGAGGTCAAGTTTTCAGGGATGACCACAGTCTGTAAACAACATGAGCTCAATAACTTAAAGTTATCGAAGTCAGACATCAAAAATGGGAAACAGGGCTCTGTTCATCCCAGAGGCTGCTGGGAAGAACCCATTTCCTTGTCTTCCCCAGCTTTGAGAGGCTAACTAGGTTTCTTCATCCATGATCTCCTTTCTTCATCTTCAAAACCAGCAACACCTCATCATCAAACTCAGTCTGTCCCTGTCCCTCTTTCTCCCCCTGCCCCTTGCTTCTGTCACCATATCTCCTTCTTGGCTCTGCCTCTCCTTCCTCCTCATTACAAGAACCTGTGATCCCATTGGATCCACTCCAAAGTAATCCAGGGTCACCTCCCCTCTAAATTTAATCTCATCTGCAAACCCCCTTCTGCCATGTAGAGTAATCTATGCGTGGTTTAGAGATAAGGAGCTGGATGTCTCCACATAGAGGGCTCTATCCAGATGATCACACCCAGTGTTCCATCAGGAGATAACTTTCACTTCTCAGCTTCCCCAGGGGTAGAAACACGTGGTGTGATTTTTCTTCTCAATTACTGTCTCCCCAAAGTGGATCTAGGCCCCTAAATGGTCAAATGTCACTGTATTTGCAACCTCAGAGAGTTCAGATGATCTTCTGTTGGGCGTCTTTCGCTGTTGGTTCCTGAGCTGACTCCATACACTGAGGTTGGCCCAGCAGAGGCGACTGCCCTGTGTCCCCTGCCAGGCATCTCTGGTTTCTGCATCTGTTTCGCAGCCTTGGTTTCTACATAAATCGGCTCAGCCTGGCCCAGAAAGCTCGGGCCATGTGGTCCAAAAATTTTCATTCCTTGCCCCTGATACTATACACTTGATGTCTGTGTCTTCATTTCTAAGAGAAAGAAAGCAATTTGTCTATGTAATGACCTCATTCCCATGTCTCTATCCATGCATATAATTGTGAATGATTGCTTGAATTATGAACCTTTCCTAAAATACCAATGGCTTCTAACTAAATAGGCTTATCATTTTTGGCAGATGAACTGTTTTTCTACTGTGTGAGATCATTTCAAAAAATTCATGGAAAAATGTAATTAAAAGATCAGCTTAGTCAAGTGCAGAGAATTTTTGAAATCCTTGCATAGTTTTTTCATAATATACATTTTCAGTGAAATTTTTGAAGACCCTTAAAATGCATGGATTTCAAGCATGTTTTAAACATTTAACATTGTTTAATACAATTTTCCACAAACTTTGTGAAAGTATGCTCGTATATGTTTATTTGCTTCTCACAGCGACTTTGTGGGGCAAGTAGAGCAGATGTTATTATCAACATTTTTATTTCTTTTAATTTTTATTTATTTATTTGAAAGGCAGAGGACAGAGACAGAGATAGAGAGACAGACAGACAGTTAACTCTTTCATCTACTGGATCACTCCCCAAATGCCTGCAACAGCCAGGGCTGGGCCAGGTCAAAGCCAGGAGCCTGGAACTCCATCTAAGTTGCCCACATTGGGGCAGGTGCCCAACTACTTGAGCCAAGATACACATTAGCAGGAAGCTGGATCAGAAGTGGAGGAACCAGGTCTCAAAGCAGGCTTTCTGATAGAGGAGGAGGCACCCGTCCCAAATAGCAGCTTAACCACTATGCTAAACACTAGCCCCTCTTATCAAGATTTTGAAAATGAAGAGGCTGAAGTTAGCTAGGGAGATAGATCCAGGACCAAACCTGGTTTCCTGGTTCCCAGTCCAACCAATGAATTGGGGCCAACAGCACTGTAAAAGCCAAATTTAAAATTCTGCAACAAAGTCTTGTATGCAACACACATCAACTGCCATAATATTTTATACTTTCTGTAATTAAATTTCCATCATGAGCTTTTTTCTTCATGTGAAGGTGATGCAAAATTTTTACTCCTTCCTCCCATGAAAAGCCCCTCCCTGTTCTCTCACAAGACTGGGCTGGAGACCTTTAGATTCACTTACAGCTCAGATGGCTCCTGGAACACTTAGCCCAAACCATTCAGGACAAGTGAGTTCTTGAACGTGGGTCTTGCCCATGAAGGTCCACGTTCAGAGGTAACGGGACCCCTGTCTTCAGTTTCTTCTGCACTCCATCTAGACGAAGGCTGTTGTATTCAACTCACTGTTGAGTGTGGGTCCTTCTGGTGTCAAGTGGGTCTGTATATTCCCCTGGCCTGGTTAGATTTCACAGTCACTCACCTCCACCAGCACCACAAACACACCTCCACAAGCTGAAGAAACAGCCAATCATTTCTCCAGGTTAACCATTTCAGTCCTTGCACTGTTTCCTTTGTAGTTCCTTGACCTACAGGAAAGGGACTGGAGGAAGAGCTTCTGCCTGGATCCATGAGGAGAGGGGAAGCCAGTGGCAGCAGGGGCAGGGGCAGGGGCAGAAGCTGCTTCCGGTGCTGTGTCTTTGAGAGATTTCCAAAGCCTGTGACTTTGAGAGCCTTGTAGGGTGTTCACCTCAGTGCCTGGGACCTAGGAGGTGCCACCCACCTGTCAGATAACTTTAAACACCAGCACCATAGATGACGAAACCCAAGCCCAGAAGTAGGGAATGTTTCACTCGAGATTTCACAGCCACTCAATGGCAGAGCCAGGTCTACGGCCTCAGTTTCCCCTCCAAGCCCAGCTCTGCTCCTTCAGTTACAGGACCAGATGACGGCTCTCAGCCGGTCTATTCTACATTCACTGGCTGCATTTTTCTTTTTTATTTTAAAGATTTACTTTAAAAGGTATAATTATAGACAGAGAGTGAGAAATACAGAGAGAAAGGTCTCCCATACACTGGTTCACTCCCCAGTGGCCAGAGCTATGCTGATCTAAAGCTAGGAGCCAGGAGCTTCCTCCAGGTCTCCCACTTGGGTGCAGGGGTCCAAGCACTGGGGCCATCCTCCACTGCTTTCCCAGGCCATAGCAAAGAGCTTGATGGGAAGAGGAGCAGCTGGGACACAAACTGATTCCATATGGGATTGCCGGCACCATAGGCAGAAGCTTAACCTACTACGCCACAACACCAGCCCCAGGCAGCATTTTTCACAAATCCCATTTTCCCCGGGTTGGTTACTCTAGTGCGAATGTAACTTCTTGTTGGACTGAACCAGGTCGATTTCCTGTCCTTTCTTGTGTGCTGACAGCTGGGTTTGGAACTTGACATGTGGAGAGCCACAGTGATGGAAGTGACTTAGACCCTCTCTGTCATCTTCCACAGCCCACCACACGCTTAGGAAGGGAGAGAGGAGCCAGCTTTCGCTTTCTGTATGAATCTTTGCTCTCTTTCACCCGAACCGTTTCCTGCTTTTCTGGCCACCAAGCCAGACTAGAATTATCCCTAGCTACAAGAAGAGTCAGCCATTAATTTTTTTTATGTTTGGTCAAGTCAATTGGTCTCTCTTGTAAAATCGAATAGGACTAAATTAATTGAACCAGGAGTGCAGTGAATAGCATTAGAGGTACATAAGTCCCAGGGTTGAAATTAGATGGCATTTAACCCACGTAAAGAATCTGAAGAGTACCCCCCCCCAATATGGAATCGCAGGATCTCAGAATTGGAAGAGAGCTTTAAGATCACTGGGTTCAGCACTCATCCTGTGCTCAAATCTCACCACCTTCCCCAGTTCTTCCGTGGTAGAATGACTTGGCAAAGGAGCCAATGTCATGGCTGGCATCCCATGTAGGATCACCAGTTCTAGTCCTGTCTGCTCCACTTCCAATCCAGCTCCCTGCTATTGTGCCTTGGAAGGCAGCAGGTGATGGCTCAAGTATTTGGACACCTGCCACCATGTGATTGACCCAGATGGAGTTCCTGGCTCCCATCTTTGGCCTGGCCCAGACCCAGCCATTGCAGCCATTTGAGGAGTGAACCAGTGGATGGAAGATCTCTCTCTCTCTCTCTCTCTCTGCCTTTCAAATAATAAATAGATACTAAAAAAAAAAAAAGAAAAAAAAAGAAAAGAAAGGCTTAGAGTTTTAGGTCCTTTCTTGAAAGTAAGCTTACATGGAAGCCATGACCCCAGCTCAGTCATTCACATATCTGAATCCTTTGGGCTCTGAATCCTTTGAACGCCTAAACCCTGAGCTTAATTCCAAATTCTCCTCTTGCCTCCAGCAAGACAAGCTCTTCCAGAAATAGCTTCTGGGAACTGCATAATCTCATCTAGGAAAAGTACCCCTCGTGATGAGACAGAGGGATGTTTGAGGCAGATCACCCTAGCTCACTCACTCCCGCCTCCCACCAAGCCCAGCTTCTGTCCACACACCCTGTGTCCTCCAAGGCCCTGCCTGGTCTAGCCCTGTGTGTCATAGTTGCTTTAGAAAGGTGCTTTTAACAGATCATTATTTGAAAGTGTTTCAATTCCAAAATCAAATCTGCTTTAAGAACAAAACACAGTGGCGTGGGCAGCTTGGGAAAAAGTGGCTCCCATTCACAGAAATTTACCCTGCAGGATGCCAGTCATGAAGAGACTGGATAGACTTTTCTTTTTTTAAATAAGATTTCCTTATTTAATTATTTCAAAGGCAGAATGAGAGAGAGAGAGAGAGTGATAGATCATCCATCTATTGGCTCACTCCCCAAGATGCCTGCTACAGTTGAGGCTGAGCCATGCTGAAGCCTAGAGCCAGGAGCTACGTGCAGGTCTCCCAAGGGGTGGCGGGGATTACTTGGGTCATTGTCTGCTGCCTCCCAGGCGCATTAGCAGGGATCTAAATTGGAAATGAAGGAGCTGGACTTGACCCCACACACTCCAATATGTGATGCAGATGTCCCAAGCATCGGCTTAGCCTGCTGTGTCATAACACCCTCTCCAGGACAGACTTATTTTCATCAGGTTGGTAGATAAAGTCTACCAGCTTTGGAACTGACTAGAGACGGAGACACGCCCTGCGGATGGTATCACATTAGGCAGGAGGAGGGGAGAATCAGAAGGGGTACACCTGTGTGGGCACCTGTGAGTGCCAGGTGGTCTGTAGGCACTTCACACACGATGTCTACACTTCTCCCACCAATTCTGCCAAAAGAGGGGTTTATCATTGCAATTCAGCAAACAATGACTCAGAACAAGAAAGAAACTCACCTCAATCTATCTTCTAAGCGGGTGTCACACACAGCCTTCAGGGTGCTTCTTCCCTTTGCACATTTTCATTCATTCTGCTCAGGACCCTCCAGTCATGTAAATAATTCTTGTCCGCTGAGTGCTCCCAAGGACTGGATACGTGCTCAGTACTGAGGTTCACCTTTGTCATCAAATATCATCCTTGGATCTCTCTTCCTGGGAAACGGAATCCTGCTCTCCATCTTTCCTGTCTTTCCACATGTGCTTAGCCACAGTGGGGTGACTTTAAACTGCTGGCTAGGATGGAGGTGGTGTGCAGAGGGAGGCCAGTCACCTCGGAATCACACAGAGCCGCACAAACCAGCGGTCACAATGAGGCGGTCTCACAGAGCAAGGACGCGAATCGGACATTGTAGAAAACAGCATGTTCTTCCAGGCCTGTGGGTGACCAGGAGCAGGAAGAGGGGTGTCACCCTTTCCATGGCCGCTGGAGCTGCTATTTCCTGCAAATAGGGGGGTTCGGAGGAGGCAAACCCATGTGGGAATGGCAGGGACCAAAGCAACTTGTTTTCCTCAGGGCCTTGCACGCACATAGGCTAATCGCTAACTTCCTACCTAACACTTTGTTCATTATAGGATTTCCATAAACTTCAAAAGCTTTTTAAATTGTTTATTTGAAACACACACACACACACACACACACACACACACACACACATCGGTCTTCCATCCACTGGTTCAGTTTCCGAATGCCCACAACAGCCAAGGCTGGGCCAGGATGAATCTAGGAGCCAGGAGCTCCTTGTGAGTCTCCCACATGAGTGTCAGGCACCCAAATACTTGAGTCATCATCACTGTGCTTTAGCAGTAGCTGGATCAGAAGCAGAAACGGAGCTTGAACCCAGGCACAGTAAAATGGGACGCAGGTGTCCCAAGCCACAACTTAACCACTGTGCCAAACACCTCTCCCCAGGGAC
Source organism: Oryctolagus cuniculus (assembly GCF_964237555.1). Taxonomy (NCBI): domain Eukaryota; kingdom Metazoa; phylum Chordata; class Mammalia; order Lagomorpha; family Leporidae; genus Oryctolagus; species Oryctolagus cuniculus. Next base: position 103,707,230 of record NC_091444.1, on the reverse strand, counting down.
TTTTTGAAGATCCTTTGTATGTGGGTTTCAGATTCTTTAGGAATGCAAACTTAGCTTTTAAATCCATTCTCTACAAAACCTCCTGTTATTCTCAATGGAAATACTATTTGGTCTTAAATAAGCACTAGATTCTGTCAAGGGTCCCTTGTTACTTTTCCCAAATCAGAGACAGGGAGAGAGGTGTGCCCATCCGCTCATTCCTCATCCATTCTATGGACAAACAACAGATTGCCAAGAGTCTTGATTACGTTGGGGACACATAGGAATCCTTGTGGCTTCCAATTTTTGTTCATGACTTGCCTTCTGAGCCACCCAGAGTAGTCTGTCCCTGTCCCGGCCTTGGCACGGCCCTTGAGATAGGGAGCCCATGCTTGCCACACATTGCTAATGCCCTCTGCTCGCAGCCAAACCTGCTCTGAGTTCTGAGACACCTGCCTGCCAGGCTTCCAAGCTTCCGGGGTATTCCTCGTCTCTTGTTCATCAACAAGTGGTTCTCTTACTCTGGTGCCAAGTGGTAAAATGATCCTCCACAGTGTCTCCCCAGCACAGAGAGAGTGAGCCCATTTAAGGTGGCCTCCTGTTTCTTCCTCCTTAGGGAATGTCTCTCAATGTCCTTCCTCTCCGTGGCTCCCCCGTGACTTGTGGTTATCATTTTTGCTATTCCCCTGCTCCCTCTCCTGAATGTATAAGCAGCTTCAGTGTTCGCTCCCTAATTTTCTTCTGCATGCCTCATCTCACCTTTGTTGCCCTTTGTTCTATCTGGACTTGTGTTTTGCTTTAACTAGGAGGCATTGGGTAGAGTGATCAGGTACCCTGGGTACTTGTTCCTCATTTAAGAATCCCTATTCGTTCTCATTAAATCTGGACAAGAATGTGTCCTCTCTTTGACCAGGTCTACCAGATCTCTTTCTTAGCCCCAGTTTGCCATTTCGCAGGTTGCCGCTCTAAGCTTAATTACCAAGGGGCAGAATTTGCATAGCTCGTGCTGGCTCAGTGAGGGCAGCTGGCTGCCCTGTTCTGTGCCTTCTTGGCTTTGAGCTTTGAGGGGCGCCTTCTCTTCAGGGTCATCCTGGGCACTGCCAGACATGAAAAAGAGAACACTTTGTTTTATTTACATTTTTAAAATCAATACAAAGAGAACAGGGTTAATGTAATTCATAGATATAAGAATACAACCGTACCTCCCTTCCTTCCTTTCTTTTCAAATTTCTTTTTAAAGATTCATTTATTTATTTATTTGAAAGGCAGAATTACAGAGGAAGGGAGAGACAGAGAGAACAAGAGCTTCCATCCACTGATTCACTCCCCAGGTGGCCTCAACTGCTAGGGCTGGTCCAGGTCAAAGCCAGGAGCCAGGAGCTTCTCCCAGGTCTGCCACTTGGGTCCATTGGTCCATTTCTGCTGCTTTCCCAGGCCGTTAGCAGAGAGCTAGGTCAGAAGTGGAGGAGCAGGGACTCTAACAGGTACCCATATGGGATGCTGGGATCACAGGCGGTGGCTTAATCTCCTGCTCCACAATGCCAGCCCCCATTTTATAAATTGTTTACAATAACATCTTTTTAATTTACTTTATAGTCAAAGGCTTAATGTTCCAATAAATACAAAACTTTTTTTTTTTAATTTGGTAGGGGAAATGTGCATCTTTCCCACTCAGACCCAATTCGGCTTCCTCTCCCAGTTCCTGGGTATCTTGGTAATGACTGTCCACCTTGTTATCCCGCGGGTGTAAAAATGAGGCTAATGGCCTTTTCTCACTACATCTCATTATGCTGGGATTTTTAAGCTCCACTATTTGGTGTCTTCTTTATGGGTGAGCATTATTTGCTGCTGTTCTAAATGTGATCTCTTCCTACTTGGTAGACATACTCCCTAAAAATATGCCTGTTAAGAGTTCCTGTGTGGCTGATTTGAGAATTTCGATGAGCCAAAGGTGGCCTTCGGAGGGGACACTCTTTGGAACCGTCATGTAAAAGTCCAGGCAGCAGCTCTTTAGAGATGTCAGCTCAGGAAGCTGTGTTCCTTTTGGGTGGTTTAATGGTCTGTAGTTAATGATGAGGTACAGATGGGCACATGCAGTACAGCTGGGCTGGGGTTAGCCTCTCTCAGCTTTCCGAATGGCATGATGATTACAGCCACTGAGGGCCAGAACCCTACCTGGAGTCAATAACCAAAAGCACAAAGATCAGGCAGGGGCTTGTGGCCATAGCCTGTGCTTCCGCCTCCCCGACTTCCCAACAAACACACACACACGCACGCATATACACACACACACCCATAGACACACACACACACAGAGGCTGTTCTGCCCAGCCAGTACTACATCCGCCATCCTGAGCCTGGCCTGTACCAGGCATTTTTATAATAGGTATTTTCCATGAATTTTTTGAAGTCCCCTGTATGTAAAATTGGCTTGGAGTTACTGTGTACTGAGGTTTCAGGTCCATTTATTATTTTCAGCATCTTATTATCTCAAGAAGCCCAAATAAGTCAACAATGATAATAACAATAACAACAATAACAACAAAAACACTTTCAAAATAGGCAAAGGACTTGAATACACATTTGTCCAAATATATATGCCAATGGCCAAGAGGTATTTATCATTAGAGAAATGCAAATCAATGTCACAATGTGATACAGCCTCATGCCCATAAAAATAATAATGAGTGTTAGTGAGCATGTAGAGAAACTGGGAACCTTGGGCCTCACTGCTGGTGGGAAGGGCAAATGGAACAGTAGTTATGGAAAGAAGTTATGGCAGTTCCTCAAATATTAAAAAGGAGAATTATCAAATATTTGATCCAGCAAGCTCACTTTTAGATCTCTTCCCAACACATTTGACAGCACAGTCTTGAAGGAGTAATTGTACCCCATGTTCATAACAGTCTTACTGACAGTCACCAAAAGGTAGATTCAATCCATGTGTTCATGGAGAGATGGACGGAAAAGCAAGGTCTGGGCTACCTGGTGGAATATTATGCAGCCTTAAAGGGGAAAGAGGTTTCTGACACCTGCTGAAACATGGCTAAGAAAATAAGCCAGTCACAGACAAATGCTGTGTGATTCCACCCATATGAGGAACCAAGGGCAGCCGGAAATGCAGAGACAGAAGTAGAACGGGGGGTGCAGGGACTGTGGGGAGAGGAGAATGAGACCTTCGTTAGTGGGTGCAGAGTTTCCGTTTTGCACAAGGAACAGGAGTTGTCCAGATGGATGGTGGTGACAGTTGCACAACAGTGTGCATGCACTTATGGCCACCGGAATGTCCACTGGAGGTCACATGTATTTACCACAGTGCCTTTAAAAAGCGTTAAGTGAAGGATGCCATCAGCAGGCGTTGGAAACATAACCAGGAAAAAAATAAAACCTGCGGATGGAATGGATCTTTTCTTTGTATGGAACTAATTAAAAATATGCTCTTTTTTTTTTTTTCCAACAGAGTCATTTTTCTCTGAAGAAGGGAGCTGCAGCCTTAGGGATTGGAACAGACAGCGTGATTCTGATCAAATGCGACGAGAGGTGAGCACGAATCTGGATTCCTGTGGGTTAGCAGTTTTCAAAGCCACACTAACACCTGTGGGTCTGAAAACAGGGTACGACTGTGCCTCCCTCCCAGTCACTGCCGTTGGCTCTTTCTTTCTTTTTCTCTTTTTTATTTAACTGGTACTTTTTTGTTTGCTTAATTTTTGAGAGGCAGAGAGAGAACTCCCATCTGACAGTTCACTCCCCAAATGTCAGTTGGGGCTGGGCCAGTTGAACCCACGAACCAAGAGTTCAATCCAGGTCTCCCCTTTGGGCAGAGGGACCCAATTACTTGGACCATCACTACTGCCTCCCAGGGCCCACGTAGCAGGAAGCAGGAGTCAGAGTTAGGCATCAAACCCAGGTATTCGGATGTGGGCTGTGAGCATCTTGACCACTAGGCTGGACGGCTGCCCCTGCTGTTTCCACTTAACATGAACTCCTGCTTGGAGGCTTCAGACACTGTTTCCTGATGCCACGGAGACTCTCATAGCCCTCGGCTGAATCCAGACCTTTGTCTAATCAATGAAAGTGTTCTGCACCAAGACAGAGCTGAAGGGCATCCATCATCCGGGCACTTGAGCAATGCCAGGCCAGTTGAGCTCTGATTTACGGGGTATCATCTCTGCAGATTGTGTAAATTTGATGGAGTGATTACAGAAGGTGGAGAGTTTAGTAAGCAGGGAATAAATAATGCCCCAGGACCCCAGCAACTTGGTGCTAGGACCAGAGTTCTCTCTGAGGAAGTCCCTGCCTTCATTGGCGTCCGAATTTCATAGCATCTCTGGGATCAGGGAAGATTTTGGGGAGAGATTTAAATTATTTTCAGACTATCCATGCAAACTGTAGTCCTAGGGTCAGTCTTTAAGGATTGACTGAGATCTTTCACTACATTAAAAGGAAGCCCCCTTAATTATTTCTTTAATTAGCACGGATGGGTGATCTAATTTTTTATTTAAATAGCATGTCGTTATTAGCCAGATGCGTCACGACTGTGTCAGTAGGCTCTGAGAAAGTGGAGGGCAGAATTCCAGCTCCCTGGCAGTATGGACTCCAGGTGGGAACTGCAGGAGACGGTTAAGTGGTTGGACTGTGAGACACGGCGCGTTTTGTGTGTGTCGGGAAGGTGTGGAGAATCCAGCCTGCAGGTGGGACTTGACCTGGGGTTTTCAAGTTAGAGTTGGATAGGCAGAGGGCAAGGCAGGGGCAAAAACAGAGCATTAGATCCCACCAGCAAAGCCACAGAATGGAGGAAGGAGCAGGCTGGGGAGGCAGGCCTGACCGCAGGGAGGAAGGTGGGGACAGCCGTGGCAGTCAGCTGGCTGCGTGGCCCTTGGAAAGCTGTAACCGCCCAGTGGAATAACACCTGTGTTCATCCCCTGGACTAGTTAAATAGGATTACTGCTTGTCTATACCTTGCCATGTTGCCCGATTTCTTCTATTTGCAATGACGTTTTAATAATTACTTTCATGATTAAAAAAAGAATTAATTTTTCCTCTTGGGATGGGGGTGCTAAACTTAGCATTTGACCTCGATAGATCTAGAAACAAGAAGGTATTTTCTCCAAGTAGGACGTGAAGGAAACACCCTGCAGAAAGCGACGGAAGGAAGGGAGTCCCTGGCCGGTAGTGCTGGATGAGCAATGAGACCTGGGGACCAACAGAGAGGGCACGACCCCACTCTTAAGGCAACAGGGCTGCCTGCTCCACTCTGAAAATCGGGCCTGACAGGAAGTAGGCTTGGCTGGATCCACCAAGCCAGCCAGCCATGGACTCGGGGGACTGGAAGGCTGGTGTGCAGACAACCGCCTTCCTGAGGTCAGAACGTGCCGGCCTGGAAGGAGGAAGAGCAGAGAGCAAGCAGGCAAAGGCATTTGGCCTAGAGGTTAAGACAGGGTCAGAGCTCCACACCCCGCATCAGAGGGCCTGGGCTCACTGCCTGGCTCCGCCCCTGACTCCAGCTTCCTGCTAATGCACCCCCTGGGAGGCAGTGGTGCTGGCTCAAGTACTTGGGTTTCTGACACCCAGTGTGAAGACCCAGGTTGAGTTCTCAGCTCCCGGCTTTGCCCTACCACAGCCCCAGTCATTGTGGGCATTTGGGGAGTGAAACAACAGAGGAGAGTGCACACACACACTCTCTCTCTATGTCTGGCTGCCTCTCTAATTAATTAGTTAATTAAAATAAAGCAGAGGGGGGTGGCCGGCGCCGCGGCTCACTAGGCTAATCCTCCGCCTTGCGGCGCCGGCACACCGGGTTCTAGTCCCGGTCGGGGCGCAGGATTCTGTCCCGGTTGCCCCCCTTCCAGGCCAGCTCTCTGCTGTGGCCCTACAGTGCAGTGGAGGATGGCCCAAGTCCTTGGGCCCTGCACCTGAATGGGAGACCAGGAGAGGCAACTGGCTCCTGGCTTCGGATCAGCGATGCGCGCTGGCCGCAGCAGCCATTGGAGGGTGAACCAACGGAAAAGGAAGACCTTTCTCTCTGTCTCTCTCTCTCACTGTCCACTCTGCCTGTCAAAAAATATATATTTAACCAATTTTAGAGGTTATTAGAAAAACTAAAATATGTTTTTTAAAAAGATTTCATTTATTTATTTGAAAGTCATAGTTACACAGAGAGAGGAGAGGTAGAGAGAGAGAGAGAAGTCTTCTATCCGATGGCTCACTCCCCAGTTGACCACAACAGCCAGAGCTGTGCTGATCCAAAGCCAGGAGCCAGGAGCTTCCTCTGGGTCTCCCACACGGGTGCAGGGACCCAAGGACTTGGGCCATCTTCTACTGCTTTCCCAGGCCACAGCAGAGAGCTGGATGGGAAGTGGAGCAGCCGGGTCATGAACTGGCATCCATATGCAATGCTGGCGCTTCAGGCCAGGGCATTAACCCTCTGTGCCACAGCGCCAGCCCCTAAAATATGTTTTTGAAAAAATCACATTGTCACCCTGTGTCCTGGCCAGACAGAAGTAGCCTACCAGAGAGAGGCCACAGCGTCCTAACCAATGCTAGAACTGATGGGTGTCTAAACCTCTGAGTCTGTGTTTCTAAGCCTAGAGATTGGTGTTGCCTTTTTTCCCCTTTCTGTCTATGATTTGGAGGTCATGTTTCTTTTCCTAACTAGACATGATAGCACAGCGATTTCTCCACATTCCTGCAAGCGCTGTGAGCTGTGTAACAGCTGAGACGTGACCCTGTCAGAAAGCATGGCAGGGCCTTAGGAAGCCGACGCTGGGGCTGCGCGGTCTGAATTCCAGTCTCAGCTCCAGCGCCGGCTTGGGCAAAGGTCTCTCCACGCCAGTGTTTCTCCAGCTGAGAAAAAGAAAGAGCAATGGCAGCTGCTTCAAGGACTGTTAGGAAGATTAAATGAGTTGACAAAGGCAAGATGCTAAAAATGGAGCAAGCACAGAATTTTGTCTCCTGGATTCTGTTTCCCGATTCCTGGTGTCACTGCTATAGACAAGCTTTCCATCCGTCAGGGAAAGCCCTGACGTGTCCACAGCTTCTCTGCTTCGGGTTATTTCTGTATAACCACTGTGTGAATTGTATCTTATAAATGCCCTAATTCAGAAGGGGATATAGCTCAGGAAGTTACCTTTCAAAAAGTTTTACCAGCCGCTTGTCCTAGTGGTACTGTGCGTGGAAAGAAAACCTTAAGGCTGTGTTCATACCTCCTGGGTGCCTTCAATTCCATATTGGCTGTTCACATCACCTGTAGAGGAGGGGTTTCAGACCGACACCCTGCCCTTAGCCATTCGAGTGGAATTGAAAGGTTTGGGTTTAGGGGCCAAGGAGAAGGCCCTGGACAACCACAGTAGCCACCATGCTGGCTGGAAGCCATCCAGACTTTCCCGGCTGCCGTGTCGTTATTTTCCCTATTGGGAGGAAAGTCCATGTGAAGATGAGAGAATCGCACTGGGCAGACACAGTGCAGCCCTGCCTGCTTGCTTCTCTTTGCGTGCTTTGGCTGAGTTCACCCAGACTTCCAACACATGAACCTGGGCCCACTCTCTAAGGCTTTCATTTCTGGCCATGATTCCTGCCGACTCGGCACATTAGTCTACCAGTGTCCAGGGTGATGGACTCTGTCTTCTGCAGAGTTAGCAGAGGGTTCACATGCGAAGGGAAATGTCATCCAGAGAGACAACCCATGCTGTGCCAGGGACAACCCAAAGCCACGGGTGGAGGAGAATCCCATGAGGTTTCCGCCCTTGTTTAGCAGTGGCAAGGGCCTGACTGGCGACCCTGCAAAGTGAAACATGGTTCTCAATCAAAAGCACGAAAGAGAAATGTTTGGTAAATCTTCATTTGTTTGGACTGGAGTGTCTCCAGGTTGAAACTCAGAGACCATGCCTCATTGCATTTGAAACCACAGATGTGAGCAGGATTGTGGCTTGTGCAAGGCACCGAAAGGGTGGGCTGGGAGGATGGGTCAGAATGGCCTTGGCGAGATGAGACATCACGAAAGGAGTTGAGCTGGAGAGCAAGGCCTTAGTTTCGGGTCAGATCATTTTGAAAGAGGAGTGAAGGTGGGCGGGAGGCTGGAAGCTGGTGGCTGCCCCAGCACCGTGGTGGGAACAGCAGGGATGAGTGCTGGGATTACTGGGACCTGTTGACTGGGTGGTGTGTGGGCATCAGGAACAGGGGCCACGGGGGGCATGAGCCTGTCTCTGGAGGAAGGAGTGGTTGACAAGGAGAAAGGCTGCTGTTACTGGCTGAACAGGATTTGGCTTCCAATCTCACGCAGATACTTAAACCCCCAAGTTTTAGGGTGGCAGCTGGTGGACTAACGGCTGGTGGATTGGTGTGGCGGCTTGCTCCGCTCGTGGTGTCTGCCGGCGGGCCTGTAAGAAGTGACTGGGTTGGATTAAGCTTCTAGGGTGGAGCCTGCGATTGGATCATGGTGACTGTATCAGGAGGAGCCCTAGGAGGGCAGATGAAACTTGTTTTCTGTCCCCTGGGCATCCTTCTGCCACCTCCAGCCTCACCAGCTGCCTGAGTTAATGGGGCCACCAGATCGTGACTGTGAACCCCAAACTGTGGGCCAAAATAAACCTCCACCCTTCCTACAAAGCCTCTCTTAGGTATTTTAGTTGTAGAAATGAAAAGCTGACCCATACAGTTACCAATAGATCAAGTGAGGACCAATGGCCGCCTCTGGGCTTTACTTAAAGGGGGCAGCTGGTGAGTTTGGGCAGAATAGTTTCCAGGTTTTTTTCTCCAGAAACCTTTTATTTACTTAAGGTATACAAACTTCATGCATTTCATAAACACAGCTTTAGGAACACAGTGATTCTTCCCACCGTACCCATGCGTGGGTGAGAGCAGAGGCAGTTTGCTGTGGGTTAGGGTTAGGGTTAGGGTTAGGGTTAGGGTTAGACTTAGGGTTAGGGTTAGGGTTAGGGCTAGGGTTAGGGTTAGGGTTAGGGCTAGGGTTAGGGTTAGGGTTAGGGTTAGGGTTAGGGTTAGGGTTAGACTTAGGGTTAGGCTTAGGCTTAGGCTTAGGCTTAAGGCTTAGGCTTAGGCTTAGGGTAAGTGGTAGATGGGGGAAGGGAGAGAACCATGACTGGGAGGAGGTAGAAAGAAGAGGCTGGGGAGTGTTGAATCCAGGGTGGCTTTTGGTTTTTGCTGTTTTAAGAAGAAGGACTTAAGCCCTGTTTGGCAGTAAGGAGAGGGACCTGCTGTTGAGGAAAGATGCATCCCATCAACAAAGAAGCAATCCAACATGCAAGTGTCACCGCCCTCCATGAAGCCTTGATTTGTTTGGCTAAACTTGTGTCGGCTCCTTCTCTGAGGAGCTTGCAAGAACTCTGCCAGTATCTCACGTTGTAAATTTGGAAGGAAACCATGGGGAGACAGCCACTGAGTGTGAGGGGAGAGCAGGGCAGGGAGTGGG